>NC_063333.1:57588372-57679216 GCF_021869965.1 Rhincodon typus | reverse complement strand
TTCCCTCACAGCAAATCTCCCATATTACCCTAATGGATTTAACATCAGATGAAATTCAGGAGATTCATTTTATTATCTATCTCTACTCATGCCACAGAACAAAATCTATGTTGTTTGAGTCATTATTCTCTGGAGTCATTTTCTGTAACAGACATACTGCAAATGCTTAAATTGGAACAACAGCTTCTGATAACCGATTGGGTATTAGATTTAGAAAATAAACATCCTTTTGTGGATGATCCTTTTCCTTATTCACATTCATTTAGGATTATCACCTTTCTTCCCCAAATACTCTTCCGCCAATTTCAATTGTTCACAAAATTTCAAATATTGGATTTCAGAAAACACATAATAAGACCCTTTTTAGACAGCCAATGGATAAAGTAAAAGCTCATGGGAACCAAGATGCTGTTGTAAATTGAATTATTAGTAAGCAACAAGAAGCAGATAATAATTATTAATTATAATAGTTGTAATTTGGCATCCACAAAAACCTGAATCCCATAGTGATCAATCCAGAAATTCACTAATGACCTTGACAAAGTTTTATAAACACTGTTCAAGCTTGCATGTTCTGTTGAAAAGAAAGGTTTTATGAATAGAGAAATACAAGTAATAACAATGTCACACTAAAATTAAGTTATGACCTGCAGATTAAATGAATGTCTGCATATTGGGATCTCCTGATTCCACAAGAGAGGTATTCTTGTTTTTTAAATAATAACCCTTTTACATTTTCTTTGTTGTATGCTGCTTATCTCAATGTGAAGTACTTCTGAAATTTCTTTTGTACAGTAGTACAATGGCTTAAACCGAATGACTTGTCATTTGCCTGTGTGGCACATTCGAGATTGCTACACGTCCACATACATTTGTAGTTTGGAGAGAATATTGGCGATGAGGCAAAAATAAACGATAAATGTGATTGACCCATGACCTAAGCACAAAGATCTAAACATGAAGCTTCATTTTAGAAACCACAGCCTCAATCTCTTTTCTTGCATTTCTACATTAAATGTATTTATGATTTTATGTTGACAATTGCTGTAATTTTCCAAGCTTAATGTTGGAGAACAACTTGAATTTCTCATTCACCTTTAATGAAGGATATGCAGGAAAATATCCCAAAATTGTTGTTAATTAAGACCCAATTGGAATATTGCACACAGTTCTGAGCACCATACTTTAGAAATAATTTGGGTCCTTTAAGAGGATAACAAGGAGATTTTCTAGAATGGCTCCAGGAGGTAAGGAAGTTTAGGTGGAAGGTTAGTATTGAAATATTAGGGCTGCTGTTATCGGAGAAACGGACATTTAGAGAAAATTTGTTCATGATGTACAAGATTGTGACAAGTGTAGAGAAGACTGACAGAGATAACCTGTTGCTGTTAACTGACGGTACAATGAAATGGGGGCACAAGTATCAGGTTTTCAGCAAGAAACATGGAATGTGAGGAGGAACTTTTTCTTTGCATGGCAAGTGAGCATGGTCTGGAATTAATTGGCTATGAAGCTGAAATAATCAGTAATTTTAAAAGGAAACTGGATGGTAACTTGGGGACATAAACTTGCAGCGCTATGGAAATATGGAAGGGAAACAATAGAATTCCTCACTTTCCTCATGCCTCCTAAATCTTCATGCTTTTAAAATCCAAGTTTGGGCACTACTTCTGATTTCTTTTGTACTTTCTTTAACATTATTCAACTTAGTGGTAATGATAGATCTTGGAATTTAAGCAATTAGTATTATTTTGAATATTCCTATAATTTATATTATGTTCCATTTTTAAGTGATTAATTCAAGACATTGATGAATGAAATTCAGGATTTTTATGGCACACATTCAGATTTTTAGAACACACAGTGCTGATATTGACTGTCAAGTAACATGGGGAATAATTAGATTCACGACTCAACCCCATTAAACTGATTGACATGTATATTCCGTCAATTACTAAAAGAATTCAAGTGCTTCTGACTTCTTAAAATATACTGTGGTACCCCACCTCAAAAATATCAAAATGGTTTGATACTTAGATTTTCTAATCATCTGTTCTATATTCCTCCTGCAACTAAAGTGTAACTGCTCCAAGGAAATTATAAATTGGATAAAATATTTCTTTCACACCATGGCAAACTGAAAATTAAAAACACCTGCTCAAACATTGATCTTGTTCAATTGGAGACTAGATTACTTCAGGAATTCATCTTGGATTCACAATTCCTTGGTGTTTCTAGCTATATGAACTGCGTTGCTGATTTATGCATTTTTGTTGTCAGTGACACATTATAAACAGTTCTCTAGAAGCTCAGAACTGCCAATTGAAAGGGAATCAATGATCAGCTAGAAATTGCCAGAAATGCATAATGTACCTTTAGCTGATTTGTCAACTTTTGGTAAATGAATTTTGAAAATATTGGAATTTCAGAGAACAAAATTGCTTAGGATATGACTTGGAAATACTCGTGGCATTTACTGCATTTAAAAATAAAACAGAGAACAGTGATAATTTGAATATGTTGTTTTATCATTTTCATACCTGCTGCCATGGGACATGACTTTTAATATCAGACAAATTACATTGGAAAAGTGCCAAATCTAGGGAAAGGTCGACAAAGCGCTGACAGAGGAGAGAATAAAGGAACAGCTACACTTGAAGCTTCAGAGCTCAAAAGGTCAACAGTGTTTTAATTCAAGAATACTATGTGGCAATTATAACTTCACCCGGCAGATAGTGGTCAACATCCTGCACCAATATCACATTCTCTGAAACCAAACACCATGGGATCCTTCTTGACATATGCACATTGGGATCTGATGTTATCATCAGACCCAGGCTGTAATATTAACTGGTGCCCTAAAAGAAAAGCAATTGTAGTTTTCCTACCAGGATAAGAAGGTGGGAGGAGGACATAGTGCAAGGACAGGACTAAAAGAAATATGTTGATCAGAGTTCAGGACCAGCATGTTCCTGTGGGGTTGAAAGGTAAGTATGGCAAGATTCGGGAACCCTGAATGACAAAAGATATTGAAAGTTTAGTCCAAAAGAGAAAAGAAGCATATGTAAGGTTTTGGGAAACAGAAATCAAACAAGGCCTTTGAGGAATATAAACGAAGCAGGAAACAATTTAAACAAGGAACTAGAGGGTGAAAAGTGGCCATGAAATGACGTTGGCAAGTAGGATTAAGGAGAATCCCAGCGCATTTTATACATATATTAGGAGCAAAAGGGTAGCTAGTGAAATGGTAGGTCCACTCAAGGACTTCACTTACGCGTGGAGCCAAGAGGAAGTGAGTCAGGTCCTTAATGAGTGAATAATGAGTTTGCATCGGTATTCACCAAGGAAAAGGACAAGGATGATGGCAAGATTTGGGAGGGCTGTTTTGATATTCTAGGGCATGTCAATATTAAGAAGGAGGTGGTGTTGGGAGTCTTGAGAAACATAAAGGTAGATCAGTCCCCAGGGCCTGATGGGATACTGAGGTAGGCAATGGAGGAAATTGCTGGGGTCTTGACAGAGATCAGAGATCTTCATATCCTCTTAAACTACAGGTGAGGTCTTAGAAAACAGAAGAATAGCCAATGTTGTTTCTTTGTTTAAGAAGGGCAAGTGGAATAATTCAGGAAATTATATGCTAAAGAGCTTTACATCAGAGGTAGGTAAATTATTGGAGAAGACTTGTAGGGACAGGATTTATTCACATTTGATTTATTAGGGCCAGTCAGCATAGCTTTAAGTGGCGGAGATCTTGTCTCATATATTTGATTGAGTTTTTTGAGGAAATGATGAAGATGATTGCTGAGGGTAGAGCAGTGGATGTTGTCTACATGGACTTTCCTAGGGCATTCGACAAGGTCCTTATGGTAGGCTGGTCCAGAAGATTTAGTCATAGGGGATCCATAGTGAGTTGGTAAGTTGGATATAGAATTAGCTTGGCCATGGAAGAGAGAGGGTAGTTGTGGAGAAGTGCTTTTCTGACTGGTAGCCCATGACCAGTGGTATTCTGCGAGGATCAGTGCTGGGACCTCATGTTTGTAATATATATATATTTTAATGACTTGGATGATAATGTAGGTAATCTGATTAGTATGTTTGTAGACAACACAAAAATTGATAGAGTTGTGGATACTGAGAAAGATTGTCAAATGATATGGTACGATATAGGTCAGTTGGAAAGTTGGGTGGAGAAAATGGCATATGGAGTTTAATCCCAACAAGTGTGAGGTGATGCATCTAGACTAGTCAAATGCAAAAAAAAATACAGTTAATAGCAGGACATTTTTAGAGAGGGATCTTGGAGTCCAAGTCCATAGCTCCCTGAATGTGGCAACACAGGTGGTAAATAAGGCATACAGCATGCTTTCCTTCATTGATTGGGGCATTCGGTATAAAAGTTGGCAAGACACGTTGCAGCTGTATAAACTTAGTTTGGCCACATTTGGAGTATTGTATGTTATTCTGGTCATCACTCTACAGGAACGACTTGGAGGCTTTGCAGAGGGTATAAAAGAGATTTACCAGGATGTTGTCTGGATTGGAGTATATGAGTTATAAGAAGAAGTTGGAGAAACTTGGATCAGAGATAATAGGAACTGCAGATGCTGGAGAATCCGAGACAACAAGTTGCAGGGCTGGATGAACACAGCAGGCCAAGCAGCATCATAGGAGCAGAGAGGCTGACGTTTCGGGCCTAGACCCTTCATCAGAAACTTGGATTGCTTTTGCTAGACCGTCAAAGGCCGAGGGGTGACCTGATAGAAGTAAGGAAAATTATGAGAGGCATGGATAGGGTGGGTAGTCAGATTCTTTTTTTCCCCAGGGTGGAAATGTCAAATACTAGGTGGCATGGGTTTAAGGTGACAGGGAGGAAAGTTTAAAGGCAATGTGTGTTCAGCAAGTTTGTACACAGAGGGTGGTTGGTGCCTGGAACATGCTGTCAGGGTAGGTGGTAGAGGTAGATAGGATAGCAGAGTTTAAGAGGCATTTGGACAGACACATGAACAGGCAAAGAATAGAGGGATATGGATCATGTGCAGGAAGATGGGATTAGTTTGGAATGGCAACATGGTTGGCATGAGCATGGTGGGTCGAACGGCCTGTTTCTGTGCTGCACTTATCTATGTTTTACATTTGTCTACTTTTCGTTTGAAGCCAGGAGGAACAGAAGTATCTCTTTATCCCCCTTTCCTGGAAGAATAGCAATTCCAAATCTCCCACTTTCTGACATACCTACCGTGCAAACCTCCGATGGCGCTACGTCAGACTGTTGTGCCCCCTGACGTTGCAGTGGTGTGCAGGTGTGGACCAGTATTACAGGCACATTGCCCACACTCATGCAGTAGCACCATCTGTAACCCTATTCCTGCTCTTGGTTCAATAACATTAATAATATTTGTTATGGATCTGATTACAGAAGGTAATTGACTATGTTTTTATTTAAATTTTGGTCAGCAGAACTAAGCATAAAATCTTTCACCTCAAGAAAATGACTGAATTGAATGCCTTACCTTAATGCAACTTGAAAACTAATAGTTTTAAGGAAAAACAACTACAGAAAATTAATGCACAGATACACATTTAAGAGTGTATCAGGTAAATGATACAAAATTACATTAGTAACAAAATTGAGAATCTAAGCTTTACATGGGATAATTTCAGTGGATTGCTTCTGAATTAGTAGAATGTTCCCATTTTGTAGAAATTGTGGCTGTCTTAAACTAAAAAACTGCAGTCATCAGAATCCGCTGTTGATAACCAATGGTGGATCTGAGGAAAACCATATGATCTTTCTATGCAAAAAAAAAGAGCAAGTAATTGATGCAGTCTATCATTTGAATACAGATCCTGTCACTTGATTCCAATGGATGAATTTTTTTTTGTGCAACTGGATAACAGAGAATACTTCCAGTATACTGTTCAGCTGCACTATTATTTTGTATCAGAGCTTTAATTTCTTTTCTAATATACTCTTAGTCGGTAAGCCTACAGATATACCGATTTTATCCCATTGTCTGATGCATAATTTCTAATATTCTTGGTAGCTCTCATAACAGTACACATTTTCAGCATGTTCCACACCTTTGTATAAAAATTCCTTCTCAACATTGCTGTCAAAGTATGCTTTAGGAACAATACCTTCATATCAAATAATGCATTTACTCAAACTAATTAAATGGTATGATTATAGCCACATTGTTTCTACTTATTTTAGCACTTTCCATCCCAGTGCACAGCGTCTACATGCACCATTATCACAGCTTTCACAATATAAAATGCCAACTTGGTGCTATAAAACACATTTGTAAAATACTGCATTATTTAACACTTTAGTTTCTGACAGTTGCTTCGGCTATGGCACATAGCAAAATGTGCCCACATGGCAGAAAAGGATCTGAGATAATAGCAATTACTTAAACAAACTCAACAGTAAATGGGAAGACACCATCCAGTTCTGTTTTGCTTATCTAAATTGGAGCTGCAGATTTAGGAAGCCATCCAATTCAAATGGCATGAAATTACCCATTTGTTACTGCCTGTAATTTTCGGAACACAGTATGAGTTGACAGTCACTCCCCTTCTGCCAGATCTTTGCAAAGCTTCAAGATAATAGCTGACAGAACAAAATCACATGCCTTCTGCATCACCAAATCATACCTTGTTGCCTCAGACAAAATCACATGCAATCACATAACTGGCAAAAGATTAACAATACCACAAAGAATCATTCAACCTGCATTTTTTTCACTTATTTCACATTTGCAACTGCACCTATGCAAACAAAACTGACCTACCTGGAGTGTTCAACAGTCGCGACATCCTGCAAGAGTATGACACATATTGTTCACAATACTCTGCACTTTTCGTAACAGCAGAGATCTGATTCAGTGAGGTGCTATAATTCAACTTCACAACAACAGGTTTCTCTGGAGTAGATCCAGAAATTGTTCTTTGCTGTGGCATGTCATGGTATAATGTCGTCCAGACTTTATCTTCTGTAAGAAACGAGGAAATCATAATCATCAAATGTTTGTATCCCCTATTGAGTGGCATGACTATTAGCTTTGCTGCAAATTTACAGAGTCTACAGATATGCCAAAAAGTATAAAGCCACAGCAGGGTTAAAGGCAGAATCTTAGGAATGGACAGTCTGAAACCCTGGAAGGAAAGCACAAAGTTTGCGTTGGTTTTGCAGATACACCATGGACCTTCCTTCAAAGTTATGTCAGATGAGTGGAAGAGGTCTCCAAGGACATTCACCCCATCAGCTCAGTAAAGAATTCATTTACATTACTTGCAATAACATAATTGAATATATAATTGTCTGGACACCACCAGGGTCTCTTATTTTGACTCCCTGAAGCAAGGAAAAAAAAAATCACCATTTCACACAAATCCTCTTTCATTTTTATAGTCATAGAGTCATCCAGTAATACAGCATGGAAACAGGCCCTTCAGTCCAACCTGGCCCATGCTGACCATGGTACCCACTCAGCTCGTTCCAACTGCCCGCATTTGGACCACATCCCTCTAAACCCTTCCCATCCATGTACCTATCCAAATGTTTTTTAAATGTTGCTATTGCACCTGCCTCAACCACTTTCTCTGGCAGCCCACTCCATATACGCACCATTCTGTGTGAAGAAGTTGCCCCTCAGGTCCTTCTTAAATCTTCCCCCTCTCAACATAAACCTATGTCCTCTAATTTTCAATTCCCCATCCCTGGGAAAAAAGATTATATGCATTCATCCTATCTATGTTCCTCAAGATTTTATGCACCTCAAAAAATTCACCCCTCATTGTCCTACATTCCAAGGAATAAAGTCCTATCCTGGCCAACCTCTACCCATAACTCAGGCCTACTAGTCCTGGCAACATCCTCATTTATCTTCTTTGCATACTTTCCAGTTTAACTGTGACTTTCTTATAACAGGGTGCCCAAAACTGTGCACAATACTCCAAGTGCAGCCTCACCAATGACTTATACAACTGTAACAGAATGTCCCAATTCCTATACTCAATGCCTTGACTGATGAAGGCCAACATGCAAAATACCTTCTTGACTATGCTTTCTACCTGTGGTGCTGCTTTCAATGAACGATGTACTTGTACTCCTAGGTCCCTCTGTTGCACAATACTCCTCAGGGCCTTACCATTTGCTGTGTAAGTCTTACCTTGGGTTGACTTTCCAAAGTGCAACACCTCACACTTATCTGTATTGAACTGCATTTGCCAATCCTCAGCCCACTTTCCCATCTGATCAAGATCCCTCTGTAATTTTTGATAACCTCAGCATCTGTAGAGAGAAAACAGCATGGTGGCTCAGTGGTTAGCACTGCAGCCTCACAGTGCCAGGGACCTGGGTTCGATTCCAAACTTGGGTGACTGTCTGTGTGGAGTCTGCACATTCTCCCCGTGTCTGCATGGGTTTCCTCCCACACTCCAAAGATGTGCAGGCTAGGTGGATTGGCCATGCTAAATTACCTGTAGTGTTCAGGGATGTGTAGATTAGGTGGGTTTTGGGGGGTGGGTCTGGGTGGGATGCTCTGAGGGCCAGTGTGGACTTGTTGGGCTGAAGGGCCTGTTTCCACACTATAAGGATTCTATGATTCATTATCAATGATACCTCCTAATTTTGTATCATCCTAAGAGGTGGATTTCTGTAAATTCATTTGTACTTCAACAAAACAAAAGGAAAATAAAAGCAAATGGATAGCTAACTGACAATAAGATCATGGCTGATCTGTTTGTCTTTTGAATTCTACATTCCCATCAACCCTGATAACTTTTGATTCCCTTCCTTAACACAAATGTATCTACATCGATTTTAAAATCATTCAATGATCTTATTTCCTCTACCTTCTGAGGCAGAGGGAACCAAAGTCACATAACAGTCTAAGAGGAAAAAAAAATCTCCTTATCTTAGTCCTAAAAGGAAGACTTCTAATTTTAAAATATCCACAAGAGGAAACATCCTTTCCTTGTCTCCTTGTCAAGCTCATTTGGGATCTTATACATTTCGACCAACCTACCCCTCACTCTTCTAAGCTCTAGTGGAAACAAACCCAGCCTGTCCAACTTACCGTCATGTGATAAACCATTCCAGCTATCAATGTAGAAACTTCTGAACCACCTCCAATGCGTTATATCAAAATGATCTATATCTTTCCTTAAATAAGGAGCTGACAACTGCACACTGTATTCAAGATGCGATCTTAGCAGGGTGTTGTAAGACTGAAGCACAACATCCCTACTTTTACATTTAATTCTTCTTGCATTTAATGACAGCGTCCCATTAGCCTTATTGATTGTGTGCTATACCTGCATCCTAATTTTTTTTTCTGACCCATGCACTAGAACATCAAGATCTCTTTGCACCTAAGAATTCAGCAGTTATTTTTCTCTTTGAGTAATATCCTGCTTTTTACATTTTTTTTTGCCAAAGAGAACTTCACATTTTGCCACATTATAATCCATCTGTCATACTTTTTCCCTACTCACTCAACGTATTCAAGGTTTTATGCGAACAAACTTACCAGCTCGGCAAGCAAGTCAACAACCACATCACTCAACGTATCTGTATGCATCTGAAAACTCCTTATGTCCTCTTCACAATATTCTTCCCTGTTCTCTGTATCATATGTGAATTTAGTTACCATGCTTTCATATCTCTCATGCAATTTTTGAGGCAAATTGTAAATTTTTGCGACGAAGTTTGGCGCAGGAACCAAGGCTATACCTCTGCATAAGTAAATGGCATGGTTGACACAAGGTCAGGTCCAGTGATGTATAAAGTTTGGGTAGGGGCAACAGTCCTGAACAAGCACGTGGACAATATGAAAGCTGTAAACTCGCACATGGTGTGGGAGCAAAACGTGCCCGGCTCCTCATCTACCTTTCCAACTGTTCCGGATCCCATAGGTTCTCCGTCTCCATTAAGTGTTGAAGATACCTCAGAATCTGAGATGGACATGGCAGATGTCACCGCCTCATGCCTTTGCTACTGAAGAAGAGAATGAATTTCTTCCGAGACACTCCAGGCGCAAGAGGCAAGCTACTGTGTGTTACAGATGGTCAGTATCAGGGGCAGAGTTAGAAGAACCTGACCTAGCGCTGAAAACCATTTTATGTCTTCAGATTCAGAGGGGAAGGTATGTAGTGACTGTAGCAATGTCAGCCAGGTGGACCTCATAGAATAGGAGTTCCCTAACTGGGGCTGTTAATCTGGATGGAAGGAAGTTTTGCCCAGGGTCATCCAGGATGTCACTAAAGTGGGGCACAAGTGCTGTTGCTGTTGCTGCTCTTCGAGTTCCTCAACTGCATTTCACATAACCAACAGGCAATTGTCACAACTTTGTATTTAATTTCTTTCCAGGCAAAGCCAAGAGGTTTCAAAGGACCTGAGAAACCCACAAAGTGTCAATTTAAAACCAGAATCCAGGACTGAATCTGCAGTTAATTGGCCATGACGTATAGGAAATAGTTTCAAAATTTTCAGATCATTCAAAATGTTGAAGCACTTTCTAAACTGTGGGGAGGATAGTGTAGAACATCAAAAAGACATTGCCAAATTGTTTGCAGCCAGAGAAGTTCAAGAAGTATGAGGTGATACATTTGGCAGAAAGGAATAAATTACAGGTGAACTTTCCCCAATCTGGTTTGGCACAAGCAATGATGATGAAAGTGGGAAAATATGAAGAGAATGCAAAAGTAAGGATCTTGACTGTGAGCACATTTTTGTGTTTTCCCCAAAGCCCTAACTGGTGGCATCAGAATCTTACTATTAAGTGGTGACTACCATATTTCTATCCCTTTACTTCTTATTAAAGCTGTAACTTACTTTATTTATATATCACTTTAAATCCTACTTTCCTTCCCCAAGAAACGAGATGGTATAAATTTCTGACGTGCAAGTCAAGTGAGCACTTGGTGACTGCACCTTACTGAATGCTTGACCAGGCCATCATCTAACTGTTGCTTCACAACAATGCCACTCCATGCTCCATGATCACCATCCTTCTTGACCCTTCACCCACATGTTGGCATTGGCAAATCACCAGCCTCACCACAGCATCATGCCTCCTCTTGGTCCAGCTCTGCCTTTCAACATCTTACTTTGGAATTCAGGGACATCTATAACTCACATGCTTCTCTAGATCATAAATTAAGCAGTGGTGCACACACACACACACACACGCACACGGTGTCACCGGTGGGCCAGCATTTATCACCCATTGTAGTTGTCCTTGCGAAGTTGGTGGTGAGCTGCCTTCTTGAAACAGGGAAATGGTGTTAGTGTGAGTGGATATTTTGGTTGGCATGGCCCAGTTTGGGCCAAAGGGCCTGTCTCCATGCTGTGGAACTCTATGAATTAATGACTCTATATATAATTAAACATAGAGGCTAGGAACAGGGGTTGGCCATTTTGCCTTTTGAGACTATTACACTATTCAGTATGATCATGGCTGATCCTTTATCTCTAATGCCATGTTCCTACTTTCTCCCTGTACTTCTCGAAGCTTTTTATATCTAAAAACATATCAATATCTTGCTTGAATATATTCAGTGACTTGACCTCCACAGCCTTCTGTAGAGGTTAACAAACCCTTCTGAAGGAGGGTCTAGGCCCAAAACGTCAACCTTCCTGCTCCTCTGATGCTGCTTGGCCTGCTGTGTTTATTAGTGAAGAAATCTTTCCTCATTTCAGTCCTTAATGGTCTCCTATTTCTGTATCCTGAGACTGTGATCCCTGTTACCAAATTAGGGAAAACATTATTCCTGCAACTAGTCTGTTCAGCTCTGTTAGAATTTTATACATTTCAATCAGATCCCCTCTCATCCTTTTAAACTCTCGTGAATACAGGCCAAGTTGAACCTATCTCTCCCCAAACAACAGTCCTGTCAGCCTCAGTATCAGCCGAGTGAATCTTTGCTGCATGCTCCCTTTGACAATTATATCCTACATTAGGTAGAGAGACCAAAACAACACACTGTACTCCAAGTGTGGTCTCATCAAGGCCATGTGTAACTGCAGTAAGACATCCCTACTACTGAACTCAACTTCTCTTGCACTGAAGATGGGGCAGCAAAGTGGCTCAGTGGTTAGCACTGCTGCCTCACAGTGTCAAGGACCCAGGTTCAATTCCAGCCTCGGGCAACTGTCTGTGTGGAGTTTGCACATTCTCCCTGTGTCTGCGTGGGTTTCTCCAGGTGCTCCAGTTTCCTCCCACAGTCCAAAAATGTGCAGGTTAGGTGCAATGGCCATGCTAAATTTCCCATAAGGATGTGCAGATCAGGTGGGTTATAGGGGGATGGGTCTGGGTGGGATGCTCTGAGGTTTGGTGTCGACTTGTTGGGCTGAAGGGCCTGTTTCCACGCTGTAGGGATTTTATTTAACAAAAAAAGACGACAAGAGCAGGTCAGAAGCTAGGAATACAGCGGCAAGTAATTCACCTCCTGACTCCTCAAAGTC
Source organism: Rhincodon typus (assembly GCF_021869965.1). Classification (NCBI taxonomy): domain Eukaryota; kingdom Metazoa; phylum Chordata; class Chondrichthyes; order Orectolobiformes; family Rhincodontidae; genus Rhincodon; species Rhincodon typus. Next base: position 57,666,744 of record NC_063333.1, on the reverse strand, counting down.
TGTCCACAAGGCACAAGTCAGGAGTGTGATGGAATACTCCCCACTTGCCTGGATGAGTGCAGCCCCAACAACACTCAAGAAGCTTGACACCATCCAGGATAAAGCAGCCGGCTTGATTGGCACCACATCCACAAGCATCCACTCCCTCCACCACTGATGCTCAGTAGCAGTAGTGTGTACAATATACAAGATCCACTACAGAAATTCACCAAAGATCCTCAGACAGCACTTTCCAAACCCACGACCACTTCCGTCTAGAAGGACAAGGGCAGCAGACATACAGGAACACCACCATCTCCAAGTTCCCCTCTATGTCACTCACCATCTGACTTGAAAATATATCGTCGTTCCTCCACTATCACTGGGTCAAAATCCTGAAATTCCCTTCCTAATGGCAGTGTGGGCCAACCCACAGAAGGTGGACTGCAGCAGTTCAAGAAAGCAGCTCACCACCACCTTGTCATGGGCATCTAGGGATGGGCAAGAAATGCTGGCCAGCCGGCGACACCCACGTCCCATAAATGAATAGAAAAAAAAAGTACCATTTGCCTTCCGAATTGCTTGTTGCACTTACCTGTCTACTTTCATTGATTGATGTACAAGGACACACAGATCTCTTGTGCCCTTGTGTTCACAATCTTCCCATTTAAATATATCACCATTTAAATAATACTCTGCTTTTCTGTTCTTCATACTCCGTTTTGAGCCATGTTTTACTGCATCTGTCCTCTGTTTGCCCAGTCACTCAACTTGTCCACATTGCTTTGAAGTCTCCTTGCATCCTCCTCACAACTCAGAATCCCAGCTGGTTTTGTGCCATCAGCAAACTTGGAAATGCTGCATTTGGTTCCCTTAACCAGGTGATTTGTATATATCATGAATAACTGGGGGCCAAACATTGATCATTACTGTACCCCATCCAGAAACAAGACCCAAATATTCTGCTTCTAGTTTCTAGTCTGCCAACCAATTCTCAATCCATGACAATTTGGCCACTACCCTCTTACATGGGGCCTTATCAAAAGTATTCTGAAAATTCAAGAATAATTAATGATCTGAAGAGTGGAAAACTATGCAAGACAACCATTCTAAATCGATGGAGGACTGAATGCCATGAATCTCACTTGACAAAACAATTTGACAGAAAACGGGAAAATTCTGCTGTAAAACTAAAGGGTAACACATTAAAGGGCGTGCGGCAGCAGTGAAACCTAGCATTTCCTCGGATGGTGATGGCTAGCACGAGGGGACATAGCTTTAAATTGAGGGGTGATAGATATAGGACAGATGTCAGAGGTAGGTTCTTTACTCAGAGAGTAGTAAGGGCGTGGAATGCCCTGCCTGCAAAAATAGTAGACTCGCCCACTTTAAGGGCATTTAAATGGTCATTGGATAAACATATGGATGATAATGGAATAGTTTAGGTTAGATGGGCTTCAGATTGGTTTCACAGGTCGGCGCAACATCGAGGGCCGAAGGGCCTGTACTGCGCTGTAATGTTCTATGTTCTATGTTCTATATACATGCATTAGTCATTAAAAGGGGAAGGAAAGGTGGAGAGAGCATTGAAAACATACTGTATATTAGATTTATTAATAGGGGCATTGTGTACAAAAGCAAGGGAGTCATGCTGAACTTGGATTAGACCTCAGCTCTAGCATTGTGATTGTTTACCGTTCTGGGTGGCATACTTAGGGAAGATTGTGAATGTATTGCAAAAATAAAGTGCAAGAGTAGTTTACAAGTATGGTTCAAGGGATTAAAAAAATGTCACTTATGAGGATATATTGGAGAAATTGCAGCTATTTTTCTCGGAAAGCAGAGTACTAAGAGGAGATTGGATATGTTTTCAAAATTATGAGGGGTCTGGACAGAATAGATTGGGAGAAACTGCTGCCATTCATAAAAGAATCAAAGATAACAGTGCACAAATTAAAAGAAATTAAGAAAAGAGCAAACAGCAGGTGCATAGGGTTTTCATTGCACTGTCCGGAAGTGTGGCAAAGTAAGGTTCTTTCAAGACATTCAAGAGTGCATTAGATGATAATTTGAAGAGAAGCAATGTCCAGGAAGACAGGGAAATGGCAGTAGAATGGGTTTAATTCTTGTGCTCATTCAAAGAGCTAGTGCAGACACGATATACTAAATGACTTCCTTTTCTACCATAACAAACTTGTGATTCTGTGGTACTTTGTTTTTTTCCAGTTTAAATCTCAAACTCACCAGTTGAATGTGTCTGTGCCATAAGCCTAGGAATGCACTCTGGATAAATATGGCAGTTATCAAGCTCCTGTCAAGTTCATGACATGTCAGTAATTTTTACCTAACACCAATCCTTCCCACCAGCGTGCCTCCAGAAACTACTGTCTGAGACTTAACCACTCTGCTTGCAACCTTGGTGCCATATTTGACCCTGAATTGAGCTTCCAACCATATACTTGCTTCATTATTCCTTTGTCTAACTTTGTAACATCATGCTTGCCTCAGTGCATCTGTTCCTAAAATTCTCAGCCATGTGTTTGTTACCTCCAGATTCAACTTTTCCAAAAAAATTCCTGGCCAGACTTTTAACCTCCACCCTTCATAAACATTTGAAAATTCAAGTTTTGCAACCGAGTCATCAATCACACTGAATTCAATTCACTCTGGGCTTGCAGATTTACAGTGCCTCTCGGTTAAGCAATGCCTACACTTTTGTTTCCAAATTCCTCCATGGCTTCACTCATCTGTAATTTCATTCTGTCCTTAAACCTTCCAAGATTATCTGTTTTGGCCTCTTGCACATTACTGATCTAATTGCTCCACTATTGGGAGCCTTGACTTCAGCTGGCAAAGGACTTAGTACTTGAATTCACTCCCAAAATCTATCAGCCTCTTTAAATCACTCTTCTCCTTTGATGCTCCTTAAGACCTTCCTCTTTTATGAAGCTATTTGTCACCTGCCCTGATATTGACTTGGTTTGGTGTTCAAATTTGTATGATAATGATTTGACAATGATGCTATGGGTGTTTTGTTACATTAAATATGCCATATAAATGCAAGTTGCTGTTGGTTGTCTTTTAATATATTTTGAATTTATGATTTTATTCACCCAACTATCTATAAGCTCCTTGAGTACTACAACCCTCATCCAAATTCTCCATTTTAATTCACAGTGGCTCAGTGGCTAGCACTGCTACCTCAAAGTGCTAGGGACCACCCTTGGGCGACCGTCTGTGCACATTCTCTCCGCGTGTGTGTGGGTTTCCTTTGGGTGCTCCGGTTTCTTCCCACAGTCCAAAGTTGTGCAGGTTAGGTCGATTGGCCATGCTGAAATTATCTATAGTGTTCAGGGATGAGTAGGTTAGGTGGATTAGCCATGTAAATATGGAGTTATGGGATATGTTGGGGGGTTGCTGAGTCTGGGTGGAATGCTCTTCGGAGGGTCAGTGCAGACTCTCTGGACTGAATGGCCTCCTTCCACACTGTAGGTATTCCATGAATCTATTAATGGCTTGTAGCTTTGGTGGGGGGGGGGATGGTGGTGGTACACAGTAGTAGTAAATTCATTGTACTACTAATTTGGAACTGCAGGCTAATATTCTGAGACATGGGATCATATTCCACCACAGCAGATCAGGAAATTTGAATTCAATAAGAATCTGGAATGAACAAAGGTAATTGGTAAAGGTCACCCACTAACAATTATTATAACAGAGAAATATCTGGTTCATTAATGTTTTTTTTCAGGAGGAGATCTGCCATTCTTACTTGGCCTGTACTTAACTCCAGGTCCACAGTAACGTGATTGATTCTTAACTGCCTTCTGGGCAACGAATGCTGACCTGCCTGTGATACTCACATCCCATAATTGGTAGCCACACTTTCAGACATTTAGGGTCTATTCATTAGAAACCCCTTTCTAAACTCCTCCACTATTCATCTTCTCATCTTTTTGAAGAACTTTACTGAAGTCTACCTCTTCAAGTGTTTAGTCATTACACTAATTTCTTCTCTTTTGGTAATGGTTTCCTATGACTTTGTGAAGCAACTTGGACATTTAGTGCTATATTAAATGTCATTTATACAGACTTCAATCATCATTGATCAGAATACAATGTACTTTTTTTCCCTCACACCTTGAGCCTTAAATCTAGAAGTGTGTGTTTCTTCAGCATGGTTTTAGAAAATCAACTAAAATACTCCAGAATAAATTCTTATCTCTCTTTATGCTACAATTCAGATGATCTTTTATTGTAAAAAAAGATCGAACACAAAATAGATAATTAAAAGTACCGTTTGTTCATTAATACCGTCAGGACGGAATTAGGTTGCAGGTTCCACGACGACCTCAGCTGGAATGAAATCACACCCCTCCTCTTTATGTTATTCTGAGCCACATGCTAATCATCTGGCCAGAGATAGTAGGAACTGCAGATGCTGGAGAATCTGAGATAACAAGGTGTAGAGCTGGATGAACACAGCAGGCCAAGCAGCATCAGAGGAGCAGGAAGGCTGACGTTTTGGGCCTAGACCCTTCTTCAGAATTTCTTTGCAACAACAGAAAATTGTGTGAAATGCAAAAAAAAATGGAAAAGCAAAAATGCCTCAAGTTTGTGAAGTCTTTTGTGAATTAGACATGATAACATTGGGCTGCTATTACTTTCAGGACAGGATATTTTTAGGTTATGAGCTTAAAGCATAAATAATTTGTTTTCAGCATTGTGGAAACTTTATAGAAGTAATTTGTTATTTCTGATGAACGTTATATGAGACAGATTGCAATAATATAGTATCGCAACTAGTCTAGCTTCAGTGAAACAAGACATGTATTTCATCGGGAAGTGAGATAAATGTTTTTAGAACAGTCATTTGATTTACACAGAGGGGAAATTTTCCATACTTTGAAACAGCATCTTTGGTCATTTTATCAAGGAAAGACATTTTAAAGGGCTCATTAAATATCGAATTTCCCTAATATAGAAAAACCTCCATGAACAGCTGTCATCATGCAAAATGTCCCTGTTGCAGAGAAGAATGCACAATGATGTTGGAAGTATGTAATATCAGATCACTAATTTCATTTAATCCTGCTTTTAAGTTTGGTAAACAACATGCAGACTCACAAACATGTCAATGCTTGCAACACCAACAAATTCACAGACACACAGCACATGTGCACAAATTGATAAATCCACATTAAAAAAAAAATACATTCCCAAAACAATACAGTGCTGGCAACATTTTGTTTGTCCTGGAAGAGGTACAAATCCTGAAATGCAACTCATCCCCAATGTAGCGGAGTGAGTGACATTTGCAGAGCCACTTATTTATCTAATTTTAGATATAATCCTGTAAAAGGTGGCAGAATTACTAATACAGGCTTTGTAAAATGTTGCGTGGCCCCAGAGAAAAAGTACAACATATAAACTGATAGAAAATGGTGCAAATAAACAACAGAACTGAAACTGAAAAAGGGGAAATTAATATTTTAGGTAGAGGTCCTTAACCAGTTTAAAAAAAACTCCAAGTAATGTAAATGTAAATTCATCTATTAGGTTTCCAGACACCGCTAGCCTTGCAGGTTCCACAGAATTAAGTAATTCTCTTTTATGTCAAATTTTCTATCATTATAATTTCAATTGTATCACCTTTACACTTTATTAGGATTGATTATTGAACTGAGTATATTTAGTTGGGAGCAACTGAGAGAATCAACAGTACTTGTTGGTCGAAGAAGATCTTTCTTTCCAACAACTGTGACGCACCAATTTTTGATAACTGACAGAGCCCAGAAGTGTATATTACTTTTTCCTAAAGCTAAACACCATGCAGTTGTGATTTGCGCATATCACCTGCTGTGTCCTACATTTCAACAGTACTTAATTGGCTTTAAAGCGTATTGTGGCATCATATAAATGTGAATATTTTCACTCATTCCGTTCATTGCAGTGAAGAAATTCAGTGCTCAGAAGTGGAACAGTTTCTAGCTTGAGCATTTACTTTAAGCATCACACTCATCCCCACATTAAACACGCCACAAAGATACGTAAAGCCAAATGGTCCCTATTCAGCTCCAGTAATGTGCCTTTTACTCCATTAGAACATAAGAAATAGTGGCATACAGCCTTTTAAGCCTGTTTTGTCATCTAATATAATTAAATCCACCTCTTACACTATACCCAAATCCCTGAAATTCCTATGAGAAACAATGTGTGAAATTCCATCCAGGGCTTAGATTTGTAACCTTGCTGTAGGACCTGAATGATAAAAACATGTTTTCCCTTTCATTGAGTACTTTTAAAAACTTACCAACCAGAACAGAGCATGTTAGGGAAAGATCTAATAGAGTTTTGGAAGATTGCGAAAAATAGTGAAGTACATATTTTCACTGATGGCAAATCAGCAAAATGAATCCATAGATTAAAAGTTTTACTACAAGAATGAAGGTAATAGTCAAAAGATTTCCTTTCCATAGAAAGTCATTAGAATAGGGTAGAAGGCAGAAATTCTTAGTTAATTTTGAAGAAAATCACTAGGTTTTATGAAAGGTACAATGAATGAAAAATGGAAACTCAATTTGATACATCAAACTTGAAGGGCTCGCACACACACAATTTAGAGCACATCAAATTTCTTCCTTCTGTACTATAATTTTTCTGTTTCTGTTTTCCTCTGGGAATTGCACTTCACCGATTTTAATGTCAGCTGCTACTGACCTTTGTAGAGAAGCTTGATGCCATGGTTACAAAAAAGTGTCGTGACACAAACAACTCCCCACATTTAGATTGTAATATAAAATGTACTGGTTCCAAGAAGAAAATAGAACACTTTGCATTATGGAGAAGGATTAGGTAATGGATAGATGTTCAAAATTGCTAAGGACTTTGACAAGGAAATGAGGGAAAGCTTATGCTGCCCCCAGTGATGTGCTTTCATTCAGACTGCAGAGAATATTTTCCAACACAGTAAGTAAATAATAATGATGGTGGTAACTGGAGGGTAAACATATCATCATGAAAAAGAAAAGAAATAAAATTACTTTTTTTTCATTTTGAATAGTCACTGGAACATGCAATAGCTTCTCATATACTGTGTTGGAAATAAAATCTACAATATCTTTTAAAAGGGAAGAAGATGAATATTTTTAGTAAGCAGAAATAAATGAGAACATTGGAATATATGAGATTTAATAGGTGCATTTAAATGGTTGATATAGGAGCTAGAGGTAGAATAGTATATTTATCATCATGTCTGTTAATCTAGTTTCTAAACCTACCTCAGCCAACTCACTTCTCATTTTAAGCAGCTTGCTTTGTTTAGATTTATAGATCTAATTACAGAATTAGCTAATTTCCTATTTCTTCGCCCTCTAGGAGATAATTACAAAAATGGAGTCCTCCACCCCTTGCAGACATCTAAGAGACGAATTTTCGATGAATGGGTGGGCAACTAACTCTGCAGCATTGCTTTCTGAATGGTGAAGTTGAAGATTACTTTGAGATATTTTTTAAACAACCTGCTCAGGAATGATATTATATACCTCTGAAGCAGATGGCACCGGAACCTGGCCCTGCTGGTTCAGTATGATTCTGAGTTAGTCAGTGTAAAGCAATGTTCACTTGTGCAGCTATCTGCATTCTGAATGCAACCCAAAGCATGCTAATTACGTATGAAAAACGAGTTGGCCAAAGTGGATTATGAAGTTAGATTAAAAGATATGATGAAAAGAAACAATGGCAAAAGACTAAAAATTTAAATTATAATTTGCAAAAATAATTTTCACAATTCCCTGAAGGAATATGAAAACCCAATGGGAAATGTGGTTTAATTAAGATTAACATGAGAAGTTATAAATGGCATTAGTTGAAGGAAAAGATATTTTTCAAAAAAAACGTACAGTAATCCTGATGGAAGGATGTTAGAATTTAGCGAAAGATATTAAAAAAACTGAAGAAAAAAGGAAAGAGAGAACAAGAAACATATGTAAAAAGGTTTTAAGATTTATATTGGCATTTGAAAAGGAAGAGATTATTAAAAAACAAACAAAAGTTTCCTCGGAGCAGAGACAAAAAAACATTCTCATGTGGAATAAGGAATTATCTAACAATAAATTAATACTTTTTAATCCGTTGTCATGACAGAAAGTGTGATTCTTTGGAAATAACTGGGTACCAATGGTCTAGTTAGAAATAGGAACTTAAATGAATGCATAGAAACATAGAAGATAGGAGCAGGAGGAGGCCATTCAGCCCTTCGAGCCTGCTCAGCCATTCTTCACAATTATGGCAGATCATCTAACTCAATAGCATAATCCTGCTTTCTCCCCATACCTTTTGATCCCATTCACCCCAAGTGCTATATCTAGTCACCTCTTGAATGCATTCAATGTTTTGGCATCAACTACTTCCTGTGGTAACGAATTCCACAGGCTTACCACTCTTTGGGTGAAGAAATGTCTCCTCATCTCCATCCTAAATCCTCGTTCTGTGACCCCTGGTTCTGGACACACCCACCATTGGCAACATCCTCCTTGCATCTACCCTGTCCAGTCCTGTTATAATTATGAAACCCCCCTTATTCATCTGAACTCCAGTGAAAACAATCCTAGCTTAATCAATCTTTCCTCATAGATCAGACCCACCATCCCTGGAATCAGCCTGGCAAACCTTCACTGCACTCCCTCGAGAGCAAGAACATCCTTCCTCAGAAATGGAGACCAAAACTGCACACAATATTCCAGGTGTGGTCTCACCAAGGCCCTGTACATCAAAAATGGCACCTAAGAAATTAATGAACCTAAAAGTCAACAAGTCCCATAAACCTGTATCCTGAGTCTTTTTTGAAAGAAGTACCTGAAGAAATAGTAAATCCACTGTCTTGATTCTGCAGAATTCTCTGGCTTCTAGAATGGTCACTCTGAATTTGGGAAATGAAAAACATTCTTCAATTATCCAATAAAGGACAGAGAGAGTGAAGAATAACTACTAGCTGTTAGAAACTATCAATATTAGCAAAACTGCCAGAATCTGAAATAACTCCAGAGGCCACTATCCTGTCACCAATTCACCCTTTATCAACACTTGGGGGAAGAGCTTGACACTAATCCAGCTCTCAGAGTGAGCAAGATGTCTGACACTTCTGTTCTTATCTGTCAGCCAGGGCTCCCTGATTGGACCAGATTAACAGCTCCAATCAGGGAATTCAATATTTTATGAGGTCCACTCAACTGACCTCATTACAATCACTGCAGAATCAATGATCAGGGAGATTAGAGCAGAAGAATTAGAAAACTAAAATTTGATTAGGTGAAGTCAACAAAAATAGCCAAAAAGGAAATAAAACATTGGGTACTTTGTTTTGCTTTAAAAAGGACTGAAAATGTTTTGTGTTATTCTGTTAATAGCCTGGGTTTTTTTTAATGCATTCTAATTTGTTTGATTGGATAGAGTTCTATTGTTTCTCATTTAAAGATAAATGAAAGAAGTAGTCAGTTCACAAAATTAATACTCTATCACTGCCAATGCAAATCAGGAAGAACTCATTTTGGTGCTAATAGGTAAGCCAAGTGTCCACACCTAATCATGCTTTCACAATATTGCTTCAGCCTGTCATATTTAGTCCTTCAAATTTGATGCAGTTCTATTGTGTGAGAATGACAGCAAGGTTGCGTCCCCACAAATACATGCAAATTGAACTTATACCAAATTAAACACCTTTAAAAATCGCCTGGAATTATCTACACAGGCTGTGTCACAGAGTGGAAGGGCTTGGATTAATGTTCATGATTTCACACTGGAGTGCTGGGTTCAACTATTTTCAGGTACCTTGTATAGTTGCTTTCCACATTAAAGGAAGGGAAATCAGCGGAAAAGGTCACTCTGGATCATTCTCATGCATTTCATATTAATCAATAATGGAACAGGACAAATCTGCAAGGAGACCCTCTACGCACCCTCACAGCAGGAGGTGATAAACATTATAGGAAGGGTTAAAGGAAATTAACATGAAAAATCACAGCAGCTGAAAAACTTAAACAATTAAAATTAATGATCTTGTGTTAATATGCAACAACTATCCCACTAAGTATTCTACATACGGTCTATCCTTGATAATGGTGACTATTTCAATTACTGCTTTTTGAAATGGGATTCAAAACAGCCATCCCTTCCAACTTTGAGACAGAACATGTCAGGTTCTAAGTGATTAAAAAAAAGTCTGAAGATGTAATCAGTAAGGGCAGAAACATCTGCATGTCAAGAGAGGTAAACAGCTTCTGAACAGATACGAGATCCTCACTTATCTCAAAGAGTACCAGAAATGTTTTATTGCATCAGCTGCACTTTAACCTTCTACTGACACAAACTGCAACTGAGATCAAGCTTTCAAAGAAGTATTATTTAGCGTGCAACAAGATGTGAACAATGTTTTAAAAAAGATGTCACTTTGCATTATTTTTTCTTAAAATTGAGAGGTTAGGATTGCAGAGGTAAAAGTTAGGAGCAAGTTTACATTCTGATGAGAAGATCAGTTCTCCAAGTTATTAATTTGGGTTTGCTATAGATCAATGTATTATCCAATTCATAAAATTGCTAACCAATTAGGATATGGGTTGATAAAAGCTAATAATTAATTTAAATAACCTTGGAAAAAAGTGGCTAGTTTGTCAACAAATAATGGAGTAATTCTCAAATGAGACACTCAACAGGTCATAATCTTTGGTTAGAGACCAAATAAAACTGCAGATGCTGGAATCCAAGGGAGACAAACAGGAGGCTGGAGAAACACAGCAAGTCAGGCAGCATCTGGAGGAGGAGAAGTCAACGTGTCAGGTATTACCCTTCTTCAGGACTGGATGTGGGGGTAGGGGAAGCTGCATAGAAAGCCCGGGGGGGCGGTGGTGGAGGGTAGCAGGATGGTGGTGATAGGTGGACACCAGTAGTAGGTACGGCCTGGTTGGTGGATGGGAGAAATGAATCTGGTTGATAGCTGGAATGGAAGGGAAGAGGCAGGGCTGGAAAGAGAGCGGGAGGATTGGTGGGAAAGTCATTTGAAATTAGAGAACTCAATGTTAAGTCCTCTGGGCTGTAGGGTGACCAGGCGGGAGATAAGGTGCTGTTCCTCAAATTTGTGTTCTGATTCGCTGCGACACTGGAGGAGGCCGAGGATGGACATGTCAGAGAGGTGGGGGGGGGGTTGAAATGGGCGGTGACTGGGAGGTTAGGCTGGCCTTTTGGGCCTGGTGAAGATGCTCGGCAAAAATGGTCACCTGGTCTACGTTTGGCCTCAGTGATTTGGGGAAGACCACATCGGGAGCACTGGATGCAGTAGGCAAGGTAACCTTTGGCTAGTTTTCACCTATTATCTTATAACATACGGCACAGAATGTGCTTGTGGCAGCCAATAATTTTCCCGATTATCATTTGCACTGGTTATCAGAAAAATCTAAAAATTAACTATTATTATCTCAAAACCTGTTTACAAACATTGATTAATCATGCTACAAAATATGTCAACAACGTATTCACAATGAACAAACAGACCAGAATAGTCAAGAGTTTGGAGTTCTCAACCAGATGTAATCTTGTTGACAAATTAATCTGAAATTAATTAGTTAATATAAATACAGCCAACAAATATCCTCCAGTGTAACACAATTTCTATATTGCTATTAAAGACAGTTATTAGCATGATAAATTCATTGTGGGACTTGTGCCACTTTGGGCTAGCACATCTCCATTCGTTCCAAAAGCAGTGCCAAAATTTCAGTAGATCAAGCAGCATATATCTATTCTTTCTTATCGTACTCGCCCTCAATTTCATTACAATCAACCACAGTTGAACACAATGACTATATGAAGGACAAATGTCTGGCAAGAGTGACTGGAGGCGTTGATAAAAACACAAATTACCAGGTGAATTTAACCTTGGCTGCTATGCACAAGAACAGGTTATTTCAAAGGCCTGATGTCAACACATCCATTCAGTAGATGGTGATAAGTAATGTGCTTGAATTTCAGCACAAAATAATATGAACTTCATGGTTCTATACTATTTGGGATAGGAATCCTGTAACAGTCTATGGCAGGAAGTTATCTGGTTGATGGAAAATGTGGAAACGCAATGAAAGTGTGTGTATGTTTTCTGCGATCAGTGTGCAGACATGATCAATGTGGCCATTCCTTGTGGTACTGCTCACAGTAATTAGTAAATGTTTTCCTTCCCAACAGAGGCAATGCCTTAATAGCAGCATGTGGCATGACCTGAAATCAACTATTGAGTTGGTAAAACCCAACCACAAATTTCTTCCGATCTGTTGCATTTGCTTAAATAAGTTTAAAACATTCCACTGCAGAATATAATTGAACAAAATGTACAACAAGCCAATCTGCATTTAAAACAGAATGCTGGGTTAACACTTCATCACAACTGGGATTTGTATTTGAGGAGTGAAATAACTGCACACAGACCAGTATCCTGTGTCCAAGTTACCCTTTATTTAAATGTGCACAGTACACTGGCTATGGCCAGCCAGCTCAGAGTCAGTCCCCTGAACTGATTCTAAATCCCCTGTTTATATTTATTTCTTTTTTAGGACTGATCCAACACACGAAGGCCCGGTCCACACACAAACGTTCAGACTAGGACCCATACACTGAAACAGTGGCACAAAGGCTGGGTCCTGTTACCAAGTCATCCTTTCATTTTATCAGTACAACAGTACCGCTGGTAGTTGCCAGCAAGCTCAGAGTCAGTCCCCTCACGTGAGGCAATGCTAAACCTCCTGTTTATATTGGTCAACTAGGACTTTCCTGATTGGCCCAGGTTAACAAACCCAATCAAGGGTTTCGTAGTTAACAAGATCCAGCTGGTTCAAATCACTACAACCTCCCCGCAAATCCGGGGATGTAGGCCTGGTCTTCCCGTGTAGCTTTCCTTGCGATGTATTTGCCTGAAGTCTGGCTCCTCTGATTCGAACTCTGACACGGGCAGTGTGTGTCGGACTGTATCCCAACTCTTCCATCCAGACTGTCTCAGGAGAGTTTTCAACTCTTCTTTCTCCCGTAACCGTATCAAGGCTACATCCATCTCAGACTGAGGCTTCCTTGACACTAGATAGATATCAGGGGAGAGCCCACGGTTTTTGCCAGGCCTTCTGGCTGTTCTGAGCGGTCAGGTATGTTTGGCTCCTGCCCTGTTTGCAAGGTAACAACTTTTAGGTCATCCACGTTTTTATTCAGGACGGTATCACCTACCTGAGCTTTGTAAGTCATGGGATCTGACCTTGCCTCAATCTCACCTCGTACCTATATAAAACCATTCCCATGATTCCAGTACCAAACTTTGACCCCGAAGTAAATTGACTCTCTCGCTCAGAGGAGGCATATGGCCAGCATTGGCATTTCCTGTTTTACCTCCTCCCCCAACATAGATCTGGGAATGTCAGGTTTCACCTGGTTTGGAATCTTCTCCCTATCAGCAACTCTGCTGGAGCTATCCCTGTTGTTGCACGTGGGGTGGTCCGATAATTGAACAGGAACCAGGACAGTTCGGTATCAAGTAACAATCTAGGCTGCTTCGTTAAGCCTGCCTTCAACATTTGGACCATACTTTCCACTAGACCATTCAACAATCGATGGTATGGAGCTGTCCTTATGTGCCGAATGCCATTTGATTTTAGGAAATATTCAAATTCCCTGCTGGTAAATGATGTCTCGTTGACCAATACTTCCAGGAGTCCTTGTATTATGAGCGAAGCTTGCAGCTTCTCACTTGTCGTTCCTGAGTTTGCGGAATGAACTTTATGCACATCCAACCACTTTGAATGGGCATCGACAATGACCAGGAACATTGAGCCCATGAAAGGACCGGCATAGTCAACATGCAACTGAGTCTGGGGTTTACTCAGCCATTCCCATGAATGTGGAGGCAGTGCTGGTTGCAGTTTTTGTCCTTGTTGGCATTCTGGGCACTTAGGTCAGGGTCCAACCCTGGCCACCAGATATAATTTTTGCTAACATCTTCGTCTTGGAAACCTGGTGAAGTTCAGCCAGCAACCTTTACTCTGGACAATCACCCTTGCTCCCCATAATAATATGCCATCCTCTATAGTGATCGGTCTCGCCAGGTCTAGCAATGTTTCAGTCTGGGTTGCGATGGCCCTTCTGTTTCCCCCATTACGACCAGCTGTTTTAGTTTCGCTAGGATTGGGTCTTTTTGCATCCAAAGTCAAATGTTACCAGCAGTGACTGGAAGACCAGGAAGTTTAAAACCAAAGTGGATTCCTCCATGGGAGGCACCACTGGTGGAGTATCTGCCAATGGGAGGCAGCTCAGGGCATCTGCACTAGCCACTTGGCTCCCTGGATGGTGTTCTAACTGGACTTGTACGCGCTGAGAATAAGGCCCCAATGCTGAATTCTACTGGAATCTACGGGCAGCACCACCTTGTCTTCCTTCAGCAGCCCAAGCAGGGGTTTGTGATCTGTTACTATGACAAATTCCCAACCGTAAGTGTACTGATGGCACTTCCTCACACCAAAGATGGTCACCAAACCTTCCTTCTCTATCTGGGCATATTTGCATTTGGCATCAAACAGAGTTCAGGAAGCACACGCTATCAAGCGTTCCTCTGTTTGGCCACCAGTAAGCCAACACTACCCCAATACCATATGGGGAGGTATCACATGTCAGCACCTTGCTTTGGATCGTAGTGGGCCAACTCCTTACATAATAATAGCTGCTTTATCACTTCCCTAAAGGCTACTTCTTGGCTATGCGACCATTTCTGAGGCTGATTTTTTTTTCAATAGCAGGTGTAAGGGTGCCAAGATGGAGGCCAGGATACACAGGAATTTTCCATAATTCAATAACCCAAGGAAAGACCTAAGCTCTGGTACAGACGTGGGAGCTGGGGTTCCTTTAATCCCCCTCACTTTGTCTTCCAACAGGTGTAACCAGGTTTTGCCGACTCTGTAGGTCACTTGGGTGCCTGGAGCACACATGTTTCTCTTTCAAGGCGTACGCTTGCCTGGGAGAAACATTTAAGCACCATGTCCAAGGTTTCCAAGTTATTTCCTATTATTAGTACTTCATCTCAAAGAATGGCCACTTGGGCAGCCCTTGGAAAATTTTCTCCATGGTCTGCTGCAACAGGGTGCAGGCTGACGATACCTCACGTGGCAGTCTTGTATACTGATATAAACCATTATAAGTATTAATTGTATCATACTTCAGGGACTCCTCTTCCAGTTGCAATTGCAGGTATGCATGGCTCATGCCCAGCTTCATAAAGGGAAGCACCCCCACCAATTTTGCAAACAAGTCCTCTATGCAAGAGATTGGGTATTTATCCAGCTGCCAGGAGCTGTTTACTGTTTGCTTAAAAATCCCCACAAAAGTGAACCGAGCCATTAGGCTTCACAATCAGTATGACCGACGCTGCCCATTCTGCAAACTGCACTGGTTTGATGATCCCTTTGTTTTCCAGCCTCCTGATTTCTGCCCCTATTTTTGCCCACAAGGCAAATGGCACTGGATGGGCCTTGCAAAATCTTGGAATTGCTTTCTGGTCTACACATAAAGTGGCTTTGGCCCCTTTGATTGACCCAAACTTTTCCTGAAACACTCCTGGGTATCTCACTGAGGCAGCCATTTTCCTAATCTTTCTCAACCAATTCCATCACAATAGGCTTGGGCCTTGGCCTCTTGCTACCATCAGTGGTAACTGCACCAACTGTTTCTCTTTGGAGACCAGAACTGAAGGCATACCCTTAAATCTACAGTGGTTCCCCAGTGTATACTCTCAGTCTGGCTGAAGTCTTGCACAAATTTAAAGGTTGGAGTCCCCAGCAAATCTTGTTAGATTCTGCAACCTCCGGTACAGCTGCACCAGCATCAATCTCCATGGGAACTGGGTGACTATTTAGCCAAACGTTAATTTTCATCAGTTCTGATTTGGATGTCACTACACAATTTAATTGTTCCAAACCACATGTAGGGGGTATTTCCAGGGTGTGTACTCTCCTGGGTACCAGCCTATGAGTTTTCTTATTCAAGTCAGGCCTTGCAGGAGCCCTTTGCTATCTTGAGCTTGTGTGCCAGCAGCAACTACAACGGCTTGCCAGCCCAGATCCTGAGGAACATTTTTGCCACTTGGCCAAGGCTTGGCTTTGTTGTGGGGTACTGCTGTGGGCTGGCCCAGGGTCCCTCTGCTCAGGATATGCCTTGTGTGAGGCTCTGCAATTGGCTACACTCCAGTGGTGTTCCCGAAGCTCAAATCAGACATTTGAGGGTGTCCACTTCCATGGGGATACCCTGTAGCTCCCATCCTCCACTTGCTGGATTTTCTGATGACAAAGTCCATAGCAGTGCCTGTTTGAAATCCAGGTTATGTCATTAATCCCACATACCAAACAAACACAGTCTCTCAGCATCTCATTCAGGGTTAACCTAAAAATCACATGCCTCAGCCAGTTGTCTTAACCACAAGAAAAATCCCAATACAGATTCTCCTGGTTCTCCAATAGGAAATAAAACCAATAGCAACTCTGAATTAGAGTAAGCTTGGGGTCATAATAATCCATAGCAAACTCTGTCAACTCTTGGAAGGTTTTAGTGTCTGGCACCTCTGGGAAAGCAAAGTCCCTTATAACCAAAAATACTGCAGGTCTGCAAGCAGTCAGAAGGATTAATCATTGCTTTTCATCTGTCCCAATGTCATTTTCCTGGAAAAAATATCACATTCTTTCCACATCCTAGGCCTAGTCTTTGACAGCAGGATCAAGCTTCTCAAATAAAGGAATAATGCCAGAAACACTTACTCCAACTCCAAGATAACTGTTTCAAGCAAATGTTCTTCAGCCACACTCTCATCACCATTGAAATAACTACAGAGATTAGTATCCCATCACCAAGTCACTCTTTATTTCCCTGTGCATATGGCTTATAGCCAGCTCAGAGGCTGTCCTCTCAGCTGAGGAGATGCTAAACCCCCTGGTTATATTGGTCAGCCAGGACTTTCCTGATTAGCCCAGGTTAACAACCCCAATCAAGGACCTTGTAGTCAACAAGATCCAGCTGGTTCCAATCTCTACAAAAAGGAAAGAATAATAATGAAGATTAAATTAGAAAGATTGGGCTAATATTTTTAACCAGTTCTGAGGAACTGACTTGAAAGGTGGGAAAACCAGTGAAATGATGTGTGAATTTGTCAGGTAGCTGTCAGTTTATGTATTGCAGCAAGCATGTCAGTATGCCAAGATCTTATAGGAAGAGTGATTAGAGCATCATAGTTTTTCAAATTCGGTTTTAGGGCAAGAAACTTGAGTCCCATGCTAGTGTTCTGGAGTTCAACAAAGGTAACTAGATAGGTATGAGCAGAGAACTGTGCAGGAAATCCAAATGGTAGGACATTGCTGAGCAATGGCAGATGTTTAGGAAGACTTTTAATTCTCCCAACTAAAATATATTCCAACGAAGAAGAGGAAAGATTATAAGAGGAGGAAGAAACATTCATGGCTACGCATGGAAGTTAAGGATAACATAAGGACAATAACGACGGCATTCATATTGCATAGGCCAGTAGCAGGCTGGAAGATTGGGAAACTTTAAAGATCAGCAAAGGGTTATTGAAAAGAAATAAAAAGTGCAAAGATAAATTAAGAAAGAAAACTAGTGGAAAATATAAAATGGATAATACCAGGGAATATAAGTATAAGTGCACATAAGTATGCAAAAGGGAAGAGAATAGCTAAAGTTAATGATGCTCCATTGCAGGATGAGACTAGGAATTAATAAAGAACACAGAAATGGCAGAGACAATAAATCAGTATTTTGCCTTAATTTTCACAATGATGGATACAAGTACTATCCTAACAGTAACAAATAGAGTGGACATATAGAAAGAGAGGAACTTAGAACAGCAGTCTTCACGAGAACATAGAACATAGACGAGTACAGCATAGTACAGGCCCTTCGGCCCATGATGTTGTGCCGACCTATTATCCTACTAAGATTAGTCTACCCTGCATACCCTACATTAACTATCCTCCATGTGCCTATCCAAGAGTCGCTTAAAAGTCTGTAAAGTATCTGACTCCACCATCACTGCCGGCAGCGCATTCCACACACCCACCACTCTCTGTGTAAAGAACCTACCTCTGACATCTCCCCTATACCTTCCTCCAATCACCTTAAAATTATGCCCCCTCGTAACAGACATTTTAGCCCTGGAAAAAAGTCTCTGACTATCCTGACTAGGGAATAAGTATTGAGCAAAATATTGGAATTGAAGGCAGACAAGTTCCCAGCACTTGATGGCCTGGATCCTTAGATCTTAAAGGAAGTGGCAGCAGAGATGGCAGATCCAATGGTTATAAATATCCAAAATTCCATGGATGTAGAAAAGGTTCCAGTAGATTGGAAAAAAAATCCACTGTAGGTTTAATATCTGTTGTTGGAAAATTGTTTGAATTTATCATTAAGGAAGTAATAACAGGACAATTTGAAAGTCAAAATGCAGTCTATCAGTCAGTGTGGCTTTAAGAAGGGCAAATCATGTTTGACTAATCTGTGAGAGTTCATTAAGGATGTAAGAAACAACGTAGATGTGCTATACTGGGACTTCCACAAAATAAGATGTTGCACAAAAGGTTAATTCACAAAATAAAATTACATGGGATTGGGGGTAATATATTAGCTTGGATAGAGGATTGGCTAACCAACAGAAAGCAGACAGTCAGGAAAATGGATCTTTTTCTGGTTTGCAAGCTGTAACTAGGGTGCCACATGGTTCAGTCGTTGGGCTATCCAACATATATTAATGACTTGGATGCAGGGACAGAAGGTACTTCAGCTAAATTTGCAGATGACAATAAAATTGGAAGGAATGCAAGTTGCAATAAAGGCAATAAGAAACTTATAAATGGATATGGATAAGTTAGGTGAATGGGCTGAAATTTGGCAAATGGAGTTTAATGCGGACAAGTGTGAAGTTATCCATTTTGGTCAGAATAATAGCAAGGCAATTTATGGTCCAAATGGAGAGAAACCACAGAGTGCTTTAGTGCAGAAGGATATAGGTGTTCTTTTGCATGAATCACAGGAAACTAGTTGGCAATATATAGCAGATATGAGGAAGGCAACTGGAATTTTAGCATTTATTGTTAAAAGATTAGTGTATTTAAGAAGAGAGGTGTTGCTGCAACTGTATAAGGCATTAGTAAGATCACACCTGAAGTATTGAGTACAATTTTGGTCATCTTACTTGAGGAACAATGTAGTTGCATTGGAGGCAGTTCTGGGGATTCACTAGATCGATTCCGGAGATAAGGGATCTGTCTTATGGTGAGAGATTCAGCAATTTAGGCCGATACCCTCTCGAATTTAGAAGAATGAGAGATCTAATTTGAGGAAAATAAGGTGCCCAAATGGATTGACAAAGTAAACATAGAAAGAATATAAAGCAATGTTGGAAAAAAGGCCACAGTTTTGAATAAAGGATAGCCTTAACACAAAAATGAGGAGATTAATTCTTTCAAAATGATTTGAATCCGTGAACTCATTATCCCAGAGTGCAGTGGATACCCGCACATTCAGTAAAGTTAAGGAGGAGTTAGAAAGATTTTTAAATAGGAATTGGTTGACGGGTTGTGAAGAGCATGCAGGAAAGTAGAGTTGAGGTTAGGATGTGATCAGCCATGATCACAGTGAATCGTCGAACAGGCTTGAGGAGCTTAATTGCCTACTCTTGCTCTGAGTTCTTATGTTCTCATGTTTTTAGTTACATGTAATAAATATCTGTTGGATTGTTCTATTCCACAACATCCACACTCAGGTCTTTTGTTACGGAAAATAACATCAGCATTGTTACATCATCCTGTTAGGAGCAAACTCATGCCGGTGACATGCCTGCATCTTCCTACTGTTTTGCCATTTTGCCAGTGGGAGGAATGATGAGGGACAGCCCAGCTCTCCAGAGCCCAATTTAGCCACTGAAGGGCCAAAGTAATGTATTTGCCTGCTTCAGCTATTGTTTACCAGCTGTCAAGGGGCTTGCGTTGTTTGTAGAGTCTGCCAAGTAAACCTTTGAGCCATCCCTGTGGGCTGAGGGAGACAGCCCTTCTTTTCGGACACTGTTTGGTCCAGGGAAGATTACACTGGCAGTGATGGTTTCTCCCTACAACAATGTTGCCATTTGCTCTCAGTGACCCATCCCCAGTCCTAATTGTGGCGGCCAGGCCGACTGGCCCTGGCACCGCTAGATACCACATTACTGACAGTGATCATCAATTAGCACTCGGTGGCTCAGCAGTTAGCAATGCTGCTTCACAGTGCCAGGGACCTGGGTTCTATTCCAGCCTTAGGTGACTGTGTGGAGTCTGCATATTCTCCCCCTGTCTGCATGGGTTTCTGCTGGGTGCTCTGGTTTCCTCCCACAGTCCAAAGATGTGCAGGTTAGGTGGATTGGCCATGCTAAATTGTCCGTAGTGTTCAGGGATGTGTAGCTTAGGCGTGTTAGATGCATTAGCACCATTTCCATGGGAAATATAGGATTAGGGGATGGCCTTCAAAAGGTTTGGGTGGACTTGTTGGGCCGAATGGCCTGTTGCCACACTGTGGGGATTCTATGTTTCACTCATTCTCCAGGTGCAACCCTGGTAATAGCCTTTGTGAGTGATGCCACTGTGGAGGCAGTTGCGCTTCCGGCCCTCTGGTAAGATGCAGCCCTGGGCGTAGCCGCTGAACTGGCTATGACTGGGAAAACACAAGGTTCTAGTGTCTAATAAAGTTTGGTCATGCTCTTCTTCCAGCCTCAGCTGCCGAGCATCTATCACCTCTGCACAATTTAACCAGAAACCTCCTTTTTCTCATATTAATGCAAACTAAATTATTGCTCGTTTCTAGTATCTTGTGCTTTCATTTTATATTTCCAGCTTTTGTGGTTTTCCTTTTTATATCTTTCAATAATTAGACCACTGGCAAAGTTGTTCTATATATTTTCTGTCTTATCTCTTAGCACATCGGAAGGCATTTCTTCTGATGCAGTAATGAAGTATAATGCCTGTCTCCCAATGATAGTGGTTCATCTTTTGAGTATTTTATGTACACAGACTGAATCACACACAACGTACTTGAGACAGAGAGAAAGTAAAAAGGCACAAGTGGCCGCACTCATTCTGCCACTAACCATCATAATAGTTATCTTTTCTCAACATGTTTTCAAGCAAATAGATTTTCACCAGATTTCCAAGCAACAGATATTAACATGGCAATCTGTAGAACTGGTGAAATATACTACATGCTGGTAAAATAACGGCAGATCTTATTCATCAAGAGAGCATAGGTTTTGGCAATGGTTTTCTTTCTTCTTGTAAGTGACAATGGCAAGGTTTCATTTATTGTCCATCCATGATTGCCCATGAGAGATAGTGGTGAATCTTCTTTTGAACTATTATTGTTTATTCATTCATGAAAAGTGGATGTCGATGGCAAGATCAGCATTTGTTACCCAAACCTAATTACCAATTGAACTGAATACACTGCTGGATCATTTCCAGTTAAGAGTTAACCACAATGCTGTGGCTCTGGTGTAACATATAATCAACAGTGATTACAAGATAACCATCAGGAAAGCTTTTAATTCTAGACAGTATTAACCAAATTCAAATTTCACCATCAGCCATTGATTCACATGCATGTCCCCAGAGCATTTAGCTGGGCTCAGGGTTACTGCTACAATAACAATATTTGATATCAGTGCCATGGATATTAGCCATGATTTAGTTCCAATTACAGATAGACCAGTGAGTGTCATCTAGAGATCCTCTAGCATTAGCTATACTTTGGACACAGAATAAGTCAGGAGTTATTGAGGGCATGCTGGAAAGGCAATACATTAACAATGGGTGACATTAAGACCATAACATTAGGGAACAGAATTAGGCTATTCGGCCCATCATGTCTGCTCCACCATTGCATCATGGCTGATATGTTTCTCAATCCCATTCTCATGCATTCTCCTCATAACCTTTGATCTCCTTACTAATCAAGGATCAAACTTTCTTTGTCTCAAAGACACTCAATGACTTGGCCTCCATAACCTTTAGAAGCAATGAGTTCCTTGGATTCACGACTCTCTGGCTGAAGAAATTCCTCCTCATCTTAGTTCTAAAGGGTCGTCCCTTTATTTTGAGGCTGTGCCCTTGGCTTCTATTCTCTCTACTGGTGAAAACATCTTGTTCACATCCACTCTATCCAGGCCTCTCAGTATTCTGTAAGTTTCAATGAGATCACCCTCCTCATCATTCTGAACTCCAACAAGTACAGACCCACGGTCCTCAACCGCTCCTCATATGATAAACCCTTCATCCCTACAATAACTCCTGTGAACCTCCTCTGGACTCCCTCCAAGGCCAGCACATCCTTCCTTAGATATGGGGACCAAAACTGCTTGTAATATTACAAATGTGGTCTGACCAGAGTATTATACACCCTCAGCCTTACACATCCTTGCTCTTCTATTCTAGCCCTCTTGAAATGAATGCTAACATTACATTTGTCTTCCTAACTGTGAACTGAACCTGGATGTCAACCTTAGGAAAATCCTGAACTGGGGCTCCTAAGTCCCTCTGTGCTTCAAATTTCAGAAGATTTTCCCATTTCAAAA
The DNA here is from genome assembly GCF_021869965.1 of Rhincodon typus. NCBI lineage: Eukaryota > Metazoa > Chordata > Chondrichthyes > Orectolobiformes > Rhincodontidae > Rhincodon > Rhincodon typus. The sequence goes on along the minus strand of NC_063333.1, from coordinate 57,644,096 downwards.
GTACACCTCTGTTTTTCCTATGAAAGTGCATAGCTTAAAACTTTCCCACATTGTATACCATCTTCCACTATTTTGCCCTCTCTGCTAGCCTGTCCAAGTCATCCGGCAGGCTTCCTGCTTCCTCAAAACTACCTGTACCTTCACCTATCTTCGTGTCATCTGCAAACTTAGCGACAATGCTCTTAGTCCCTTCATCCAGATTGTTAATGTATAATGTGATTAGTTGCGGTCCCAACACTGAACCTTGCGGAACACCAATAGTCATAGGCTGTCATCCTGAAAAAGACCTCTTTATCCACACTTTCTGCCATCTGCCAGTCATGTAGATGGAAAAATTACACTGGCAAATGCAGTTATGAAAGAGAATTAACAGAATGTGTTTGGGACATTTTCCTAGAACAATATGCTGATCCAATCAGATGTCAGGCTTTCTCGGATCTTGATGAGCTAGGCTTAATAAATGATTTCAGAGTAAAAAAATCCTCTCAGAAACAGTGACCATGACTTGGTAGAATTTAGAATTCAGTTCAAGTGTGAGAAGCAACTTTGTAAAATTTAAATGAGGGATTACAAAGGACTGAGAACAGAGATGGCTGGAGTTAACTAGGCAAGGAGCAACGAGAAAAATGTGGGTGGGAGCCAGAATAGGACCGGAATAGGACTACCTTCCCTTGAACCATGACCCCACCATGGCACATCAGGCCATTGTATCCACTATGGTAACTGATCTCATTTCATCTGGTGATCTCCCCCACTCCGCTTCCAAGCTAATAGTCCCCCAAACCCACACAGCTCATTTCTACCTCCTGCCAAAAATTCACAAACAGGACTGTCCAGGCAGACCCATTGTTTCAGCCTGCTCATGTCCCACAGAGCTCATCTTTTCCTAGCTTGACTCAGTCTTCGCCCCCGTGCTCCAATCCCTACCCATGCACATCCGTAATTCCTCTGACGCCTTACGCCGGTTTCAAAACTTCCAGTTTACCGGTTCCTGACAGCTCCTCTTTACCATGGACGTGCAATCCCTTTACACGTCCATTCCCCACCAGGAAGGTCTTAGGACTCTCCGCTTCTTCCTGGAGCAAAGACCTGAACCATCCCCACCCACCATCACGCTCCTCCGCTTGGCCGAGATTGTCCTCACCCTCAACAACTTCTCTTTCAACTCCTCTCATTTTCTTCAGGTAAGGTGGGTTGCCATGGGTACCCGCATGGGCCCTAGTTATGCCTGTCTCTTCATGGGGTACGTGGAACATTCCTTGTTCCAGTCCTATTCGGGCCCCCACCCACAACTCTTTCTCCAATACATCGATGATATAATCGGTGCTGCTTCCCTCTCTCGTCTGGAATTGGAAAACTTCATCAATTTCACCTCCAATTTCCACCCTGCCCTCACTTTCACCTGGTCTATCTCTAACTTCTCCCTTCCCTTCCTTGACATTTCTGTTTCCATTTCTGGGGATAGACTGGCCACTAATATCCACTACAAACTCACTGACTCCCACAGCTTTCTGCACTGTACATCCTCACAACCCACTTCCTGTAAAGACTCCATCCCAATCTCTCAGTTCCTCCATCTCCATTGCATATGTTCAGATGATGCCCACATGAGAAAGCAGAACCAAAGAGGCTTTTTTATTTTGATGATTCAGATGGAGTCCCTCCCATCAGAACAGCTCCCTTCTTCCGCAGCATCGGTGCAATGTCGCATGAATTCAAACCTGTTTCTTCCACTCCAATTTTTTAGGCAACACATTTACCTCTTAAATCTTGCTGACACTGTGCCAATTAGCTCTGGCTCAAATAGTAATCGGGGATTATTACCTCTTTGGTTCTGTTTCTCATGTGGTGCCTAGCTGGTCATACTTCCTCAGCTGAAATTCTTTCCTCTTTCTACTTATATCATTGGTACCTACATGGACCACGACAACTGGATCTTTCCACTCCCACTTCCAAGTTCCTCTGCAGCCCAGTTGAGATATCCTGAACCCATGCACCAGGCAGGCAACACAGCTTTCGAGCCTCTTCACCCTGGTCACGCATAGAAGATGGACTCTTTTGCTCAATGCCTGACTGCCCAATGCTCATCACCTTTCTCAATAACTTTGCTCTGAACCTGCTCAGCAAGTTTTGTGCACTCTTTAAAATTTCCTAAATTTTCAGAGGCATTCTATCCAATATTAATAAGAGGACCTGTGGCAAGTTTATGTCTCTAATCTGAAAATCAGCTTCATAGCTTCTGATGTCATTTGCTTTCAATTGTTCCGCTAGTTTCACAAGAGGTGCCTTGCACAATGTGGACATTCTCCCTTCCATGTATCCATTTTTTTTCCATCACTGGGTCATACACCAGACCGAGATGACCTGTCTATAATATTCAAAGGCTCATACCTCTTTACAGCATCTTATGATGTCATTAAAGCTAATATATCAAAATGTTTCAGAGATAGTAGGAACTGCTGATGCTGGAGAATCTGAGATAACAAGGTGTAGAGCTGGATGAACACAGCAGGCCAAGCAGCATCAGAGGAGCAGGAAAGCTGACGTTTCGGGCCTAGGCCCTTCTTCAGAAATGGAGGAGGGGAAGGGGGTTCTGAAATAAATAGGGAGAGAGGGAGAGGTGGATAGAAGATGGATAAAGGAGAATCGCCGCCTCTTTGACCTGTCTGTCTTCTCTCCACCTATCTTCTCCTTTATCCATCTTCTATCCGCCTGCCCCTCTCTCCCCATTTATTTCAGAACCCCCTTCCCCTCCCCCATTTCTGAAGAAGGGCCTAGGCCCGAAATGTCAGTCTTCCTGCTCCACTGATGCTGCTTGGCCTGCTGTATTCATCCAGCTCTACACCTTGTTATATCAAAATGTTGCCTGTTTATGATGGCAGTCAGCATTTATACACTTCAAATGTATCTGTTCCTCTCCATTATTCCTTGTGTGTTTCATAATCCTCCTGATTCATAGAAACTGAGAAGCATAGAAAATAGGTGCAGCAGTAGGCCATTTGGCCCTTCGGGCCTCTACAACCATTCAATTTCAGTATCCCATTCCTGCCCTCTCTCAATACCCTTGATCACTTTAGCCACAAAAGCCATGTCCAGCTCCCTCTTGAATATATCTACTGAAATGGCCCAAAAGCTTCCTGTGGGAGAAAATTCCACAGGTTCACAACTCTTTGAGTGAAGAAATTCTTCTTCATTTCAGTCCTGAATGGCTTATCCCTCATTCTTAGACTGTGACCGCTCGCTCTGGACTTCCCCAACATCGGGAACATTCTTCCCGCATCTAGCCTGCCCTGTCCCATCTGCATTTTATATGTTTCTCTGAGAACATTTCTCATTTTTCTAATTTCGAGTGAATACAAGCCCAGTTGATTCAATCCTTCCTCACATGTCAGTCCTGCCATCCTGAGAATCAGTCTGGTGAAGCTTTGCTGGACTCCCTTAATAACAAGTATGTCCTTCCACAGAGTGGAGACCAAAACTGCACAAAAAAAAAATCAGCACTTCCCGCTTTAATTAAGGTCCCAACCAAAACACTGAAGATCTTCTAATTTCAGATGTTAATTGACACGCATTTCCAACATTACTGTGTTTAATTTGGATTCACACATTCTTTAAACGTTTCAGTGAGGAGTATGTCACTAATGTGTATGCAAAAACACATGCCATTTTATTCCATGTTGGAAATAATGAATTGTTACTCTCAAGCTGTTAAGATTAAGATTGCTTCAAATGAATTATATATTTTAAAAATTGCAACTAGTTAATTTGGTCATGTGAAAGAGAATTGTCAATATTGAGATCCACTCAAGAAAAATATATTAGTTAATGATCAAACCAATTAATTACAATTACAATGGGACAAAGAGCAATTTTCATGCAGTTGAATTGCAAAGTTCCAGCAGTCTGACCTGTGTATAACGTTCTATTCTATGTAAGATAAAAACTCTTTTTTTATGCTTGGATGGGAATGGATCTACGACTGAATCCATGTCTAATGACTTCAGAATATAATAAATATTTTCTTTTGAGGAATGAAGGAAAACTCGAGTTTTCGTTGTCAAATTACAGGCTTCATTACAGGTTCTTTCAGTATAAATTAACAAGAAACAGTAACTGACTAAACAAAAGACTGGAGATTATAGTGGAAGGTTATACAATGTCATGCATATGAGTTAGGAAGCTTGGTGTTGACATAGAATCATTAATACTTTACCTGTCATATTGCAGTAGACTTTGAATGGTCCTAGTGGACCGCTGCCATCAGGATCGATCCAGTAAGTATCCGATGTTTTACCAAGATGCTTATATGCCTCACAGGATTGTTCATACATAGCTGGAACAGAGCACAAATTGAGTTAAATTGAAACTCTTCTGTAATTTAAAAGAACTGAATAAACACTGCAAGCTGCCAAGATGAGATTAAAAAATACAAAGCAAATAAGGCAATGACCTTGATACGACAGGAGAGATTCATTCAAAAGTTGTCTAATTAACAGCTGGGCGAGTGTTCTATTTGAATAACAGTTAGTGTATTGGGACAGTGTCAGATCACAGACTTTTCACTGCTACCCAGATATAAAGTTCTGAATTTTTAAATTGGCATATTGAGAAGAATGTGCATGTTTGCCTAAATGAGGCGTATTCATTCTAGATACCAAAACACCTTTCCTCTTTTCCTGCTTAGTGTCAGTATTAAGTACATAATGGTCAGGTGTAGTGCATGTTACATACCAATTAAAACTTCCTCTATTCAGGAAAAAACAAACAAAAATGTCAACTACAAATTCAGTATTGTATTCTGTTGGGCCAATGTGACATTTTCCATCTCTCACACCAGTCTGCTGTGTATTATCTCAGAATAATAGTGTTAATTCCGCACTGAATAATGAACAGCTTTCTACTCCCAGCCTGAGTGTAATAGAAACTAGGTGAAAACCACTAAAACTCATTTCATGTAGGAGTGTAACATCTCGAATCAAAATGACAATATCATCCAGAAAATATTTAATCCAAGTCCCAGAGGTAAAAATAAATGGAGCCCGATATCTCAACTACGTACCTAACTTTCAAAGGAATGTAATTGCTTTTAAAAACATTTCTGAAAAATTGACAGTTAGGTTCCACCATAAAGCAACTCCTGGCAACATTTCAGAAAGCGTGTTAACCAAATTATGATAACAGATTTACCATCAACTCCAGTGCATAATTTCATCAAGCAACAAAGTGGGCATTTCATTAATCCCTGGAGAACAAACTTGAAACAACCTTTGGCTGGAATTGGAAACAACTTGTTCTGGAATCGATTTGTACAGGAGGTGCAGTTATACGTGAAAACATGTAGCAAAATGACGATAACATTGTACTGACTATGCTATCTAGTAGTGGGAAGTTGAAAAATAAAAGACTTGGTACCTCTCTAATTGAAAATCATACAGTAAAATGGATCATCAGTTTAAGACATGAGTAAATCTCAGAATCCTGGATTGAAGAAAGGTCACAAGACTCAAAATGTTAACTCTGCTTTTTTCCTACAGATGCTGTCAGACCTCTTGAGTTTCCTCAGCATTTTTGTTTGTTGTCATCTGCACCCCTGGATTTGATGGCGCTACCTTTCAATAAAACATGACATTCAACACGCGAGGTTTGTCCAAAAATATTGATATTAATAAAGATCATACGAGATCACAAGAAAACTTTGCCAACCATATGTTCATCACAACATGAGTACACCAAAAGTTACAAAACAAACAAACTCAAAGTGACTTTGCAAGTATGTTGTTAAGATCGTGGACTAGATGGCCAAATTTTGTGATGTTAGGGGTCAATAACATTTTTTTTACAAGTAGACAAAGTGTGAGATTCAAGTATTAACTGACAGAATATAGCCACAAGATTCTATTGTTTTAAACAAACAATAAGCTTTTCTGTACAAAGTTAGGACAGTACTAAAATTTCCGAGGAAGATACTAATTATGTTTTCACAATCAGAACCAGCATGAAGTAAATATAGGTAACAAATTGTGATCTATCCCCCCACAGAACACATCAAATTACAAATGTGGTCAAGATGGATCCTAGACTTCATAGCAACCCCTCAGATATAAGTTATATTGTTGGCCATCAAATCTCAAAATTCAAGTTTCTTGACTTTTAAAGTCCTCATTTTGGAACTGACTTAAAAACTACTCCATTACAGAATGCTTCAACTACTATTGCCTCTCTGTTTTTCAATGCCATCTTCCAGATTCACAAGGTTTCAATCCAGTGTCTAAAACTGACACCCTTCCAGCTCTTCAGCTGCTTTGAGAAGAACACCCATATTCTCAGGCATTCCTTTGCTCCAACTTCATTAAAAGATCACAACTGCTTACAGACTTTTCTTTGCTCAATCTCCAATTCGCTGGCACACAGATTATTTTCAGGGGCTATTAAATGTAGAAGTACCTTAAGAATAGCCACGTTCACCTGCTCCTGACTAACTGCCTGTAATCTTTTAATTCTGTCGACTAACTTGTAGGATTAGTGGGATTTACACATCATTTCACTAAATGCCTGCATTTTTCTAGACTCACTCTTTAAGCACTGGATGGAACATCAACAATTATTTGAATGTTCATAATCTTTTTATGGTGAACCAAATGCAGTGAAGATGCAAAGTTTTCTTTAGAAGCATCTTGACCAGTTTGTACATGTAATTTGCACAATGGGTTTTCAAGCTTTCTGGTGTAACTGCAAACCAAATACACCGGCAGCCTCTCTCTCTTCACATATGAATGCATATTAATATGGTATATTATGAAATGAATGTTGCATTGGTTTTTCAACTGGACTAAAGAAGAACTTGAGCTTCTCATAACTTTAAGTTTCCTATAGAAAGTATCTATTTCTGATTGACAACCAGTTTTAAAATCATCTTCTTCATTCACTTCCTCCACAATAGATTTTGTCATGTCAGGTGAATAAATATGCACCTAGGGAGATTTGCTCTCTTCCTGCCGTCCTATTTTTGAGTTTATCTGAGTGATGAGCCACAGCCTTCTGCACACAGTTATTTCGTCCATTCTACTTCATCAAAAGTGGACATTTCATTTCCACTTCTTTCATAATTTCCTCCAAGCATTTGTTTACTGTCTCATTTTCTAATGCATTATCAAGCATGCCAATCTTTTAATTCAGCTGATCAATTCTTCTGGTCAGTTCAGTTACCTTTGTTTCAAGACAGTGTTCCAATACTTCATCAGTCTGTGTCGTCAACTCTTTATTCAAACAGCTGTTCTGATTCATCAGCAATTCCTTCTCCTGTTCAAGGTGCTTTACATATTATATCATAAAGCTTTCAGTTACCTTAAGTTCATCAAGTTTTAATTTAATGTCTAGGTTGAATTTTCGGCGACAAGTTTATCATTTCGATTTTTAAAGCCCTCAGTCAACAGGCAGTGAAAAAGGCAAATTGCATGTTTGTCTTCATAATGAGTGGACTTGAGTACTACAGAAGGAATGTCTTTTTACAATTTTACAGGGCCTAAGTGAGATCACAGCTGGAGTATTGTGTGCAGTTTGGTCTTCTTATCTGAGGAAGGATGTTAGGTTTATGGAAGGAATGCAGTGAAGTTTTACCAGATTGATTCCTGGGATGGAAGGACAAATGGATGAGAAAAGACTGAATCAGTTAGGGCCATAAACAGTTAGGAATGCATTCACTGGAGTTTAAAAGAATGAAGGGGTATCTCTTAGAAACCTATAAAATTCTAACAGGACTAGACAGTGTAAACACAGGATGTTTCTGATGACCGGGGAGTCCAGAACCAGGGGTCATAGTCTAAGGATACAGGACATGGAGTCGGACTTACGAATGTCGTGAGCCAGTGGTATTCTCTCACAGAAAAAATTTGAGGCCACAACATTGAATATTTTCAAGAAGGAGTTTGATTTGGTTCAGGGGGTTAAAGGCATAAAACGGTATGGTGAAAAGTTGAACAGGGTTTTGAATTGGGTGATCAGCAATGGTCATAATGAATGGTGCAGCAGTTTCAAAGGGCTCAAGGGCCAACTCCTGCGCATTTTTAAAATGTTTCTATGTATGCAAAGTAAGAAAAATAATCTAAGTTACAATATAAATGCACAAATTATTTTCTCCTTAACAGAATTAACATAAGGCGAATATGGGTAACAAACTGTGATTAACCACCCCACACAGATCATCAAATAGTGAATATGTTCAAGACAGATTCCAAACATTTCTCAGCAACTCCACTTCCAGACATTAGTGATACTTTGGGTTATCAAATTTCATTACACTTCAAACTTTACAAGGATTCCAATTTCTTCTCTTTCAAAGGCCTAGCTTTAGAACTCACTCAAAATGTGGATTGTCTCAATGACTGCTTACCTTCCAGTTCCTTAATCCTGTCTCCAGAGACTGCATCATACTGGATTCACAAAGCGAAGCTCCAACATCTCATCATGGCGCAATTCCAGCTCTTTAGCTGTTCTGAGAAGGAAACTCCTACTCAGGGGTATTCCTTGCCCTGATTTCAATGATAAACCATCATGGCTTACTGCTTCTCTTTGCCTAACTGCTAGCTTTCTGGCAGACAGCTTCCTTCCATGTTGAGTAAACTGACAAGTGCCTTAGTACTAAATACTGTCTTCATTGCTTCCTCCTGACTAATTGCCAAAAACCTTTTTACTGCTTGTCATGACCTGGTCAGTAAATCTTGATCTGTTCTGAGTGACCCATAGAAAACCTCACAATAAGCTCCACATTTGTGCCTCAGCAGGATTGAATAGAACTAACACTTTGCAACAGTCAAATGTACAACCCCTTGGAACTCAGTTCCCTGTCTCTTACCATTTTCACACATTGCTGGTTTACATGTTACAAATTGCACACAAGAAAATTGTTTTCATCACATTAACAGGATTTGAAGGTTAGTGAAATAATGCAGAGTCACATAATAAAAAGAATATTAAAAGCTTTATTTGCAATGCTGATTGAAACACCTGTCATGCGGTCAAATAGAGAAAATAAGTTTCTTGTCTGCTAAAGATGCATTGGTTTTAAATACCTTGTTAAGAAATGCCTCTAAATTAGAAAAAGTGGGTCCATAAATCTATAGATGCTATGACTATCTCACCAGTTTCAAATAAATGCTCAATGCAATGTGCAAAATACAATTAATATTCTGAATGTGACATTGCAAAAGTATAAAATGGATTGTTTCCAGTATTAATCCTAATCCTGACCGATATTCTGCCACACAATAATACGCCTTGCATAGAGCCTACATTAGAACTTTATGCATCATGGGGGTAAATTCAATCTGAACAATTATTTCCCCTCACAGGTTCAACCTTTCACTTTGGGCACGTACTACTCATCTAAAATATAAGAGCTTAAGACGTGATTTTACATTGTGCATTAGCTCTGAGAAATGTGCTGAAATGAAGGCTTCAAAATTAATTGAAATCAAGAGCTATTGAAATGGACAGAGCTATTCATTATTGCAATCATTGAACAAAAGAGAAAGAAAGGGGAGCATTCACTGCTGTGAGAGCTGAAACATTAAAACAAAACAGCACAATGGCCCATTTTCTGTCAACCTGTTCACTGGCCTAATGTGATTGTGTCACACTTCAAAGTGAATTCAAACCACCATCTCGTTGTACTGTGTGAATCAAACAACTCATTCTAATAATCGATCTGAACACTGTTTTCATCAGATGTGGTCAAGAATTTCCCTTCCAAGTTTCTGTCTTAAAATAAAAATGTATGTCTTGAATTTTTATATGAAATTCATAGCATTGCTGGGTGGAAAAGTTCTAATAAAATAACTAACTTATCATTCAGCTTACTGAGCACACAGCTAACTCGTGAACACCACGTGATGTCACATAAGTTCTCAGATGAGATTTTGCTATTAACAGGGTATTATTTTTTGTTTTCCTTTACTTAGGATGAATGCCAGCCTATCCACCCCTCCCTTATTATTTGTGGAGATCTCCCAAGAAGTGTTTTTATTGTCATGTTAAGATAAGCATCTTGTTTCATTCATTACTGGCACCTGATGACAAATTATTGCTCTAAAATCACTTTTCCTTAGTTATTATTTTGATTCAACCCCATTGGTTCCATACAACTTTAAATTAAATGTTTGGATTGGTTTAGAAGTGCTAAGTATCATATTGCTCACTCATTCCTTTCTGTTCCATTTAAAATAAAATTATTTTGTAATCTTTGTGGTGAAACTCTAAAGAAGTTCAACTTTTACCCTCTAAGACATTTTGTTACAGACTTGAAGTCTAATCATTTGTACAGCTAGAGTGTGATACATAGTTTTCAAGCAAGATCCTGCTAGTGAACAATACTTCATTCTCATGGCTAATCAGTGAGAAAAATGCAAGGCCTCTCCATACTGATAACACTTGAGTAAATCTTTATATTTGCCAGACCTTTATTTTACTTAATGGGTTGAAATTACTGGAAGTTAAAAATAACCAACTTGCAATTATACAGATTTCAATTCATATAAAATTTGTAAGCAGTTTTCTGAAAAGGATTAAACTAAAGAAAATGTATGAGCTGAGAATTGAAAATTTTCCAATTAAGTCAACACACATTAATTCAGTTATCAGCAGAGCTCTTTCTCTGCTACTGATAACTGAATTAATGTGTGCTGCATCACAATGCTTTCTAAATGAAAGGAATTGAGCACCGAAAATAAAAATGACCTAATTATAATGTGTGCATTAGCTCAAAGAGGCTGTAAATTTTAATTTCTACATGAATCATACGCAACAAGAATTTTCATACAGACAAGATTCTAATTAAATCTGTAGTTCACAGGCAACTTTGCTTCCCAAATATTCAATCCGTGAAAAAAGTTAATAGTTTAATTTTTGGGTTTTACATTGATGTTAGTCTTGGACAACTCTTAACGTGGTGGAGACTACTAATCCCTTTGCACAAGTCTTTTTAAATAAAAAAATCCTTTAATCAAACATGCAATTTAAATTTATTATACTGATGACTGGACAGTCAGCACAGACTAACACGATGGAATTAAAATTTGTCAAAATACCTATTTGCAAACACAAGCAATCTGTGTCATAATTTGCATACAATTTATATTGTACATCTGACTAATATTCATATAAATAATCAAGTTTTAATCAATGTGAGTCAGGCAAGATATACCAATTCTAATATGCACTGTGACAGTGAAGGGGGATGATTTTGTGTTCACAGTTCTCAGTCCAAAAATTTCTAATGTCAATAGTGCCACAATATATTGTATCATGAGATATAATTAGAGAACATGTTAACGCCAGTCCCATCAGGCAGAAGAAAGTCTAGAACAGATAGCAATTTATTGTCATCTATATTTTTCAAAAATAAGTGAACAGTTGTATAAGGCACCATACCACGGCGCCTGTATTAATGACATAAGTCATAGACAAGAAGAAAAAAAAGTAAAAATTAAGGCAAAGTTCATCTCAGATCACTTTCAGTTTGGGGAAAGCTGACTCAAATGATAAATGGTGGAATACCTGGAAGCCACACTGAAGCCGACCTCCACGCTGGGACAAAACTGCCCCTCCATGATAAGGCAATTCCGTGCCAGGGAGAAACCACCCACCAGACTGCCGGAAAACCCAGAAAGAGACCTGCACACCAGGATGAAACCTTGATGCCAAAGAAGACCTCCATGCCAGACCGAGACCACCCAGCCAGGCTGCTGGAATGCCGGGAAGTCACCACTGAAGAAGACCTCAATGCTGGTACGAGACCTCCATGCCAGGATTAAGAGTGCCAAACCTGGAGGCTGCCACACCAAACCAAGACTGCCCCTCTGGAACAACGCCGCATGCTTAGTTTTCGCTGGGCTGAAGCCACCAAGCCGAGTTGGAAACCTCCTTGTTGCTGGGCCCGGGCTGGAAGAAGCTGCCTTCCGCTGAAGATTACATTGACACCCAATCAAGGAATATCGTGACGTTATGGATCACAGCATGGTTTTTGAATCCCTCCATCACCTTTCCTTTCTCAGTTCCTGATCAATTAACATATAGACTGAGACGAAATGGAGGAAACATATTTTAAAGCATTTGTGGTGGAACAAAATGTGAGAGAAGGCTTAGATTTCAAGGGATGGATTTAAAGACTCTCACTTCATGTCTCTAAACAGAAAAAAACTACATCAGAGGTCACATTACTACAGCAAGTCACAGTTTGTGAGCTAGTATACAAATGAATTTCTCCAAACAGCTGACTTTTGGTAAAAAGGAGTTTAAAAAACTATCATTTGCAGATAGTTTACCCAACATACATGGTGTATAAAGAAAATAATCACTCATAAACATAAACAATTTGTTCATTGTGGTGTGATACACTTCCATTTGTCCCTGCACAGGTCCTGCATTTATAATCGTTGATGTGTTCACATATTCTAATGGAAAGTATTTGAGTTGTTGCTGACTGTTTATCTGATGCCTGCTGAGTCCTGGGGTGATGTTCCTCCTCCAGGGCATGTCATTCATGTGGCCAGTCTTACTTGAGCAACATACTTGCCATCCAACTTCACTGTTTCTCCTTGGTTGATGCTCTCATCGTTGACAGAGTAGAGCCTTCCCACAGGTGTTGTGGAAACTAGTTGTTTGATGAAGGGGAAAGCTTTAACCTTTTCTGTGCACTGATAATACTTTTCCAGTGACCTTGCAAAGAGATTCATATTCCGCTGATAAAGTCGACAAGAATTTTGCCAGGTATTTTATAAATTCAGCAAACTGCAGCACCACTTTCACGTTGTTGGATGCTGCAGCTCTCACAAAATGTCAGGAGCAAGGCAAAGTTCTTTTGCTGTCAGTACATGATCTATGTACTTGACTTCAGACATCTTTAATTTGTGCTTTTGTTATAGTTCAGCTTCAGGTTCACTGGCAAGCTCACTCGAGGATTTTTTTTTAGTAGATTCGGTTTATGGTTGAAATGGCTTCTTCCATTGCATCTTCACATCTATACATCAGCAGATAAACCATGATGACTTGCACTGTGGGAAGATAATTGACTCTCTCAGATGACATTTGCATTGATATTCTTCCACACCAGTGGATATGCCAAATGGAATACACAGACGTTTGTTCCTCCCAAATGCATTCAGCCTGTAGATAGAAAACGATTGCTTTCGATCAGCTTCACTTGCTAGTATCCATCCCCCACATCTAGGGTATTAGAAGTCTTTGCCTTGACGAGATGTGGCATTTCTTCAATGATTGACCTGGAGTAATGGTATCTCTTCAAAGCTTAACTGAGGTTTTTTGGATCCCTTGCACACTCTCAGCTTTCCAGGATTTTTTCACTGCGAATATGCTGCTAACACTTTTAGTGGGAGTTGTCAGCTTCTTGAATACTCCCTTATTTTACAACTCCTCTCTCCTGTCTTATCTGCTGATGTATAGATGTGAAGATGCAATGGAAGAAGCCATTTCAACCATAAACCGAATCTACTAAAAAAAAATCCTCGAGTGAGCTTGCCAGTGAACCTGAAGCTGAACTATAACAAAAACACAAATTAAAGATGTCTGAAGTCAAGTACATAGATCATGTACTGACAGCTGAAAGTCTCCTTGGCAGATGCTGAGCTGGTTTCACACTCTCATCTACTTCGAATTGATAATTATCAGGAGGAAAAGTTTTGTACTGAACAAGAATAACTATTTACCGGGTTTACAGGCTTTTCTGAGACGTCCTTTTGACTTGTCAGGACAAGCTGCTCCTTGACCCTACAGATGCTTTCGTTTGCCTGCTGAAGGTAAAGGGTGGCTGTTTCAGGCACAGAAAAGATGTGACTGCACCAGAGAGATGACAGAAGAGATTTACCAGGATGGTGCAATTCAGCTATGAAGAGAAACTAGATACACTGGGGTTGTTTCTTTCGAGCAGAGGAGGCTTCGAGGGGATTTGATTGATGTGTACAAAGCTCTGAGGGGCATAGACAAAGTGGATAGGGAGAAACATTTCTCCTTCGCAGAGGGATTAATAATCAGGGGGCATGGTTTTAAGGTAATTAGCAGTAGGGATAGAGGGTATTTGAGCATACATTTTTTTCACCCACAGGACTGTGGATATCTGGAACTCACCGAGTGAAAAAGTTGTAGAGGCAGGAATACTCAAGCCATTTAATAATTATTCAAATGAACACTTGAAACAACATAGCATACAAGAATATAAGCCAAGTGCTGGAAAATGAGATAAGAATAGATGGAGATAGTAAGAACTGCCAATGCTGGAGTCAGAGATAACACAATGTGGAGCTGCAGGAGTACAGCAGGCCAGGCAGCATCAGAGCATCACATCAGACAGAGGTTCACCTGCACATCCATCAATGTGGTCTATTACATCTGCTGCTCCTAATGTGGCCTCCTCTACATCGGTGAAGCCAAGTGGAGCCTTGGAGACTGCTTTGTAGAGCACCTGCACTCTGTTTGCGACAAATGACAACACTTTCCGGTTGTGAACCATTTCAACTCCCCCTCCTGCTCTCTGGGTGACATGTCCATCCTGGGCCTCCTCCAGTGTCACAATGACGGCACCCGCAAACTGGAGGAACAGCACCTGCTATTCCGCCTTGGGAGCCTACAGCCCAATGGTCTCAATTTGGACTTTAGCAGTTTCAAAATCTCCCCACTCTCGGCATCATCCCATGACCAACCCTCCCTCTCATCCCCACCTCCTTGACCTGACACAACCTGTCCGTCTTCACTCCCAACAATCCTCCCCAACCATCCCACTGACCAATCCCCACCACTCCCTACCTGCACTCACCTATCACCATCCCACCTACCTTCCCCAGCCCCGCCCCTCCCCCTCTCTATTTATTTCTGAGCTCCCCCACCCCATTTCTGAAGAAGGGTCCCAAGCCGAAACGTCAACTTTCCTGCTTCTCTGATGCTGCCTGGCCTGCTGTGTTCCTCCAGCTCCACACTGCGTTATCAATAAGAATAGACGGATGCTGGATGATCAGTGTCAACACAATGGGCTAAAGTATCTCTTTACATGCTGTAAAAACTCTTAGACTCAATGGCTGTATGACATGATAAAGTCATTGGCTTAATGGATAAGATCGACAGTTATTATAGCTGCTGAGGAAAAAAATCAACTAGCTTTCTTTAGGCTTGGCATACCTTTTAGTTCAGAGCATAAACAAGTCTTTCTCTTCCAGAGATCCAATGGTTTCTGCCCAAACATTCACATCCCCAAACTTTCCAGCTAGCTGGGGGCCAATCACATAGCTGTTGGCAGGCTGGAGGCTTTTGTCATTGATACCTAGTAACAACTAAGCAATTAGTTATTTGTTGCTAGCTATATAACTAAATATCTCTCTGTAATGGTATTTCATGAACATTGGCATCATAACATAAGTGAGAAGGAGCAGGTCCCATCTGTACTTTGAAAAATGCAGCCATGTGATCACACAGTCCTTAGTCAGTAGAAACAGCTGATTTGTTGATTATTCTCGTAAATCATGATCAATTCAACATATGTTGGCAGGGCATTATAGTTGATACCTAAATATTTCAGCCTTAAAACCCCGAGTTTCAGTTGTCTGTGTACTCCACTCAACACTGATTGTCATGCCATGCCACATAGGTCCAACTCTCTGGAATTCCCCTCAAATCCTTCTACTTATAGATTCAGACAGCACAGAAATAGACCTTTCAGCCAACTCACCCATGTCAACCAGGTTCCCTAAAATGAACTAGTCCCATTTGCCTACATCTGGATATTCAGGACATTTCTTTGACCAAACTCCTGGTCATCCAACTGTGCCTTCCTGCTTCGGCTGGAAGTCACCTCTCACCATAGTGTTACACATTGCAGTGCTTTTCTCTGTAGAGTTGATATTGCTGTTTGATGATGGTGGTGCTATCAGTGGGCTTGTCACTGATAATGGCAGTCTCTGTGGTGTGAGTTGATTACAATTATTGACTGGCTTCATGCTGACGTGAAACTTGTGGATCCAGTTCTCTAAAGTTGTTGCTAAGTAGGCATGCCTAGGTTTTCTGAAACAGCTGGTGACATCAAATGAATATCAATCATGGAAGGATCACAAATTGGCAAATAAAATTGGTCATTGGTGATGACAGAAAATGGACAATATGGGTTTAGTAACTTCATGAAATCTCTTTGAATGTAAGAAAGTTAATAGTTTCAGATGGGAAACAGCTGACAATTCACTTTTTTTTGTACCATCTGCAAAAAATCATTTTTACCTGTATCTTTTATTTCTTTTTTCAATTACTTTAAGCATTAAGCACCATGATAGAGTTTGCTGTAAAGTAGCAGTAACTTACAGAGGACACTACATTTGAAATAGTTTCCAATTATTGCTGAAATGCACTCTGAGATTGTCAGAACTCTGATATTGTGGGAAAGTCCTCCTCAAGAACTCAGCATCTTTACCAATGCTCGAGTTACACACGACAATGGTTTTCAGCACAGTCAGTTTCTGAAACATTAACAATGAGAAATCCTTCTCTCATTACACAGACATATCCTACTTTTAAATCTAATTGATGAATTACAGGAAGGACAAAGGAGGGAATGTATATGTGGAGCCAGAAGATGTAGGTGCGGTCTTAAATGAATACTTTATATTGACATTCACCACTGAAGAGAAGGAATTGGTGGATGATCCCAGGAAAGGGAGTGTTGAATTTCTAAGCCAAGTTGTTATTAAAAAGGAAGAGGTGTTGCACGTCTTCAAAAGTACTAAGATAGATAAGTCCTTGGGTCCTGATGGCATCTATCCCAGAATATTGAGGGAGGCAAGAGAGCAAAATGCCACAGCACTGACAGACATTTTTGTATTCTCTGTGGCCACAGGTGAAGTTGCAGAGAACTGCAAAATACATAAAGTTGTCCCATTGTTTGAAAAGAGTAACACGGATAATCCAGGAAATTACAGACCTGTCAGCCTGGTAGGGAAATTATTGGAAAAGATTCTCAGGGACAAGATCTATAAGCATTTAGAAGCAAATGGACTGATTAGCGATAAACAGCATGGTTTTGTGTGGGGGAGGTTGTTCCTCACTAACTTGATCAAGTTTTTTGAGGTGATGAAGATGATTGATAAAATAAAAGGCATTGATGTTATCTATATGGAATTCAGTAAAGCCTTTCACAAGGTGCCTCATGGCAGCTAGTACAAAAGGTGAAGTCACATGGTATCAAGGGTGAGCAGGCAAGATGGATACAGAACTGGCTTAGTCATAGGAGTCAGAGGGTAGCGGTGGAAGGATACTTTTTGGAATGGAGAGTTGTGACTAGAGGTGTTCCACAGGGATCAGTGCTAGGACCTCTGCTGTTTGTGATATAAATAAATGAATTGGAGGAAAATGTAGCTGGTCCAATAAGTAAGTTTGCAGATGATACTAAGATTGGTGGAGTTGCAGATGGTGAGAGGATTGTCAGAGGATACAGCAGGATATAAATCAGTTGGAGGCATGGGCAGAGAAATGGCAGATGGAGTTTAGCCTGGTCAAATGTGAGTTGATGCATTTTGGAAGGTCAAACACAAGTGGAAATTATACAGTGAATGGCAGAGCCATGAGGAGTATTGATATGCAGAGGAATCTGGGTGTGTAGGTTCACAGATCACTGAAAATGGCAAGACAGGTAGATAAGGTAGTAAAAAAGGCCTACGGCACATTTGCCTTCATTGGAAGGGGCATTGAGTACAAGAATAGATAAGTTATGCTACAGCTTTATAGACATTTACTTCAGCCACACTTGGAATATTGTGTACAGTTCTGGTCACTACACTACCAGAAGGATGCAGATGCTGTGGCGAGGGTGCAGAAAAGGTTTACCAGGGTGTTGCCTGCTACGGGGTATTTTACCTATGAATAAAGATTGGATAGACTGGATTTGTTTTCACTGGAATGCAGGATGATGAGGGGGCGACCTGATAGAAGTTTATAAGATTGTGAACGGCATGGATTGAGTGGAAAGAATAAAGCTTTTTTCCATGGTGGAGGGGTCAATTACTCGGGGACACAGATACAAGGTGCGAGGGGGGGAAGTTTAAAAGAGATGTATGAGGCACATTTTTCACACAAAGGGTGGTGAGTGCCTGGAACGCGCTGCCAGAGGAGGTGGTGGAAGCAGACACAATTGCAGCATTCAAGAAGCACCTGGATGAATACATGAATAGGAAGGGAATAGAGGGATATGGATCCTGTAAGTGAAGGCAGTTTTAATATGGAAGGGCAAAGCATGTTGGCACAGTGTTGGAGGGCCGAAGGGCCTGTACCTGCTCTGTTTTGTTCTATGTTCTTTTAAAATATTTATTTTAAAATACTTACTAGAGGAATTGCCTGAAGAATAATGTTCATGTCTCATGAAAATGTTGTCCCTTTAAATTGGGGCTTCAAACAGTTTCCTGTTCTGTATGTTTACCAAAGACATAAGTGTTGTTTGCAAGGTCTTCTTGCATGAGAGGCAAAACGGCTCCATTAGCATTCTGCAAAACATGTTTCATAAGGCTCCTGCTAAAAGTTGATGCAAAATTCAAGTGAAAAAGTAGGTGTGGCATGTTTTCAGCAAGGAATCATTTGTATAATTCACTGAAAAGATTGTAGGGCAGGTATCTTGTCAAAACAAGTCCAATGGCGGCAAATTTTCACCTTCACCATTGACTTCCATGGAATGAAATTCAAAGTAAGGTTGGTGCATTTTGGGCAGGTTCCATAGTTCACCTCTCAAGCAAATAAAGTTGATATCAACTCTAAGTTTGTCTGCAATAATGAACAAATGTATTCAAAGGGAACGCTAGGTGTACAACGGTGTTCTTTACTCAACACCCTCATTTTCACATTGGTGATCATGTAAGTGCAGACAACTTGATGTATTCACATAGACATTGTAATTTTACAACAGTTGAAGTACCTAGACATGCACAATATCTTGAACAACTGTAAATTTATCAACATACAGTTAATGATCATTTGGTTGGAAATGCAACAAAAACAAGTACGGACTGAACAAATAAAAAGCAACATTGCCATAATTTAACAGCATAAGTCAGTCCAGTTGTTCCACATCTTTACATTGTGGTACACATAAAAACAGTATCCTGTTTAATAAAGGTACTCTGTCATTCCTGTGCTCCTGAATGCAATTTTCTCCAGGTTATTAGATATGGGGAATTTTATGAACAGAACACCTGTTGTTTGTTACTGAGGTTCTTCTGCTGGTTTGGAAACAATGATAGATATTGTTTTTGCTTTTAGAATGAAAAATGTTCATTTTCAAAGTCCTCTAAGGATTTCTTGTCGCATCACTGCTGGGCTGAAATTTCGTCTGACATCAGCCAAAAAGACAGGAAGGAAAATCATTCAGACTGGTTGTTATCACCTTCGGTGGAGTCTCTGTTGTATATATGACTGAATCTTAAGCTTCTCCAATGATCCTCAATTGGTATTCGGTTTTTATTTTATTTGATTTTTTTTTAAAAATAAAAGCAATGTATTTAGTTTTCTTCTTATGGTGTTGACATTGTGCAATCATGGATTGCAAGGGTATGATTGCACTGGTACAGTGACTTTGCTGAAAAAGCATTTATTGCTTATGCCTTGTTGAGATGTGACGGTGAGCATCATTGAATCCAAATCCTAGACCTGCCTACATATCATCACTGCAGATGTACTTTCAGCCTTTGGCTGCTCGAACGGTGCATGGTGATGTTCCTGTAAATCTGTTATGCTTTGTTCTGGGAAATAATAGATTTGGAAGGTGCTGGGGAAGAGTCAATACCATGTTGCTGCAGTGCATCTTGCAGATGTACACTGCAGCCAGATGTGCCAGTTATTGGGAGGGTGTATGTATCAGGTGGTGGATGAACACCAAACAATATGGGCAGCACAGTGGCTCGGTGGTTAGCGCTGCTGCCTCACACCGCCAGGGACCTGGGCTCGATTCCAGCCTTGGGTGACTATCTGTGTGGAGTTTTCACACTCTCCATGTGTCTGTTTGAACTCCCTCCCAGTGCTCCGGTTTCCTTCCACAGTCCAAAGATGTGCAGAGTAGGTGGATTGGCCACACTAAATTGCCCATACTGTCCTGTGATGTGCAAGTGAAGTGGATTAGCCAATGGGAAATGGGAAATGCATGGTTACAGGGATAGGGTTGCGGGGGGAGGCTGGGTTGGGTCTGGGTGGGATGTTCAGAGGGTTTGTGTGAATTTGATGGGCCCAATAACCTTTTCCACTTGTAGGGACCCTATGAATTAGACTGCATTATCTTGGATGCTGTAAATTTTCAGGAGTGATATTTGAATTGCAATCGGTCAGATAATGGAAAGTATTCTATCATTTTCCTAAATTGTGCCTTGCAGTTGGGATACAGGATTAGGGAGTCGAAATAGGAGTCACTCAACATAGAATACCCAGCTTCTGTCCTGGTCTTGTAGCCATTGTACTTTTGGTCCATTCAAGCCTTTTGTCAATGTCGACCTCAGAATATTGATGGTCAGGGATTTAATGATCATAATGGAATTGGCTGTCAAAGGAAATGTTTAGGTTCTCTATTGTTATAAATGGTCATTGTTAGGCACTTCTGTAGTACAAACGTTATTTGGTGCTTAACAGCCCAAACCATTTTTTTCTTAATTTGTCCCTCAGATGTGATGGCTGTTGGCATATCCAGCATTTTTTTGTGAATTCCTGAATATTGCCCAGGTATTGCTGCATGCAGCTGCAGATTATTTCATAATTCGACTTGTTGCAAATGAAACTGAACTTAGTGCATTCATCAGCAATTATTCACACCTCACAATGGAGGACAGGTCATGCAGCTAAAAACAGTCAGACTTAGGACTTTACCTGTGGGATTCTTGTGCTGATGTCCCTGCAGCTGAATGAGCCTAAAATAAACACAACCATCTTTCTGTGAGCTAGATTTAACTCCAGTCATTGAAGAATACTCCCACTGACTTCAAGTTTGGTCAGGCTGTTTAGTGCTTAATCAAATACTGTCATGATGTAAATGGAAGTCACTTTCATTTCAACAGCGAAACAGAAATTGCTGGCAAAATTCAGCAGGTCTGGCAGCTTTTGTGGAGAGTTAATGTTTCAGGTCCAGTGTTCCTTCTTCAGAGGGTTCACATTCTGATCCTTCAAAGGTTCTGAAGAAGGGACATTGGACCCAAAACGTTAACTCTGATTTCTCTCCACGTTGCTGCCAGACCTGCTGAGTTTTTCTAGCAATTTCTGTTCTCATTTCTGATTTCCAGCAGCTGCAATTCTTTTGGTCTTTCACTTTAATTTCATCGAGGTAGTTCAGCTCCTTTGTCTAATGTTGGACAAGACCTGTAATGAAATTGATGAGTAGCCTTTCTAGAATCCAAACTAAGTATTGGTGTGCAGTCTATTCGTGTGTAAGTGTCGCTTGATACCATTGTTGATGACTCCTACCGTCACTTTTCTGATCATTGATAATTGGCTTAGCCAAAACAAATTTGTTCTGCTTTTTGAGAACAGAATGTATTTGGCAATGTTCCACTTCTTCAGTTCTGGCTGCAGTGTTCTAGCTGCACTTAGGTAGCTTGGCTAGAGGTGAGGCTAGTTCTGCTGAAACGTTGTTCCTACCTATTGTCTTAGCTGTATCCATTGCAAGCAAGGGAATTAAATAAACAAAGCACTATGTTTTCATATATCACAACTATATTTTCTTTACAAATATGAAGCACTTTTTTATCTAAATATTTTACCACGTTGATGAGAATCATATGGTATAACTTCATAATACAATGACAAAGGGGCTCCTAAGGAAGATCTCACTGACACCTATGGTATGAATATGAATATATGGCTGTCAGATTTCAGTGGAGCTTATGCACAAATAATAAATCAAACATCAACAGAATAAAGCTAACACTCAAATACATCAATAGCAATATCTGTTCTATCCATCCGTCTAATTTTAATGGCTAAATATTCCTACACAATAACAATGTGAGACTGTGATAATGAACATTCCTGGTGTGAAACATTGCCTGAAGGGAAGTGCATTGTTTGATAGCCTGCTGTCACTACTTCTTTAGGACAAGAATGCCATGACACAAGACATTTTATCCTGCTGTTTTCAACAACAAATCTTTTTGAAACATTAAACAGCATCACTGGTGTAACTTGACTAACCCTCCACTTTTGTCCCAAAGTTTATTTTGTTGAAAACTGTTAAACGCTGCTGAATATAAAATTCATCAGAATATCTGTCTTTCACAATATTAGGTGTACATAGCACTTTCACAATTTTGTAATACAACTTTGTCATTACAACAAGACGCTAGATTGAAAGCAGGATACAATTTATCATATACTGTTGTTTTATATCTATTTTTGTCAGTATCATTATTTCCAATCATATTCACTGAAGTTACATGGAGGAACAGTCACCATGTTGCAGTAGGTTTATTTGCATTATAATGAAGACACCTGCCTTTGGAGAAAGCAGAGTAATAGGATAAGTTTTCCAGTAGTGACATGGTCCCTTTCAGTACATGAAAACTGTACTGCTGTAAGTTACCAACCGTTCAACTGCCATAGAAACAGCTTCCATGAGGCTTAAAGCATCATAAATGTATTTAACCAACAGAAGACCACCATAGAAGCAATATACATACAAGCAGGAACAGAATACAATAAAGAAGCAAAGACAGACAGACATGCAAGCCAAATTTTACTGGAAATGTGGGTCAAAAAGGTGCCTCTGTGCTCAAGATTAGAAAAAAAAAACAACCATCGTGCATTTTTTTAAAAAGCAGGAATGCAACTTCCTTATTAAAATTATTTGATTTATCCAAAATCTGGATACTTGTGAACAAACCAGAACAGCTACAGTGTAGAGTGATTTACAGTGAATCAGAGTAAGGAACTACCTGCAAGTTCACAGATCAACTTTTGCCCATTTGGAGGACGGCTTACCCTGTATCTCTTATTATGCTAATCTCCGCGTTACTGACAACTAGGAAGGCAGGATCCAGTGAACAACAGACAAATTAGCTCCTCACAACCCAAACAGTCAATGAGATTACTCCTGATTTGTGACCCTACTCAATAGGCCTGTCTTTGGTCCATGGTTCTTCGTGTCTTTGGTTAACAAGCATCTGTCAATCTTTGAATCAAAATTAACAATAAACTGATTACCATGTCATTCGTGAAAGAGAGTTCCAAAATTCTACCACCTTTGAGCATAGAAGTTGTTCTAATTTCACTTTACAAATTATAGTCTTTGTGACTCTGATTAAATTAAATTTTCCTTCTTTGGTCTCTGCAATGTGTCTGCAGACTTTGCCACACTTGTTGATCATACTATGCTCCCTCAATGTCTCTCCACTATGTGACTGCACTTCCCTAGTTCCATTTTTGAGTATTGGATCGTAATCAGAGAATCACTTGAAATTGCTTGTCTTCTTGCTCCTGAAAGTATGACCTGTGGTGTCCTGTAAGGATCAACTTTTAGCCCCCAGCTATTTTCAACTTACATGCTGCCTGTTGGTGACAAAACTTGAAGACATGACATTAGGTTATACATGTACACTGACAATACCCAGCTCAATCTCACCAACAGATCTTGCCACTCCTCCGCAGTTGCTAAATTATCAGTCTGTTTATCTGACATCTTGGATTAGATGAACAGAAATTTGCTCCAGATAAAACCTAGCTTTTAGACAATGCCTTCCCATCCTAGGATCCCCAGCCAGCAGAAATAATTTAACATTTAAATTTCCATTTATGATTTGAAAACATTGGTCAAATCATTAGTTAGTCTTCTCACCTAACTTTGTATTATCAGAAAACTTGGAAATATTACATTCTGTTCCCCCATCCAAATCATTGAGATATATTGTGATTAGCTGGAGGCCAAGCACTGAACCCTGTGGTGGCCCATTTGCCACCACATTTCACTCCAAAGAAACTATTTACTTTTACTCTGTTTCCTGTCTGTTCACCAATGCCAGTATATTACTGTCAATCCCATGCACTTTGATTTAGTGTACCAACCTCTTACGTGGGTCTTATCAAAAGTTTTCTGAAAATCCAAATACACAACATTCACTGGATCTCCCTCATCTATTCCACTAGTTATTTCATTAAAAACTTCAGTGAGTTTGTCAAACATGGTTTCTCTTTCATACGTTCATGCTGACTTTGTGTAATCCTGTGTCCTGTCATCACATCCTTTTACAATAGACGCTAACATTTTCTCTACTACTAATGTGAGGCCAACTGGTCTATAATTCCCATTTTCTCCATCCATGCTTTCTTAAAGAGGGGAGTTACATTTGTCACTCTTCAATCTTCTGGGATTGTTCCAGAATCTACAGAATTTTTGAAAATGACAACTAACACATCCACATGCCACCTCCGTTATTATCCTCAGATGTTCGTGATCAGGTCCTGGATATTTATCAACCCCTTTATTTCCCCATTATATTTAGTTCAGTCCCATTAATTTTTCTGCAACTGCGTTTTTTGGTTGCGTCTGCAGAGAAAACATTCTCATTGTGTATTTGCATACCCCTTCCAGTGCAGCAGTTACAACCCGCTGTGACAGCCTGCCATAAATCACATCGAGCTATTCCCAGAGACATAGCAAATGTGAATGTTTGTAGTAAAGCGTACACAGCACCCCAATTACCTGACTTCCAGAAAAACACGTACCAGGTTTTTGGATTGCATAAGAATTATTTATTTCAATAAATTAGATTATAGCTCCAGGCAAACTATTGTCATATAACACTACTAACTAAAACTCTAATTTTCTTTTAAACACCCACTTCCACAGGCACACAGATACAAAAAGACAAACAAATAGGGAAAATCATCATCATTGGTGGTCCCTCACAGACGAGGATGGCTCTCTTCTACTCTCAGAGTGAGGCTGTAGTTGGGTGTATGGACTGATACAGCTACCGCAGGCTCTGTTACACATGGAGCAGGTGGCGGACATGGGAAGGGGTGGATGGGGTGTTGGGGTGGCAGTGCAATCCTTTCGCTGTTTTTGCCTGGCATCCATTTTTTCCTGATGGTAGGTCTCGAGGTGCTCAACGCCTTTCCAGATGATCCTGGGCCAGTGATTCACTGGTGTTTGTGGGAATGCCACACTTCGTCAGTGAGGCCTTGAAGGTATCACTGAAATGCTTCCTCCGTCCAACTGGGGCACCCCTGCCGTTTTGAAGCTGGGAGTAGAGCAGTTGCTTGGTGAGTCTCGTGTTGGTCATACGGACCATGTGCCTAGACCCAAAATACCAATCAAGGGTGGTCACTGCCTTAATGCTGGGAACGTTGGCCTGGTCGAGGATGCTGGTGTTGGTGTGTCTTTCCTTCCAGCGGATTCACAGGATCTTGCACAGGCAGCATTAGTGGTACTGCTCTAGTGCTTGAAGGTGTCTGCTGTAGACAGTCCATGTCTGAGAGCCATACAGGAGGGTGGAGACCACCACAGCTCTATAAGCCATGATCTTGGTGTCGGATCTGACCTTGTTATTCTCGAACACCTTTTTCCTCAGGTGACTGAAGGCTGCGCTAACATACTAGAGGCGATGCTGGATCTCTTCCTCAATAGCTTCTTTAAACAACTGGACACTTCTGAGGTATTGGAAGTGGTAAATGTTTTTTTAAAGCGTCCCTGTAGACCTGGATGATCCGGGGTTTGCTCCACAATGTCGGGCCAGTTTGGTGGAGGACCTTTGTCTTGCGGATGCTCAGGGTGAGTTCCATGCTATCACATGCCTCCCTAAAAGTGCTGATTATGGTCTGGAATACATCCTCGGAAATTGCACATACATGAGCATCATTGGAGTGCTGCAGCTTTGTGACACTGGTTGGGGTGCCTTTGGTTTTGGCTTGAAGACAGCAGAGGTTGAATAATTTCCCACAGGTTCTGTAAGTTAGCTCCACTCCAGCTTGTCAGTGGGGAGGTAAAGCATTGCAGCGAGGTGGATCGAGAACAGAATTGGGGTGACGATGCTGCCATGATTGATACCAATCTGAAAGGGGAACGGGCCGGTGGTGGAGTCATTTGTCATTACCGCAAGTTCCATACCATTGTGGAGCAGGCAAAGGATGGTGACAAACTTCATAGTGCAATCACTCCATAATGCTTCCCAAATGACACTGTCAAAGGCCTTTGAAAGGTCAAAGAAGGCCATGTACATGGGTAGGTTCTTGTCTCTGCATTTCTCCTGCACCTGACGTGTGGTGAAAATCATGTATGTTGTGCCCCTCAGTGGTGAAAACCACACTGCGACTCAAAGAAGAGTTACTCAACCACAGGGAGGAGACAGTTGAGGAGGACCTTGGCGATGATAGTGCCAATGGTTGACAGCAGGGAGACTCCCCTGTAGATACCGCAGTCCAACTTGTTCACTTTTTCGGAAAATACTCACGACTGTGGCATCTCGGAGCTCTTCCAGGATGGTCTCCTCCTTCCAGCTAAGGTAGATAAGGCCACGATGCTGCAGCAGGAGCTCTTCGTCCCCGCACTTCAATGCCTCAGTGGGGATACCATCTGTTCCAGCAGCCTTGTCATTTTCAAGCTAGTAGATAGCCTTCTCTACTTAGTGCAAGACTGGGGTGTTGCTGTGCTCATGGCGTGTAGTATCCTGCAGGATGCATTCAAGAATGCTCGGATCAACAACACAGCCCTCATTGCAGAGATCTGTGAAGTGCTCCTGCAGTGTTTTTTTGACAGCTTCTTTATCTTTGATAAGAGTCACTCTGTCCTTGGCCAGCAGTAGTTGGGGCCTTGGGTGTTTGGTCTCTATGTGGTTTTGACAGCACAGCAGAAACAGTTGTCAGCCATTCATTGGTAATTATGAGATTATTGGTGAAGGTATAAAACAGGAAAATCAGCTCAGTTACTTTGCTTCCCAATACTAATGTTGAGATTATCCTCCTTTGGCTTGCCAGCCTGCTTGTTGTGCAGATGTATTTCTCTGGTTGCTTCCGCTGGTTTGTAACAAATACAGAGTAACTCCTTCAATTTGAAAATGTCTCTGATTTATCAAATCAAAACTCACAGCTTACAGCAGCAAGAAACATAACTGTTTTTCTTTGGGTTTAAACTGAATTTTTGAATGGTGGCTTCTGGGCTGGGTGGAGATCTGCATGCTTCTTTGCCCCTCCTTTCTCTTTCGCCTGTCATATTTTTCAGGTTTCCTTTGTTTAGATTTGGGACTTCAGATTGGAATACTTTACTTCATATCGCAATGATGATGTCTATCATTTTACGGTCACCTTTTCTTAAAGGACCCCTCACAACATGTGAAGCAGTATTTTCCTTATACCGTACTTCTTTCAATCTACTGCTTTGCAGAACGCCTCTGCTCTGTTCTGAGGAATAACCACAACCTTCAATTTTGCTTGCCATTTCCTTCTTGGAAGGGAGAAGGATGTGTTTCACTTATTCATGATTCTTAAAGACCTCTATAAGTGCAGTTGTCTTCATTGAGAAGCAATTTTTATCACCCAGGTTTCTGAAGCATGCTGTGAGGGCTTTATAAATTGGAGAACATCTAAACCTACAAGAGTTTTAAGGAGCAGTCAGAAACCTCTTTGGAATGCTCAGGTACTGTTTTAGGATTTTTAAGAGTAGATATTAATATGCATAACAGGTGGATAACACTTGTGCAAGATTGAATCTCATCCATTGTCTTTTGCTTTTAAATTTTGAAGAAAATCAGTTTGTTTGTTTCCCAGATGAAGAACAAAATCAATGCTTGCAAAATCAAAATCCAGTTTGTTGACATTAGTATGAGTTCTATCATTATACAATCAGTACTGTCTAAGTATTTCCACAACCTATCATTATCACAGTGGGTTGGGGATGGAGGCTGTAATTTTACAGTTCGACTGAAAGCTCCAGGTGTTATATAAATCAATTACTTGTCTTTGATGTAAGCTACAAATGTTTGTTTTTATAAGAGTTTAAGTACTTGAAGGAATTGAAACATATTGACTGAATGTTAATCAGTGAGATTTTTAAAATAGTCGAAATAGAATTTTTTTAAAGGAACACATGCATATAATTTTGTCTCATCATTGCTCCTGAGATCTACCTTTAGTGGATTCTGAGTTGATTGGTATGATGGGTGTAAAGGTAAAAGCAGATGGGTGGTATAAGTTACCACAAACTTGGCAAAGGGGCTACTGAAATGTTTGAGGGTCATTGGTTGGCATGTGTTAGCACTAAGTTAGCAATAGGATAAGGAAGGGCCTTGGGGATTGGTTGGCATGCAGTATACAAAGGGCCACGTGGGAATGAACTGGAATTTGAGGTGGCTAGTCTTAGCAAAGCTGGGGCATGGGGAGTGTGTTTGGGATGAGGGGTGAGGGCTAGCAAGCCTCACTGTTTTTATTATAATTCGGTCAAAGTACCAGATCACTAAGGTAGGCCTTTCAGCCAGGAAACAGCAGCACTTGACAACTCCAATGACTGGTTTTGAATTGTTTTTGGGGGGTGATGGACTCAACATCAGTTAAACCCTGACCTCTGAACCAAAACCTGACTATTTGGGCAAATTTTCTCCCAAGTTGGGTTAGTGGAGTTTGGAATTTTCCTAACACTGTGCATTAGTATCAACTCTGTAACATTAATGTTGTCAAATTCTATTGGAATAGAACAGTACTATTTTATAATTGACTGTGCCATGTCTTAGGAGCGCATTCAGAATTGTTTGTGCTATGCTGAAATCATTTTGTACTGAATTTTCAGAAGTTTGGCATTGAGATATGAGATACATTCATAAACATTGCTGGAAAGATTTATCAAACTGTCTAGGGTGGTGACAACATTTATTTCTGTGATTCTTAACTCAAAACTATAATGGTCACGAAGGCTCAATGCAGCTGACATCATTTTGGTGTTTGTTCTCTTTACCTATATTCTGTAAATATGTGATGAAAGGCATTTTTAAAATGTAATTATATTCTAAGTTCTTCATTATTTCAAACGCTTCCTTTGAGTTAGAGGACAGTCAGACCACATGTGGAAGCTGATCTACTACAATGTAATGGTTTTCTGTAATCAGTTTATCTGACTGTAATGTTTATCCTTTTAACTATGTGCTATTTCTAACTCATACTATGATTCATTCTAAGGTAATGCAACATGTTTTCTTCTTTATTCCTCTTTTTATACCTAAGATTTGTATCTAGGTACTTTGTAACTAAGATGGCACCATGAGAGGTGACATTATAAACTTTTCACTGCACTCCTGTACTTCTGTACTTGAGTACGTGTGACAATAAAACCTAATTCATTTATTCATTCATTCAATTAGTTTGCGGCCTCTTCTACTGCTGGAAAAAATTGCAGAATTCCTTAACATTATGGTTTAACATAAATGACTTCATTAACTTTTACAACATGAGAGCAAACTTCATGCACTATCAACTGTAAACTGTAAAGGATAAAAACAGAATATCTACTCACAGTTATGGCATGTTGCCCCAGAATATCCTGTTCCCTCACAGTTACACGTAAAGGTGTCCCAGGTTTGTGTGCATCTTCCTCCATGCTCACAGTGATTTGGTAAGCACCTGTCGGAATAGAATGCAGAAATGTTTCTGGTTCTGGTTTAAATGCAGACTTAACTCTAAGGGCTGTTCTACACATTCTATATAGGCACAATTTGGGTGTCAAATATTATGTTAACTATTACATTATTTCTTTATTTTTCAACTTATTCTATGAAGCTCATGCTAAACTGTTTAAACTTTGTTTCTTTTACGACTTTGTACCTAAGATTTTGTATCTAGGTACCTTTATACCTAAGATGGGTCCATGTGTGGTGACCTTATACACTTTTCACAGTACTCCTATACTTGAGTACACTTGACAATAAAATCTAAATCTAAATCATCAAGATATCAATTCACTTTTCCAGAGCAATTAATCTTTGTTGCAGTATGAATTGAGATTATTTATCAATTTAATGAAGACAAATTGACTATTTAGTAAGATAGAAAATGACAAAACTAAAATAAAATGAGATTTCTGAAACAATAAATATGATACAAATGCTTTGCATACTAATACATTCTGTTAACATATTAAGTTACAAATAACTTTTTGTCTTTGAAAATTATAACAGAGAACTATTTTGCAGAGTGCTAACATACACTGACACAAAACATTATCAATCTGTAATAATGACATCAAAATATTAAACATTGAAATATTGGTGATTACAATAAAATAAAATTGACACCTGTTATTTTCTTCATTCAGCACATCAAACATACCTCAATATCACAAATACAACTCATTCCATAAGTCAAATCTTAAAATGCATGTTTCACTATTTTGTTTTGATTCTCCAAATTCACCATGTACTCTCATAACAAACCACAGCATCAACACTTTGAAATTCTTTCAAAGATGCTCAGATGACATTTTACTCATTTTCTACATATATGTCAGTCATAATTCAGAAATCTTACAAATAAATTAGATAATAAGATATGAAATATCAACATTATATAACTTCTATAAGAGTTTTCAAAATACCTCTTGGTAACACAGCAAAGAAAAAACATTCAACAAAGTTAGGGGACATTTTCCTTTCAAACCCTGATGCTGGTTCACTGATTTCAAATTGGTTAACATTTTACTGGGCAAATGTCAAAAGCAATGGTTGGGTATATGAGTCCACTGACTCAGTGAGAAGTTAATTGGCTGAATCTTACATTTTTTTTCTTGGTTAAGTCCGAGTTGTGTTGAGTTTTTTGAGAAATTTTTTTCCACAAGGCCTTGCAAATTCTCTTGCACACCAAGCACAGTGCATTAATTACCTACCCTGGCACATAGCATCTCTCAAAACTAGTTCAGGTCCTATCTTACACGCTCATAAAACAATTTGCAGCTTGGAAAATGTGCACCAAAGGTCCGGCATTGCTAATGTCCATGCCATCTTTAAAAGGCCGCTGTGCATCTGCACAAGCATGTTCCCTCATTGTCGGACAGAATCTGAATGTGGTACAGAAAGGAAAAGTGACACTTCAATTTTCAGACAGAAACCCAGAGGTCTTTCTGGATGGAATGTTGCACAGGACTTGGCAGCTTGGGTCAGCTGGGTCAGTGTGGCCTCAAGGTACAGAGGAACAGCCAGACCGACTTTCTCTGTTCCTTCAGCTAACTGCCACACACTGTTGCCTGCTGCCTCAGATTTACTGTCCCCACCTCTGAGCAAGCCTGATGCTCTGCTGCACTCAGTATTGCCTGCAACATCTTCAATCATTCACTTTCACATTGCACACCCCACAACCCTTTTTCCCTCTCCTCCCTCCAACAAGAACATTTCAGAGTTTGGGATACTCTGTGGCAAGTAACTCTCATCCTGACAACTGAATGCCTGCCTACTATTGAGAAGGTACAAGGCAGGAGTATGATGGATTATTCTTACTTGCCTGAATGCTGCTCCAACAGCAGTCAAGAAGCATGTCACCATGCAGAACAAAGCACTCTGCTTCATTTACATTCACTCCACCATGTTAAAAACATATTCCTTTCTCCCATAGGTACACATGGCAGCAATATGCACCATCTCCAAGAAAAATTTCAGCAACTCACCAAAGATGTTTCAACAGCACTTTCAAATCGTGACCTCGTTGAGACAGAGATATAAGGGCAGCACATGTACAGCAAACGCTACTACCTGCAAATTCACCTTCAAGATGCACACTGTTCTGGCTTTGATTACAATCCCCTTATCGTCACTGGCTGAAAATTAAGGAACCTTCTCTTTAGCAGCACTGTGGGTGTATTAACATGACATGAACTACAATGGTTCAAGAAAGTGGCTCCTAACATGGTTTTTAACTCATTGTATGAGCAACAAATGCTGACTTTGACATTGTAGCTTACATCCCTTAAATGAAAGAAAAGAACATTTAGTAGATGTGTTTATAATTATGAGAAGATTTGGTAAATTTAATTGGAAAGACAATTTCCTCTATTTGAAAATTCACTGCAAAAATATGAAATGGCCATAGTGAGTGAGGAGAGGGGTTAGGATATATATTTTAATGAAAATAACTGGTAGGCACTCCACAGGATTAACTGAGGCAGAGACAAATTTACTTTTCCAGGGACAAGTGGACAACACTTTGATATTGGATGCAATCGGCAAGGCACCGGGAACATCTTTCATATGTGCACTCGACTCTCACTGTCTCAGCTGGTGAATGCATGGTTTCCCTCACCATTGATTTCATTACTGTGTACTCAACAGCTACTGAATTATGTCTATACCAATGCTGATACTGCCTGTTCAGCTGTGACCTCCATTGTATCAGCTGTTTCACCTCGGCCTCTCACTGCCTTCAGTTCAGGGAGCTGTCCTGTCCACTGATGACTGGCTTCCTCCACTGCCTTGAGCCATCACTATATCTTTCCTGAGCCCTTTCCACCGCTCCAGCATAGAAGACAAGTTCCTCCCTCCTCTCTCCTCCAGAAATGTTTTTTCCCTCAGCATTACACTTTATTAACTTTCTCTGAGACACATCCCATCAGTTACAATATCTAGTCTTTTGACACTTTGACATCTGAAATGTTAATATGGCATGTACATTATTGCTTGAAGCCATTCAAAGCATTAACTCATTCTTGCTAGGTTTTTGCAATTGTTGATATCTGAGTCATCACTGACTTTGACAACGTTGGCAGTACAAGGATGGGGAGTGCACCCTCTGTGGTTGTCGTGTCAACAAACCAGGTTCAGCTTTTGGGTAAGTACTAGAAACTGACAAGGACAACACTGTCAAGTGAGAATGGGACATTAATCTTAAATTTGGAGTATCTCAGCAAAGAGCTGAACCAAAATCAGCTGGGTGACTTTTACCTATATTTTAACTTGCCAGAGTTCTGACTGACACACTTGCTGTATTTTGTTATATTGCAAGGCACTTAGAAGCATGGTATTTGTGACGTACATTTGGTGATAATCAAATTTGAATGACACAAAATGGCCACAAATAAGTCTCCTCTGGTGATGTGACAAAAGTAAATTTCTTGCAGAATATTTTGATTATTCATAGGAAAAGCAGAAACTTTAAGAAAAAAAAATAGTTATGACAATTTCAAAGCCACCAAAATATTGTTCTGAAATATCAACAACATGGAGAACCCTGTAACATGCAACATTACTGCATTTAATGATTTGAAACACATCTAATTCAGTCACTTATTTTAATGCTGAATATTTAAATTATTGCAGATCATCTATATACAAAGCCATTATGAACCTGTTAACTGCATTTCCCTTTGACTTCTAATGTTTGTGATTAAATCCCAGAATAAATTGCAGTGTTTGTACAATTTCCCTAGGATGTCCCATTTGAACTTGCAATGTTTGACTTCTGGAATTTTATTACAGTTATGATCAATCACTTAACATACTCATAAGTGGCTGTCATTGTACTTTTAACAAAGGAGCATAAGTTGATCACACACAAAAAAGAATGCTATATATGTGAAAAATTGGGAAGATTTTGCCACAACAAAATAGAAACTTCAATCCTTTTGTCCTCAGCAATTTTATAGACACTCAAACCCAGTGAAGTATCACTCCTATCTCCACTCAAAAATTTCTTACTGAACTGGAAGGTTTCCAAATATTTTCTTTCAGTGGTTTCCTGCACGTTCAACCAATGTGATTCTCTTCATTACAGTCTCTCCCTGAGACACAACTATCCAGGCTAACTCATTTGGCTGAATGTTATGGTTTGTTGGTTAAGTGCAAAAGC
This sequence comes from Rhincodon typus, assembly GCF_021869965.1. Taxonomy (NCBI): domain Eukaryota; kingdom Metazoa; phylum Chordata; class Chondrichthyes; order Orectolobiformes; family Rhincodontidae; genus Rhincodon; species Rhincodon typus. The sequence continues at coordinate 57,610,286 of NC_063333.1, read as the reverse complement.
ATAGCCACATTAATTGACCATTTCAATCCTTATGGTATCATGTTCTATTTCCACGCCATTTTGCCATGCGCTATCCTTGCAGCAACTGCCCACTCAGTGGAGATCTTGGAATTGACTAGCATCTTGGTGCCCATACCATCTTTAAAAGGTCATCATATGTCTAGACAAATACTGTTAGTCTGGAGCTACCTTGCATGATTCCTGGCATTTGACCCAGACATGGAAGAGGGAAAACAGACATTCCACTTTGTGGGCATGGCCTTGGAGTTCCTGTTGCATGGGGTGGTGCACCTGCTGGATCTCCTCTTCCCCCAGGATCAACAGTGGGGCAATGACACCAGACCATGCCAGTCCAGGTCAGAGCTGTTTCAGACATCTGGAGGAATGCCCAGCATTGTAGGTACAAGATCAACGCCCTTCTTTTCTCTGCCAGCGTAAGTGCCACCACATTCTCTCCAATAACTCAATATGCCATAGCAACAGCATTATAATGATAGCTGCCAATGCAGCCAAGAAGTACAGAAGCATCCTGTCAGATTATTAGAGATGTGCTATAAGGGTTCATAGAGCTGGCGCATGTCCGATGCCAGTTTCTGTGGACATGGGGTGCATGTGGCCAGTGCCAATGGAGCCATGCCCAAGATGTTGGTACTTGATGCCCAACATGGAAGCGTTTTGGAGTAAACATCAAATTAAAATGCCAAGAACCAAGTTTTGGTTTCCACATCGAGTTTCCCGACAACTAGTTTTAAATCGTGAGTTTGTTAAGATCGCGACCTGTGCCAAGTTGAGCAGTTAACAAGGAATTCCACATGCAATAATGAGCATTCATTGGGAACTTGCTGCTGCCTCGCAAGAATCTTGCGACACCACTTCAGAAAAGAATACAAGGTGTGGCTAGTTGATCTCAACATCAAGATGGGCCTCATCAAACATCACACCCAAGTCTGGCTCAAATCACAAATGATTACATCTCTCATTTCTTATCATTTAGGATGAAATGTATTCCTTAAGATGCAATTTGAGTACTTCATTTTCCAAGTTTATAATTTCTGTAAATCATTACAATAATATTCATGTTTATTTTGGAAAGAACATTCAAGTGGACACTTTACAAATGACAGATGGGTGCTTAATAAAAGCATTTCCATTTCCTAATGGGTTGTAAGCAACTACTTGACATTTAAAAAATGAGGTAGTGAATTTGGATTCAATTTAAACATCTGATACATTTGTACTTAGCAAGAATTTAAAAGTAAAACAATATAAAACTCTTTAGGAGCTGCATTTAAAAAATCTAAACATCTTTATTAATCTTGGATTTAGTGGCATTCTTTGCTGCCATTCACAAGGAATTCTAGAATTCATGTCTAAGTATCTTTTTTGTTCAGAAATCAAAAGCAAAGTATGTCATGTGCTACGTATTAAATTTAATTAATGCCATAAATAACATTTCAGGAGAATCTATTGATAACTGCAAAACAAATGGCACACAAATTCGGTTGCATAAATGCGAGCCTGAGTGCTACCTAAATTGTAATCTCTACTGTAATATTTATTCATAATTTAATTATTTTGAATCGTGATGTTTTCTGAATGTATTGAACAATATTTGATTCTTAACACAACCTTCATTGCACAAAAAATAATTTGTCCTAAGCCACATAAGCACAGCCATAATTGTACGAAGTATCATTGGAGTCTTATTTGTTACACTGGATGTTTTGCATGAGATACTGACAATATGATATTCTCAGTGACAAGTAATGATAGATGATTCAACTTTAGCTGCAATGCTAGCATTCTCTAAATGAATTTATGCTTCAAAAAGTAAGCTGAACTAAACTGGAAAATAACTGGGATATCTATCTCTTTCAGGGACTATGGGAGAGCAGCACACACAATCCTTCTTTGCATTAATTAAAGATGGTGTGGTGAATTCCTATTTTTCTGTTGCATTCAGTTTGTATTCCAAGCCAGCATTCTGTGAAAATAACATTTAAAGGACAGATAGTCCTACATTTGACTGTTTTAAACTCAGTTATATTCAATTCTGCTGAGCAATAGGATTGGGATTTGTTGTAAAATTCTTAAGAAGTCATTCAAAATAGATCAGGAGTCACTAGAAAGCAGTTGCAACGTCACAGTTACTTGCAGAAAGAGGCAGACACAGACAGGAAGAGAGAGAGATTTTGTGTGTGTGTGTGTGTATGTGTGTATAAGTAAGAGAGAGAATCAGACTCCATGTCACGCAGGGCTGCATTTAGCTGTGCTGCTAAAGGCAACTGAACTACATGGGATCTATTTAATTGAGGTTCAAAGAAGTCCTAGAGCAGTTGAAAACCTCTGTCTAAAATGAGCTCAGGCAATGTCTAGGAGCTGTGAAGGGCTTGACAGAATCCAGTGCATAGTTAATAGGTCAGTACAGCACAGAACGAGATATTAATCTGATGTAATTAGCAAAATTCGAGCTCAGAGAAAAACCCTGCAGCAACTCTGGTGCAAACCGTCAGTGAAGACTTGGTGTTAAGCCTGTGGCTGAGTGCTGGAGTGCAGTTTGTGGGATGTAGACCCAGAAAGGGAGAGTATTTCACAAGAATAGTTACAGTCTTTGAGGCACACTGTGATGGACCCGCATATAAGATGGAGTTTCATGTCTAGATTGTCAAAAGAGAAAAATTGTAATCCTTCTGAAATTTAATGAGATTTGATGATCCACCATGTTGTTAACATTGAAGGGAAATTGCTGAAAAACAATGGGATTTGTTTTGTTTGGATTTGCTATTTGGTATACGCTGTGAGGTGTGCAATCAAGCTGCTATAAAAATTTTAAAGAGAACAGGATTAGTAAAGACAAATGTAGGATAAATTAGAATGGGGATAAAAGAAATGGCAAAGAATTGATAACATATTTTGCTTCTGTCTTCGCAAAAGAGGACAGAAATAATTTCCCAGAAATATTAGGGAACCAAGGGTCTAGTGAGAGGGAATAAATGAAGAAAATTAAGTGTTCATAAAAAATGGTGTTGGAGAAATTAATGGGATTAAAGGCAGACAAACCCCAGGGGTTGGAGCACTAAGGGAAGTGGCCCTGGAAACGTTGGATGCAGTGGTGGTCATCTTCCATAATTCTATCGACTCTGGACCAGTTTCTACAGGGTGGCAAATATAACTTCACTATTTAAAAGAAAAAAAAGCATTGCAGACCAGGTAGCCAAACATCAGTCGTGGGAAAAAAATTGCTACATTCTGTTATAAAGGTATGATAACAGAACACTTAGATTAGTCAAAGTTAGCATAGGTTTATGAAAAGGAAATTACTATGCTTTTTTTGAGAATGTAACAAGTTGAAAAGACAAGGGAGAACCATTGGATGTGGTCAGGAAGGTTTTGATAAGGTCTCACAGGAGAAGCTAATGGGCAAAACAAAATGCACACAAGTTTGGAGGTATTGAAGTAGCATAGATTGAAAATTGGCTGACAGACCTGATACAATGAGTGGGAAAAATTTGGTCCTTTTCAGCTGGCAGATGGTGAGTAAAGGCATATTGCAGTGATCAGTGCTTGAACCCCAGCTATAAATGACCAAATGCAACATTTCCAAGTTTGCTGGTGACACAAAACTAGATGGGATTGGGAGCATTGAGAACGATACAAGGAGTCTTCAATGCAGTCTAGACAAGTTTAGTGTTTGGGCAACATAGCGTAGATACAATACAACGTGTAAAAATGTAAATAAGCTTCAGTCTGAAAAACAAAGAAGGATGGGTATTATTTAAATGGTAATATATTAGAAAATATTGATGTACAAAGAAATCTAGGTGTTCTTGTACACCAGTCAATGAATGCAAACATGTCAGTGGACCAAGCTATTAGGAAGGCAAATGGTATGTTCATCTTCATTGCAAAAGGATCTCAGTTAAGAAATAGGGATATATCACTGCAGTTATACAAGGCTTGGAAAGACCGTACCTGGAGTATTGTCTGCAGTTTCTGTCTCTAGACCTAAGAAATTATATACTTGCATTAAAGATACAGCAGTGAAGTTTTCACTCGGCTGATACCAAGGATGACAGGGCTATCATGAAGAAAGATGGGCTTTTATCACTGGAGTTTAGAAGAATGTGAGGGAATCTGATTGAAATTTATAAAATTCTAACAGGGTGAGACAGACTAGATGAGGGGAGGATGTTTTCCCAGGTTGGAAGTCTGGAGCCAAGGATCACAGTCACAGGATAAGCAATAGACCATTTAGGACTGAGAAAACATTTCTTCATGTAGGTGGTCAACTTGTGGAATTCGGTACAACAGAAGATTGCAGAGGCTGGGTCAGTGAGTCCATTAAATTAAGAGATTAATTTTTTTAGATATTAAAGGCATCTTGGGGTATAGACAGAAAAGGTTAATATGACTTTGTGATGTAACATCAGCCAATACCACACTGAATGGCAGAGCAGTCTTGAAGTATCCAATGGCCTACTCCTAGCTTCTAGTTTCTACGTAACAGATTGATAGAAAATGCACAGATTACAAGGTACCTCGGACAGGTTTGGAAGAATATTTGTAGATTTATGCAAAACATGTTGATCTCAGCAAGTCCAAGAGAGAAATTGTTTACTTGGTTAATCTGACAACATTAGATGGTCAAAGCAATAAGGTAGTTAAACATGAGAAAAGTAGTTGCTCAAAAGGTATTCAACGTGAAAGCAACTATACAATGAGGCTGGTATTAAATAGAGAAGAGTGATGTGGGTCCAGGTGTTGGCCTAGTGGTGTTATCTCGAGACTATTAATCCAGAGACACAGGTAATGTTCCAGGATCTAAGGTTTGAATCCCACCATGGCAGATGGTGAGGTTTGAATTCAATAAAAATCTGGAATAGAGAGTCTAATGATGACCATGATAGCATTGTCAATTGTCAGAAAAACCCATCCGGCTCGCTAATGTTCTTTAGGGAAGGAAGTCGCCTTCATTAACTGGTTTGGCCTGCATGCATCTCCAGATCCACAGCAATGTGATTGATTCTTAAAAGCCTCTGGGCAATTAGGGATGGGCAATAAATGCTGGTCTGACCAGCAATACCCACATCCTATGAATGAATTTAAGAAAATGGAATTTCACACCAAATGCAGAGAGACAGGGCAACATGGTGAAAAATGATAAATTTTAGTGAGCAAGAATACTACTTAATGACAAATTATTTGAACTAAGACAAGATAGAAGTGATGTGGTCTCTTATGGCAAGAAAATGGACATACTGTGGAGTAAAGAGAGTAAGGGATAATCAAAGAAAGTGGATAGATGGCATGATGGAATGGATAAGCACAACATCAGGGATTGATATAACGGAACTGTATAGGACAGGCAGGATTGGACCAAATTGTTTGTGTTCTTGTAGAAGTAGTAAATAAACATATAGTGAAAATTGTTACTTGAGTTGGTGGCAGGCACAGCTATCTACACCAACTTGTGTGCATAATCCAAGTAAAAGAAAACAAGTTTGAAACTTTGATGTTTGTTAACATCTCATGGACATCATGCTAGTTTGTATAAGAAATTCGTTTGTTGCATAAGAATAATTTTTGAGCTATCAAGAACAAAATTTAATTTTTCTTAAATAATGTACTTTGTTTAATCTTAACTATCAACATCAATTCAAAATAAACTGCTGTTAACAGGAAATTAATTCATGCCAAGAAGTGTAATATCCATTTAGCATAGGTGGCCTACTCACATAGTAATGAAGTAATTTATCTTTATTTCAGTAAACAAATATATTGTGACATCTCACTTATATGTTTCAAATTTGAATTGTAATGGCTTTTATACTGTGTAGACACATGTAGTTAGAAAAAGACAATGCTGTTTTAAATCATCAAATTTACAAAATGTTATATTGATAAAATGTACCGCTCAAACATTTAATGCCTATATATAATTAAAGTGCATTATATATAATTTAGGATTATTGTATACAGTCACAGAAGATTACGTACAATTAATAGGAGTGCACCATATAGTGATTTAAATTAATCAATGTAATGCAAAAGACCTTGTAAAGAGGCTGTAGCTTTTTTTTCCATAAGTTGTTTCATGTCATATTATGTGAAACTGTCTTTATCACCTTTTAGCGGTGTATCCAAATCAGTCTCCCATCACAACATTCAACAGTTTCTTAAATCCATCCGGAGTACATCGCAAGGCCTTTCTAAGAGTTAACTATTGTTTGTATGAAAAACATCTTGATGTAACATCTGTATTCATCTTTCATTAGTTTAATCTATTGTCTTAAGTCCTACTGTCATTGTTTAACTTACATTAGCGTAAGAGAATTAGTTTTTATTTTCCGTTTACCATTTCTATAGTTTTGTTCACCTTCTGAGGGGTGACCCTTTAGAGGTTTACAAAATCATGAGGGGCGTGGATAGGGTAAACAGACAAGGTCTTTCCCCTGGGGTGGGGCAGTTAAAAACTAGAAGGCATAGGTTTAAGGTGAGAGGGGAAAGATTTAAAAGGGATCTAAGGAGCAACTTTTTCACGCAGAGGATGGTGCATGTATGGAACGAGCCGCCAGAGGAAGTGGTGGAGGCTGGTACAATTACAACATTTAAAAGGCATCTGGATGGGTACATGAATAGGAAGGCTTTAGAGGGATTTGGGCCAAATGCTGGCAAGTGGGACTAGATTTGTCTAGGATATCTGGTCGGCAATGGTGAGTTGGACCGAAGGGTCTGTTTCGATGCTGTACGTCTCTATGACTCTATAGTTGCCTCCTTTAAAACGTGTAAAACAAAGGGCTGAATTTTGAGAGAATCAGCTCAATCTCAATTTTAGTGAGGTTTTTGTCTGCTTGCCGTAGTAAATTTTGTCATGCCATCTTCCAAAACTCACCTCATTACTTATACACCACGCCCTATGGCACCCCACTCACTGCAGATGTGGAAGAATTGGCCACTGCTAGGACCGTGCAATACTTCTCGTATTGGTGTCATGCTTAAAGTCCATGCACCCTGTCTAGAACTTAAGATATAGGAGCAGAATTAGGCCATTTAGCCCATCAAGTCTGCTCCGCCATTTGATCATGGCTGATATGTTTGTCAACCCCATTCTCCTGCCTTCTCCTTGTAACCCGTACTAATCAAGAATCTATCTATCTCTGTCTGAAATATACTCAATGACTTGGCCTTCACTGCCTTCTGTAGCAATGAATTTCGTGGGGTCACCACCCTCTGGCTGGAGATATTTCTCCTCATTTCAGTTCTAAAGGGCTGTCAAGCACTGACTATCCACAGCATCCTGCATGGTTCATGTCAATTGCCCCAGATACATTGGGCAGATGGAAATTGGCACTCCACTTTAACGACAGGGATCTGAAGGTCCTGGTGGATGGAAGAGAGCAGCAGTTGCTGTCCATGGACAGTGCCTTGAGATATTGGCAACCAATTGAAAGCCAAAAGAGTAAGCGAAAAGCTGGAGTCACTAAGTCACTGCTCTGACTTCCATGTAGGGAATTGTCGATGCTTAGCTTCTATTCATTGGGTGGGAGATTGGGAAACTGCATATTATTAAGGTGCAATGACATAATACTGAGGGCATAGATGCATATTCATGCGTGCAAATAGGCCTCACCCTGCTCAATCACAACAATTTTATCTCAAACTCAACATTTGGTTGAAAATGGGACATTTTGGTCAAGGCATTAGGATGCATAATTGAATTGACTCTGAAAATCTAGTAGACAGATCCATTGTGGTCAATAAATACTCATTCCCACCGTTTTGTTTTAGGTAGGGGTCCTTTGCAATCAAATAAGACTCTTGTAAAAGGTTCCTCAAATTCAGGAGTGAGTATTAAAGACAACAAGGTGCAGAGCTGGATGAACACAGCAGGCCAAGCAGCATCATAGGAGCAGAAAGGCTGACGTTTTGGGCCTAGACCCTTCATCAGAAATGGGGGAGGGGAAGGCGGTTCTGAAATAAATAGGGAGAGAGTGGGAGGCGGATAGAAGATGGATAGAGGAGAGGATAGGTGGAGAGGAAACAAACAGGTCGAAGAGGCGGGGATGGAGCCAGTAAAGGTGAGTGTAGGTGGGGAGTTAGGGAGGGGATAGGTCAGTCCAGGGAGGACGGGCAGGTCAAGGGGGCGGGATGAGGTTGGTAGGTAGGAAATGGGGGTGCAGTTTGAGGTGGGAGGAGGGGATAGGTGGGAGGAAGACAGGTTAGGGAGGCGGGGACAAGCTGGACTGGTTTTGGGAACGTGGTAGGGGGAAGGGAGATTTTGAAGCTTGTGAAATCCACATTGATACCATTGGGCTGCAGGGTTCCCAAGCGGAATATGAGTTGCTGTTCCTGCAACCTTCGGGTGGCATCGTTGTGGCACTGCAGGAGGCCCAGGATGGACATGTCGTCTGAGGAATGGGAGGGGGAGTTGAAATGGTTCGCGACTGGGAGGTGCAGTTGTTTATTGCGAACCGAGCGTAGGTGTTCTGCAAAGCGGTCCCCAAGCCTCCGTTTGGTTTCCCCGATGTAGAGGAGGCCACAACGGGTACAGCGGATGCAGTATACCACATTGGCAGATGTGCAGGTGAACATCTGCTTGATGTGGAAAGTCTTCTTGGGGCCTGGGATGGGGGTGAGGGAGGAGGTATGGGGGCAGGTGTAGCACTTCCTGCAGTTGCAGGGAGAAGTGCCGGGTGTGGTGGGGCTGGAGGGGAGTGTGGAGCAGACAAGGGAGTCACGGAGAGAGTGGTCCCTCCGGAAAGCAGATAAGAGTGGGGAGGGAAAGATGTCTTTGGTGGTGGGGTCGGATTGCAGATGGCGGAAATGTCGGAGGATGATGCGTTGGATCCGGAGGCTGGTGGGGTGGTACGTGAGGACGAGGGGGGTTCTTTTTTGGTTCTTATTGCGTGAACGGGGTGTGAGGGATGAGTTGCGGGAAATGTGGGAGATACGGTTGAAGGCGTTCTCGACCACTGAGGGGGGGAAGTTACAGTCCTTGAAAAATTAGGACAACTGAGATGTAACTTTTCCAATTAGCTGACAAGTATGACATGTCTGGCAAAAATTAGCCACATTCTGATGCAGTCCAGGCTAAAAAAAAATCATTTTTGTATTTTGACTTGCATTTTTCTTAATCCCAATGACCTGCTCCTGGTAATTCATGTGCTACGCACAACATGTCCTTTCTATAACCCATTGCTTATACAATTTAATGAACTTCTGCCCATTTTCCAGCAACCTGAATATGTGACAGTCTCCATTTCCTCATCAAGACTTCATTTCGAAGACAGTAACATTCTGGGATACATTCAGGTTCTTATTCTGTATATGCTTTTCAACTGCCTTAGGTTTTCATCTTTCTGTTATACTTCAGCTAATTTTTCGAATCTAAAAATATCTACCTGTCCTCCACCTGTTCTTGCTTTTTCTGAACCGTTTGATTAAACGTATTTTCTGATAATTGAACTTCAACTTCTTTATCTTTATTCCTTGATTTCTCCCCCTGCTTTCACATGTGGCTTTGTGACCTTGTTACTACACATCCAGGAAAAATCCCAGGAATTACTGCCTGTAGTACCCTCATTGCCTGATTTTCCACTGGCTTTTCAACAATAGTAGGCATCACTCCCACCTGTGATCAGCTATGTCATAACCAAGGATAAACTGCATTTCTGGAACTGAGAATTTCTCTATTACTTCTGCCACCACTTCTCACCGGACTCACTTTATATAATGGAATTCTGCTCTTCTCAGTGTGAATTCCACATTACCACTTTTTCTGGCAATACTCCTTCTGAATTACATATCTCTTCATCTCTCACCAAAGATTGACTTGCTCCTGCATCTTTTAAAATCTTAATTTCTTTATCCACTCCTCTTGGCACACATGATTAAACCTTACCCATGCAAGTAAATTCTTTAAAGAGATCTGGCACTTTCATCTCAACTGACTCCTGACCAAGTTGTATATTCTTTTGCAACTTTTTAGTTTCCACTGCGCTTTCCTTTACCACTTCAAGAAAGCTCACCGGCTCATCCTGTTTTCCTGCATCTGTCTTCCCAGTTTCTTTCCTGAACCACCATCACTGCAACTTAATTACAGTGAAGACACCTGAGTTTTTTTACTTCTCATCCCTCTTCATGGGTTGTTTTTTTTTACGCTGTGGTAAACAATCTTTCGTATCTTCAATGAAATCTCCTTCCCTTACCATGTGAGGATTCCCTTCTCCCCAATTACTGTCCCTCACAGATTGAAATTAATGTCAGAAGCCAAACTTTGATTTATGAACAAGCTCATAACCATAACTGCCATTTCTGCTGCTAATCTTGCAGTCTTAATACCCTGTTCTTCCACATGTGTTCTCACTTCTTCAGGAAGTGAATTTTAGAACACTTCCAAATTAATTGTCTCTCTCAGACCATCATATGTTTGATCAATTTTCAATGCCCATATCCATTTATCAAAACCACTTTGTTTGATCCTTTCAAACTTTACGTACTTTTCATCAGGTTCCCTCCTTAGATTCTAAAACATTGTCTGTAGGTCTCTGGTACCAGCTCATACACATTTAAGATGGCTTTTTTCACCTCATCATACTCCTCAGATACTTCCCCTTATAGTGATGCAAATATGCCACTCGCTTTACCCACCAATTTGTTTGAATCAACAATGCCCACATGGTCGCTGGCCATTTCATTTGTTTCGCCACTTTCTCAAATGAAATGAATAAGGTTTCTACAACCTTCTCGTCAAACTTTGGAAATGGTTGGACATATTTAAACAGATCCCCACCAGGCCTTTGGCTATGACGGGATTGCTCTCTTATCACTTTCTTCATCACTACTCTCACCTTCCACCTCTACCTCCGTGATTTTAAGTCGACTTTGAGTTTTCGGTTCCAAACTCTGAAGTTCAAAAACTCCCTTTTTCTCCCTTTCTTCTGCCAAGGACTTTTTTGTTTCCTTTTTCTTCTGCTAGAACTATTTTCTCTTTCTTCTGCTTACAGTCATAATTCAAGCTGTTTCATTTCCTTTTTATGTTCAAACTGCTTCATTTGCAATTGAATTTTATTCATTTCCAATTATTCTGATGGCATTTCCAGTAATCGTAAATGTCAAGCTATTGCTGCAATTTCCTCCCCTTTTCGCACAGACAAGGGCAACCCCAACTCCTGCTTCTCAGCCACCTCCAAAAGCTTTGCCTTGCCGACATTCTGTAAAACTCTTGAAGTGACTTTTTCCTATCCCCAAGAAACTCTCAGTGACTGAAAGAGCCTTTACTACACAAGGTAAACCTTACTTGAACCAACCGAATGCAACAGTCATAATAAAAGACACCAACACTAACTACTCACTGCCTTTGAGTCCACTTATCCTAAGCCCCCAACCTGGAATTAGAGATTTTGATCTTGATAAGGGCCCCCAATTTGTTTTAGACCAGACCAAAACATATTAAGAAGATAGCCTAGACCCTAAGCTTTCCTTATTTTAAAAGGTATAAAGTATTGCATTTCACACGCAATTCAATTGGTCAAACTACTTGAATTTAAGTAAAACACACTTTATTTTAACAGTACAATTAAAATGCAGACAAAATAAGAAGAAAAGAATTGGCTTAACTGTACCTTTATTGAAATGCTTAACAAAATAATTACAATTAATTAACTGTTCTAATATCGTAACATCCCATAAACGCATCACTGGCAAAGGCAAATTCAGTAAAACAGATTGTCTCACATGCAATTCCAGCAGCAGGAAGAGAACCCCAGCTTTTAGCTGTAACAGAGAGAGGGATAAGTGCTTCCACATCCAGTTTCAAGATCCCAGCAACTGCTGAAAGCTAAAACTAAAAATCCTGGTTCTGGGGGAGCTTGATCACCCCCAATTCAGGCTGCTTCTATTGTTCTAACTGAAAAAGTCCCAAGGCCTCACAAGTTTTGGCTTTGAGCAGACAGCTCGACACTTCTGTCTCTATCTTTCTTCATAAAAAAAGGACAAAACATGTCTCTCAAACCCACAGTATCATCACTATTATATTTGTTTATACCACCTCCTCTGATAGCACATTCCAGGCACCTACCATCCTTTGTGTAAAACACTTGCCTCTCACATCTTCATTAAACTTTCTCCCTTTTATCTTAAACCTACACCCACAAAGAATTCACATTTCTTCCCTGGGAAAAAGACTCTAATTATCCATTCTATCCATAACTTTCATAATATTGTAAACTTCTATCAAGTTGTCCCTCAGCCTCCGACACTCAAGTGAAAACAAACTGAGTTTTTTCCAGCATCTCCTCATAGTTAACACCTTCCAAACCAGACAACATGCTGGTAAACCTTTTCTGTACTCTCTCTGAAGCCTCCACATGCTTCTGCTAGTGTGGCAACCAGAACTGTATGCAATATTTCAAATGTGGCTTTACTAAAGCTCTGTACAGCTGCAACATGACTTGCTAATTTTTTTACTCTATGACCCGCCCAATGAAGGCAAGCTTACCACGTGCCATTTTGATGACCTTATCCACTTGCATTGCCACTTTCAGGGAACTGTGGACCTGTACGCCAAAATCCCTCTCTATGTTAATGCTAATAAGGGTTCTGCCACTTACTATATACTTCCCTCCTACTTTAGACCTTCCAACCTTGCATTGTCTGAATTAGATTCCAATTGCTGTTTCTCCACCGAAGTCTTCAGTCTATCTATACCCTGCAGGGATTTGAGATGTCAGCTCGCCATCACCATCTCTAGGGCAATTCTGGGTGGACATTAAATGTTGACCTAGCCAGCAACCCCTCCGTCGCTTGAACTCATTAAAGAAGCAATAGTTGAAAGATTTTTGGGTTACATGGGAATGTCAATTTGAGAATATGGTCCAAGTTAGCCAGGATCTTATCAGTGATCATGCAGCATCGAGGAACTGAATATTCTTTATTCACATGTTTGTACGTTACAATGCCTTTTACTTTTTGACTATGTAAATTTTGGCTGTATTGAGACATTTAATGATACAGAAGAGCCGTGTATGTGAGGGAATCTTACTTAAAGGCTAATTAAAGTGTGAGAGCACAGATGTTAATGAGTCTGCTGCCCTCTGCAAGAAGAAACAAATGAGTTTGAAATGTACAAATTTTACATTAACCAGCAGAAAATAGTGCACCATTACATTTCAGTGCCAAGAAGAGAATTATCAGTGCACAATAATCACCAGTGAGAAACATTCACCACCAAATATATTTAAATATATAGATTAAATGTCAAAAATGAATGAACTGCAAGGATCAAAACAATAAATGTTTGGATCCAGAGTTTCTTTAGTTTCTGTTTTGTATTATTGTATTTCTTGCCAACAATAAATATGTTCTGCTAATATTTTGTTCCTACTTATTTTGACAGCTTTAGAAAAGTGGATATAAATTCCTTGAATTGTTTTTAATTATTCGACCAGTATAACTATTTGGGAGATTTCATGCTTAACTCTAACCAGTCTTGTTATAAAAAGCTCAGTGCTCTATTTATTAGTTGTATGATGCCATTGTTACCACACATTTTTCTATGTGATAGCATGGCAGTAGTGTACAAGCAGAGACGAAGACCTGGGGAAATTGCATTGAGCTACCAATGAATAACTCAGATATTTTCGGATTGCCATACGACTAGTTTTGGATCAAACATTTAAGTTTTCCACTAACAAATTATTAAGTATTTAAGAGCAGAAATATTTTGTTTTCCCTGTATCGAAACAAACTTCAATCTTCAAACAGAAGACACGATCATGCCTCTGTTTAGTTTTGACTTTGGTAAAAGCTCTTTTCTGAATTCCAGATTTGCCTATTCTAATGAACTCTTCGCTGGTCTCATACAACTAACCTCCACAAACTTCAGATCATCCAAAACTAGAATTCTCTACCTTACCAAGCATCAGGCCCCAGTCACCTATCATCCCTCTGCTAACTGACTGTAACCGGCTCCCTGTCAAGCAACATATTGATCTTCAAATTCTCAGCTACTTTTAAATCTGTCTGTACCTTCACCCCTCCCTAATCTCCGCCAGCCCCACAACTCTTCCAGATGTCTAGGCTCAGCTAATTCTGGCTTCTTGAGCATCCTCAAATTTAATTATTTCGCTATTGGTTACCATTTCTTGAACTGCCTGAACCCTAAGCTCCAGAATACTCTTCCAACACCTCTCTGCCTCCTTCCCACACTTTCCTCTAAGTCAGTCTTCAAAATTTGTATCTTTGATCAAGCTTTTGGCATATGACCCCATATCTCATTTTGTGGCTTGGTGCTATAGGACACCTTATGAGAACGCTTCAAAGATATAAATTTTCATTGTTATTTCATTCCCACAGTTTACAGAGGTTTTTTTTTTCAGCCTGTAATCCTAATGAACACACAGAAGTGCTGTTATACACTTGTACAACTTCTTTTTAAAGGTATTGCTGTTATCCTTATTTCACAATATGTGAGGCCATGTGCCCCTTTTCATTTGATATGATGACTGTTTGCAAATAATCAATTATAAAATATGCATTTCCAATCCAATTTCATCGTAATGAAAATGTCCAAGACCCTTGACAGGAACATTCTAGGACAAAATTTGCACTGATTCATAAAAGGACATATTAAAAAAAAACACATGTCCAAAACAATCAGCCAGTCAGACAGCATAAGCAAAGAAAGTATCTTCCAACTCTGTTCTGATAAATGATGACATTCTTTTCTAATTACTTGCTGTACCTTCATACTAACCATTTGCAATTCATACACTAAGACACCCAAATCCCTTTGCATATCAGAGCTCTACAATCTCTCACCATTTAGATAATATGTATCTTGCTTTTTCTTGCCAAAATAGACAATTTCACATTTTCATGTGCTAATACTTTTGCCAGATCTTTACCCACTCACAAATTATCTTTATCACTTTGTAGCCTCCTTGTGTCCTCCTCATAACAGAATTTTCTACTTTTCTATGTGTCATTGGCACATCTAGCAACATCACTTTTGGTCTCTTCATCCAAATCATTTTTATAAATTGTAGACTTGGAGATGATGTCCCAGTACTGATCCTCAGGCATACAACTTGTTACATCTTGCCAATCAAAAGATGAGCCTTTTATGCCTACTTTTTAGTTCCTGTTAGGTAGTCAATATGCTACTCTCATATCATGAGCCATTTATTTCCTGCAATAAATTTTGACATGGCATCATATCAAATACCTTCTGGAAATCCTAATACAATTCACCAGTTCCCTTCTATGCACAACACATGTTACTTTCCCAAAGAATTCCAATAAA
Source organism: Rhincodon typus (assembly GCF_021869965.1). Lineage (NCBI taxonomy): Eukaryota > Metazoa > Chordata > Chondrichthyes > Orectolobiformes > Rhincodontidae > Rhincodon > Rhincodon typus. Next base: position 57,594,982 of record NC_063333.1, on the reverse strand, counting down.
TTGATAAAACATGATTTCTCTTTCAAAACATCATGTTGATTCTGCTGGTTAGCTTGAACTAAGTGTCTTACGATAAGATCTTTAATAACAGTGTCTAACATCTCTATGTGACAGAGGTTAATCTCATTGGCCTGTAGTTACCTGCTTTATGAGTTTGTCACTTCTTGAATAACAAAGATTCATTTGCTATTGATCTCCCAACCACCACCCCTCCGTGCTCTCCTCCTCCACATCACCCACTGCCTCCAAGCTGATGGATCCCAGCCATGCACAGCTCACTTCTACTTCCTTCCCAAAATCCACAACCAGGACTTCCTAGACAGACTGATTGTTTCTGCCTTGTCCTGCCCCATAGAACTCATTTCTTCCTACCCGACTCAATCTTTTCTCCCCTTGTCCAGCTCTTTCCCATTTGCATCGCAATTTCTCTGATGCTTTATGTCAGTTTCAGAATTTTTCAGTTTGAGAGCTCCAGCTGCTTCCTCTTTATCATGGACATGAAATCCCTTTACACATCCATCCCCCATCAGGATGGCGTCAGGGCTCTCCGCTTCTTCCTGGAAAAAAGACCTGAAACATCCCCATCCACCACCACCATCCTCCACTTGGCCGACCTTGTCCTCACTCTGAGCAATTTCTCTTTTACCTCCTCTCATTTTCTTCAGGTCAAAGGCGTGGCCTTGGGTACCTACATGGGTACCAGTTAAGCTGTTTGCTTTGTGGGGTACATGGGACATTCCTTGTTCTAATGCTATCATGGCCCCCACACATAACTCTTCTCTTGATGGGATTATCAGCGCTGTTTCCCTCTCTCATCCAGAATTGGAAAAGCTTATCAACTGCACTTCCAATTTCCACCCCACTCTCACCTTCACCTGGTCCATCTCTGACTCCTCCCTTCCCTTTCTCGACAGCTCTGTTTCCATTTCTGGTGTTAGGCTGGCCACCAATAGCCACTACAAACCGAACAACTCCCACAGTCACCTTAATTATACATCCTCACTCCCTGCTTTCTGTAAAGACACTATTCCATTCTCCACTGCATCTGTTCTGATGATGCCAACTTCAACAAGGGGACCTCCGAAATGTCTACCTTCTTCCTCAACTAAGGACTCCCCAGCACCGTAGTTGATGGCCTTCAGTTGGGTCTGGCTTATCTCCCACACTTCAGCCCTCACCCCTTCTCTTTCCTCCCACAACAGGGATAGGATTCCACTTGTCCTCCCTACCATCCCACCAGCATCCACATCCAAAGGATCATTAACTGCCATTTCCAACACCTCAAGCGGGATACTACCATTAAACACATAGTCCCCTCCCCTCCTGTGTCAGCCTTCCGCAAGGACCATTCCCTTCGGGGCATCCTGGTCCACTCCTACTTCACTCCCAACACCCACTCACATTCTCACAGCATCTTCCCCTACAACGGCAGAAAGTATAACATCTGTCCATTTACTTCCTCCCTCCTCACCAGCCAAGGGCCCAAACACACTTCTCAGGTGAAGCAGCGCTTTACCTGCACTTCACTCAATCTAGTCTTCTGCATTCGCTGCTCACAATATATTCTCATCTAAATTGGGGAAACGAAGCATAGACCGGATGACCACATTGCAGAACACCTACATTCTGCTCGCAAAAATGTCCAACCTTCCAGTTGCCTGCCACTTCAACGTGCCCTTGTACCCTGCCCAACATCTCCGTCTCAGGATTGTTGCAGTGCTCCAGTGTAGCTCAGTACCTCATTTTCCACTTAGGAAATCCACCACCTTCTGGACTCAAAATGGAGTTAAACAATTTTAGGGCTTGAGGTACCTTAGCCCACATCCTTACCCTAACCCCTACACACCATGCCTTGTTATGACATGGTTTACTGTTACACACGACCCATTGTTAGCCACTAACAGTCCCCAATAGCAGCTACTGATTTTCCCAAGCTGACCATTATTTGCTCCTTTATCTGTTCAACTATTCTTGTCTCTCTTTGGGCTCTATCTCCATCTATCGTTTACTCCTTAACTCCTCTCCCCCCCCCCCCCCCCCCCCCCCCCCCCCCCCCACTTTTTCCTAAAAAACCAACTTTTTCCTAGTAGGTTTGAAGAAAGTTCACTAGACCTCAAATATTAACTCTGCTTTCTCTCCATGAATGCTGCCAGACCTGCTGAGTTTTTGCAACAATTTCTGTTTTTGTTTCTGATTTCTAGAATCAATAGTTCTTCTGGTCTTTCATTTGCTATTATCTAATCTAATGGAATCTTCCTCAAATGTTGGAAACTTCACAAAATTAAAACTAATATCTCAACTATCTCACTGTTCTTTTAAGACCTCAGGATAAAGTCCATCAGAACCTGAGTAATTATCAGCATATAGCTCCAACAATTTACTCAGTACTGGTTCATTGATGACTTTAATTTTCTTAAGTTCCTTCCTCCCTTCCATTTACTGATTTACAGCACTTACTTGGATATTACCTGCACCCTCTTATTGGATAGACCAATGCAACATAGCTGTTCGATTATTTTGCCAACTCTTTATTTTTCATTATTAATTCCCTTGACCCACTTTCTATAGGACCTGGTATATCTTTTCCTTTTCAAATATCCACAGAAATGCTTACTATGTCTTTTATATTTCTAGATAACTTTCTCTCATACTTCATTTTCCCCTCTTGATTAATATTTTAATCATCCAACGTCTTTTTTAATATTCTGTCCAATCTGTATTCAAAACAATATATACTCACTGTGCTGGTGTGTCATTTGCCTGTGCTAAATCGCTGATTCTTGATTTATGCTGAAAAATAAACTTTCTCGTTATTTAATTACCTGTCTATGATAGCACACATGTCAATGTTAACATTGGTAAACCACCCGAGTTTTCCTTGCTCAACAGCATGTAAGTCAACCAGCTGATCATCCACATGAAGAAGTTGCATGCAGCCTTGAAAGGAACGCCGAGAAAGACTTGGTTTTGTGTTGTTCAGTAGATCAGGGTAACCTGAAATAACAATATGAATATGAATTTTCTTGGTACAGATATATTCAGAAACTAACGATTCCAGAACATTTATATCATTACAATGTATTGCAGTAAATTATTTCAATTCTTCTTAAGGTACAAGATTCCAATGTTCAAACTTTAAATGAATTACTAACATGTTAGGTCACTTAAGACAAACCAAGAGTGTTAAATTTTAATGCAACATTCAGGTTATCAACACAGAAACTTTTACAGAAATGGCATTCATGCATTGAATAGAATACACAATATTTTAATGAAGGAGTAATATGGTCTGTATACACCAACCATACCTCAATGTAATTAGCTGAAGAGTCATGACGATGACAAGAGCCTTAATTAATTAGGTGTTATTACAGTATCCATTGATTTTAAAAATAGATTTAACATTTGAGATAACTAGTTAGCTGTTATAGTCTTGAGATCCCTTTATTGACTACAGAAATTACATTTCATAATTTTGGCGATATCATCAGAAGACAATACAACAGAAGGCAAAGCTTATTTGCTATACCATAGCTATGTTTTGGTTAAGGAGTGATCTGATTGATGTCTTCAAGATACTAATATGAAAATACAGATTGGGTAAAAATAAACTATTTCTACTGGTTGAAGGTTCTAGAACAAGGGGGCATAGTCTGAGAATTAGGGCTAGGCTGTTTAAGAGAGATGTTAGGAAGCACTTCCACACACAAAGAATGGTAGTTGTTTGGAGCCCATTTCCACAAAATGGCACTGGGCACTGTATCAGTTGTTAATTTTAAATCTGAGATACATACATTTTTGTTCAACAAAAGTATTAAGGGGAATGGGCCAAAGGCAGGTACATACAGTTAGGCTATGGATCAGCCATGATTTCCTTGAATGGTGGAACAGGCTCGAGGTGCTGAATGGCCACCTCCTGTTTGTAAGTTCCTGTGAAGCTGGAGATGATGGAAAGATGGTGGAATCGGATGGGATCCAACGACAAGGTCACAGTGCCCATGTCCACTGAAATGGCTACTAAAAACCGACTACCTTGCAGAGAATCAGGTGCTTTCCGAACAGAAGATCAGTAAAAGGAGTCCACCAAGGAATGGGAGAAGTTCAGGTTTGCCATATGGGAGGGTCAAGTAGTTTCCTGAGTTAAGTTTATCTGTTTCAGAATGAAGGCCACATCAATGTGTCTTTGTCTGCCTTCTTCACACGGTTCACATTGTCGGTCTGCAATGGGTCTCATACGCCCAATATTTTTGGAATCTCAAGCAGTGGAAGAGTGGATTTACTGGAACAGGGCTTTGATAGCAAAATACACAACTAGACTATCAGTTAACACCATCCAAAGGGCAGGTAGGTCAGGTTGAACCCAGCCAAGACCATCTTCAGCACCAAAAAGCACTGTCGTACAAGCATATGTTTAAAATACATGCCAACCACCTCCAGATGTCTGACAGAAGAAGTCATCTCAATGATGGCTAAGGATTTCTCAAGGAATGGTTAGAATACAAGAGAAAAGAATAGCAATTTATTGTCACATGTATTTTTACTAAACAAAATACAGTGAAAAGTTTTATATAAGTCGCCATACCATGTTATTGATTAGTACATGCTCTGTTCTTTATTCATTCACAGGATGAGGGGGTCACTGACTAGGTGAACACTTGCTGCCCATCCCTAATTGCCCAGAGGACAGTTGAGAGTCAACCACATTGCTGTGTGGCTTAGAGTCACATGTAGGCCAGACCAGGTAAGGATGGCAGTTTCCTTCCTTAAAGGATGTTAGTGAACCACGTGGGTTTTTTCCATGAATTGGAAATGAACTCATGGTCATGCTTAGACTTAATTCCAGCTTTTTATTGAATTGAAATTCTACTATCTGCCATGGTGGGATTTAAACCAGAATATTACCTGGGTTTCTGGATTAATCGTGTAGTGATATTACCACTAGGCCATCACCTCCAACAACAAAACCTACTGCCCAAGATAACTGTGATCCTAAACTTTTCCACAAGTAGATTACTTCAAGTCTTAAAGGGGGCATATGGATCATTTCCTGGGCTGCAACACATTGACACATACAGGAAGTGACAAATGTCCTATTCAGATGGACGAAGGAACTCGTTGGATTCTCACAGATGCTGATAGGCTGACTGCTATAGAAGTCAGCTTTGGGGTCATCACACAGTTCCAACAGGTACAGGGTATAATCAAATGCACACATGGTCATTGAGGTTCCCTGTGAATAACCAGCTGAATTTGTACAACAGAAGGAGCTTCATTCCCTTAAATTTCAACTTGTCTGTGACCGTCAGAATAAAAAATCTTGATGAGCGTTCATTTACCAGGGAGTTCTCATGATGCTTATATTTTAAATAACTCCAAGCTCCCACAGTTATTTGACGTCCCTGGGTTGGATAGAGTCATAGAGTCATACAACATGGAAACAGACCCTTTGGTCCAACTTGTCCACACTGACCAACTCTCCCAAATTTAACTAGTCCCGTTTGCCTGCAATGCCCCATATCCCTCTAAATCTTAACTATTCATCTACCTGTCCAAATGTATTTTAAATGCTGTTATTATACCCACATCTACCACTTCCCCTGGCAGCTCATTCCATATACGCACAACCTTGTGTGAAAGTTTTGTGTCTCAGGTCCCCTTTAAATCTTTTCTCTCTCACCTTAAACATATGTCCTCTCGTTTTGGACTCCCTTACCCTAAGGAAAAGGCCTTCGCTATTCATCTTATTTATGCCCCACATGATTTTATAAATATTGCCAAGGTCATTCCTGGGTGATCCTAGGTCCTGGGTGACAACGTCTAACCCCTCCGAATGTGGCTGTTTTCCTGGCTTATCTAATGATCAGTAGTTACACTACAGTACAAATGTGCAGAAGATATCAATACTTCTAGCATGTTCGCAAGAAGTATTCCAACATTTGTTCAGATATAATAACCAGGGCATTAGAAGCTGGTACAGGGAAATTTGCTCCCTCCAAAAGCTAGTTATGACCCACAGATTATGTGTAACACCAGTTTCATTGGTGGAGGCAATATCACATGAACATTACCCACTTCAGAAACTTATACAACAAATACTTTTGTTTATTCTAATTGTGTATCCACATCTACCAACCTCCATCCAGAAATCCTCACTGTACATGAGCTCTACCTCCCACAGCACCAAGAGGAAAGAGACAACACTCACATGGATGAAAAAAGATGACTCTATCCTGAGGATACTGCCGTTGCTATGACACTCAAGCCAATATGGCATCATGAGCCATTTCTTTGCTCTTAATCACATTATCAAGGCCAAAATTGCACAAACAGCAAATCATTTCTTGCGCTTGCCAGTGACCTCAGTCAATCTCTTTGTCATTTCCTTTATGGGAAGGGCTGCAGCTACTGACTATTTAACCACATTATATTGCCTTGCGAATACAAATCATGCCACAAACATGGGATGTCCCTCTGTCCCTTTCCTTCAGTAATGCACACCAAACATGAAGTGCAACAGATCAATTTTCAGGAACAAAAACAAAGTTGCTGGAAAAGCTCAGCAGGTCTGGCAGCATCTGTGGAGGAGAAAACAGAGTTAACGTTTCGGGTC
>NC_063333.1:57568999-57587972 GCF_021869965.1 Rhincodon typus | reverse complement strand
TAAGCCCAGAGGTGGTGATAGTATGACTATGTCACAAGAGCCCCTATGAACTTTGTTTTAAAAATTTTCAAATCAATTTATTTAGAGGTGTCATTACAGACCTCTGGAGCACGTAGGACTTGAACCCAGGCCTCCTCACTCAGCTTACCTACTGTCTTAGTTAAGTGGCTACTTTAAAATCAGGCACAAATTAAACTTTAATCAAAGGGTCTGTTTCCATGCTGTATGAGTCTAAATGACATTTCTATCCTGGGAAATAGACTCTGAATATCCATTCAATCCATGCCTCTCATAATTACCTGAAGTTCTATTAGGTTGCCCCTCATTCTTTGATTTCAAATGAAAATAAACCAAGTTTGTCTAATATCTTGTCATAGCGCATACCGTCCAAACTAATCAACATACACTTTTCAAACCTTCTACAAGGCCTCCACATCCTTCTTGTAGTGTGGTAACCAGAACTGTATACATTATTCCAAAAGTGGCCTAAATAAAGTTCTATACAGCTGCAACATGACTTGCCAATTTTTATACTCCATACCCCGACTGCTGAAAGCAAGCATGTTACATGCTTTCTTGATCACCTTTTATACTCTGGCTGCCACTTTCAGGGAACTGGGGACCTCTATGCCAAGATCTCCCTTTATGCTACTGAGGCTCCTGCCATTTACTGTATATTTCCCTCCTGCATTAGATTTTCCAAAATGCATTACCTTATCTGGATGAAACTCCATCTGCCATGTCTCCATCCAAGTCTCCAGCCTATTTATATCCTGCTGTATTCTCTGGCAATCCTCCTCACTATGTGCAGCTCCCCCAATCTTTGTGTCATCTGAAAACTTACCAATAAAGCTACCTACATTCTCCCCCTAATCATTTATGCACACATATTTAATTGTTACAAATAACAGGGGTCTCAGCACTGATCCTTGCAGAACACCACTGATCACAGAGCCTCAATCTGAAAAACACTCTTCTTTCGCTACTCTCTATCTTCTATGAGTAAGCTAGTTCTGTATCCATCTTACCAGATCACAGCAGATCCCATGTGATTTCATCTTTTGTATCAGCCTGCCATGAGGGACCTTGTGAAAGGCCTTGCTGAAGTCTATTTATACGGTATCTATAGTCCTGGCCTCATAAATCATTTTTGTCATATCCTTAAAAAAAATCCATCAACAAATCAAAGTTTGTGAGACACGACTTCCCCACACAAAGCCATGCCGCCTATCACTAACAGGTTCATATTTAATATGAGTAAATCCTGTCCTTAAGAATTTTCTCCAGTAATTTCCATACGACTGAAGTAAGGCTCACCAGGTCACCCAGATTATCCCTGTTGCTCTTCTTAAATAAAGGAAAAGCATTGGCTATTCTCCGATGTTCTACGACCTCTCCTGTAACTAAACAGGATAAAGAAATTTCGCACAAGGCCCCAGCAATTTCCTCACCTGTTTCCCTCAGAATTCTGGGATAGGTCCCATCACGTCCTGGGGACTTAATGATTTTCAAAACACCCGACACCTCCTTTTTTATATTGACATGCCCTAGAATATCAACATACCCCTTCTGACACTGATCATCCACCATCTCCTTCCCCTTTACGAAAACAGTTGCAAAGCATTTGTTAAGGACCTGACCCACTTCCTCCAGCTCAATGCATAAACTCCTTCCTTTGATCTCGAGTAGACCTATCTTTTCCCTAGCTACTCTCTTGCTCCTTATATATGTATAAATTACCTTGGGACCTTCCTTGATCCTGTTTGGTGAAGACATTTCATGGCCACTTTAGGTCCTCCTAATTCCTTGTTTGACTTCTTTCTTGCTGTCTTCGTATTCTTCAAGGGCTCGGTCTGTCTTCAGTTGCATAACCCTTACATATGCGTCCTTTTTACTTTTTGGCTAAGCTTTCAATTTCTCATCATCCAATGTTCCTGAATCTTGTCATTCTCATCATTAATTTTCACAGGAACATGCTGGTCTTGAACTCTAATTAACTGGCCTATAAAAGATTCTCACATGCCTGATGCAGATTTACCATCAAAATAGATTATCTCACATGCAATTCTGCAGGCCAGGAGGAAAGAACATCAAGAGAAAACTCTTGAGACAGACAGAAAAAGAGAGAGAACTCAAGTGTTTTGCAGGGAGAGATGTATAGCAGCTTCCAAACCCCAACAGCTACTGAAAGCTAAAGCTAAAGCCCTGGTTTTGAGGGAGCATGACCCCATCCCTTCATGCTGCTCTATTGTTCCAACTTAAAAAAAAAACAAGTCTCACAAGCTATTTTTTGGCTTGGAACAGACCGTTAAACACCTTTTACTCAATGTCTTCACATTAAAAAAAAGGACAAAATATACCTCTTAAAGCTATCATATCATCACAATATGTACATAACAAAGCTTCAGTCTGCATCTAGTTGATGATGGATGGAATTTAGTTGTAAACAGAATTGGCGAGCATGATGGTCTTATTTTAGGTCTTCTACTGCCCTATTCCTATCAAGAGTGAATGTAAGAGATCTTGATTTCTTTGATATCTGCTGTGACTTTTGGATCAGCGGTTCATCCCACACTTCAAGTGGGGTGCTGGTTTTATTGTATGCCTCATCTTACAGTGGAATTTTTTTAAGTCCGAAGAAATACTTTGTGGGCAGGATTTGCATTATGTAGGCCTCCAGGAGATAGACTCAAAGGGTCAACTTCAGGAAGTGATCGTTCATTAACTGTCTGATTGACAGGTCTCCATTAATGCCTTGGCTAGGTTTCCAATTGTGAGTGGTGTATAGCAGAAAAGTGAGCAGATGGGCTTTCCTGCAGCTCACACCATGGAACAGTGAGCGACTGCATGTTGCAAGGGAAGCTATGCTTCAGTGAGTCGAATCATCAGGCAAAACAACAAATTCAGTCTGATGGGGCTAGGGAACAGGATGCATACTGTCAAAAATACAGCAGTAAGTGTGACAAACGCAGCAACAGACACAACATCCATAAACATCTGTTAGGGTCCAATTAAAATTCTACATGAAACATACCTTTCCCATTATAAACCACATATGCCGCTGTTCCTCAACCAATGAAGGATGAAGAAGATGTGACCAGGAAGCTACTTACCTCAGATAATTTTGGACAAAGACCCAGGAGGTTAAAAGGCCAACGATTCAACTCACAATTTTGAAACTGATATTACCATAAAATGACAGGGAAATGTCACAAGTTTAATTAAAAATGCAAGCACAAAGCATGGTTGAATGGAGGGACCAGAGAAGCTGAGGTTGTTGTCTAGGTCAAAGAGGAGAAACTGTTTATACTGAAAGGAGTGTTGGCAACAGAGGATACACAATGAAAATAATGGCAAGCAATGGTGGGGATGTTTAGGGGAGCCAACAACTCACTGTATGGAAAGAAGTCTGCTATGATCTGGAATGCACAGTCTGGACCAGTGATGGAAGCAGGAAATTTAACATATTAAAAGGGAAGTGGGACATATTGTACAAAATAAAACAAAAAAAATGCAGATACTGTAAATTGCTGGAGAAAGCTAACAGAAGGGTCTGTTCTGAAGAAGGGTCACTGGACTTGAAGCGTCAACTCTGCTTTCTCTCCACAGGTGCTGCCAGTTCTGTGGAGTTTCTCCAGCAAGTTCCGTTCTTGCCGCTAATCGGATTTTCTTTTGAAAAGCTAACAAATGCATGATAAACCAAATGGCCTCATTTTGCGGGATGATTGACTCGATGATCAAGGAGAAAGAAAGAGAAGAGAGGAAAATCATTTGGAAAACCATAAGTGATTGCCTTCAAACTTTTAATTTTGTATGTTTACCAGAAAAACTAGCCAAAAGCTACAGCAAGTCCCAGTTGTTAGCAGTTGGAGTTTTGAACACTGCAATCCCATTACTCCAGAGTACAAAGTGCAGTGCATATGACAGCTGGTTGTGTTTATTAGAAAGAAATCTAAGTTTATTATCCTGATAAGACTGTGGAAAGCTATTTTGTCCCATGCGAAAAAGTAGATAGATAACTGATATCCAGCAATGGCTTATAGGGCAATATTTCAATTGAGTGGTCCTAACAGTATCATAAATAATTTGTTACTTCATGTACTTCAAGAGGACAAGATTGAATTATTGCCTTCAACCTTCTTTTGATTATAACTTTGCTTTATAATGTGCAACCTGTTATCTACTTTCAAAATTTTATGCTCGCACAAGATAGAGCAGACATGACTGAATTAATGGGTTAGAAGCCGTAAGCACTTAGAATTGAAAAAATTTGTATTTATAAAACAAAAATCCATCGTTAATACTATCCCAAGTGTCTGTCCAACTGGTCAGTGTGTGGGTGAACAGTTAGCAAGCTTTCTGCTTTTGTATGCTAGCTTGCTCTTAGTTTCAGCCCACACCATTGACAGCAGAAAAGAAAAACAAACACAGTTAGGTTTGGAAATCTCGAACTGTCTCTCCAGCAGCAAACCATCATCTGTGCCTTCTCCACGTACTGAGGGCAACTTTATTCTTATAGGCCATTCTAAAGTTTCAGAGGAAAATGGATTATGTTTAGCCCCCAAGGCACAGCGGCATGTGGACACACCCTGGCACTCATTAACCAAACTCCTGGTTACAGTTATATAGCTTGGAGAATGGAGGGCAAGGGAGAAAGGCCTGACAAAAAAATAGTCTGGAGTTGTCCCAAAGGCAGAGTTATGTCTGAAGATGTCAACTTTCCAGCAAGGCTTGCAATCAAGCTGCTGCCAAATGTGGTGCATCTTTTACTCAACTTGGGAGGTCAAGGCAAGGATCCTGTCATTTTGGCAGCCCAAGGTATTGATAGATTTTGCCCGGTGTTGTATCCTGGGGAGGTACTCCAGTTTTCCTGCTGTGGATTAACACAACATGGGAGAAAGAAGTTATGAATGACAAGTCCAACCCAATTTGCAGAATGCATACTTCTATAGATAGCTTGATAATGCTATCAATGGAACATCTTTACTTCCTGGGGGTTTCAATATTAGAATAGGTTAAATCATGAAAAATGATCTTGCTGCCTCAGATACCATGGCCTGAGAAAACTAAATGAGAATGGACAAGCTACTCGTTTGCTGCTATCACAAGCTTGATGTGACGAACATGTCCTTTCAGAACAAACCATACCACAAGGTGTAACTAATACCTACCTTTAGAACAGGTCAAGACAAAAGGTAACTTGGAGACTGTGTTGTACCTGCTGGAACTGACCATCACCAGAGGTGAATCTCTCAACACAAGCAGTTACCACAATGCTGACTGTGAGACTGATTTCTTCCTGGCATACATCAGGGCGACAATGCAACCTTTGAATTATTATTCATTCAGAACAACTTGTGTCAATATCAGTCTTATTGTCGACACAAATAAAAACCAACATCTCCTCAGTCTCATTGAACAAGCGCTGACTGGAATTTTCAAACAGAGACCAGAAGCAAAATGCACCCTACTTTGACACACGATTACAACACCACAATCTAGTGCCAGAACCCGACATTGAAATCAAATGGTTTCCTCATATTAATTACAAGCAAGATAGGAGAGACAAAAATGCACTAATAGCCTCTTATGGAAGCACAAAAACCTAGAAACTACCAGCAGGAGTAGACCATTCGCCCTTTTAAGCCTGCTCCACCATTGCATATGATCGTGGATGATTCTCTGTCTTACTGCCATATTCATGCTTTCTCTCTACACCTAATGATGGCTTTAAAATCTAAACTTTTATTTGTCTCTTTCTTGAAATATTCAGTGACTTGGTCTCCACAGTACTCTGTGTTAGAGAATTCCACAGGTTCACTGCTCTCTGAGTGAAGAAATGTTTCCTCATCCCAGTCCTAAATGGCCGACCACATATCCTGAGACTGTGTCCCCTGGTTCTAGACTCCCCAAGCACAGAAAACATCCTCCCTACATTTAGTCTGACCAGCGCTATTAGAATTTTATACATTTCAATCAGATCCTCTCTCTCCTTCTAAACTCTAGTGAATACAGTACTTGTTGCACTAATCTCTTATCATACAACAGTCCTGCCATCCTTGTTATTAGCTTGGTGAAACTCTACTGCACTCCCTTTTTGGTAAGAATATCCTTTCTTAGGTAGAGTGACAAAACTGCACGCAATACTCCAGCTGTGATCTCGCTAAGGTCCTGTACAATTGTGCTAAGACTAAACTTCTGAACTCAAATCCTCTTGCAATGAAGGCCAATATATCATTTGCCTTTCTAACTACTTGCTGCATCTGCCTGTCTACTTTCATTAACAAGTGTACAAGGACAGCCAGATCCCTTTGTACATCCACACTTCCCAATATATCTATTTATATAAGTCTTTCCTTCTGATTTTTCAAGTGTATATATTCACATTTAACAATATTGTATTGCACCTGCCATGTGTTTTCTCACCTACTCAGCTTGTATAAATCACGATTAAGCTTCCTTGCATCCTTGTCACAACTCACAATCCTGCACAGTTTTGCATTGTTCACAAACTTGGAAATTTGGTTCCCACCTAAGTCATTTATGCTAATATATTATTCCCAATTCCAAATATTTTACCTTTGCTCATTAACCTCTTATAAAGGGCCTTTTCAAACGCCTTCTGAAAATCCAAATACACCACATCACTGGTTCTCCATTATCTATTCCCTTAGTCACATTGTCAAAAAAACTCCAGTATATTTGTTAAGCATGATTTGTCTTTCATAAACCCATGCTGCCCTTGTCCAATCCCATTGATGCTTTCCAAATATCTGTTAAGATTTAACTTACAATAGATTCTAAACTGGTCTATAATTCTCAGTTTTTTCTCTCCCTCCATTTTTAAATCGTGGAGTTACATTTGCCACATTCTACTCTGTAGGAACTGCTTCAGAGATGATAGAATTTAAATGACCACCAATTCATCCATTATTTCCAGGGCCACTTCGTTTAGTAGTCTGGGATGTAGATTATCAAGCCCTAGTGATTTGTTAGCTCTTAGCCCCCATTAATTTCCCAAGCACTATTTATTACTGGAACTGAAGTCCTTCAATTCCACCCTCTCACTAGACCCTTTGTTCCCTAACATTTCTGAGAGTATATCTGTGCCTTTTTTTTGTGAAGACAGAACGCAAGTATGTCTTCAACTCTTCTGCCATTTCTTTGTCTTTACTAACCTTTTTCTCTTTACATATTTTAGAAGCTTTTGTGGTCAGGTTCTATGCTCTGTGCAATTTTACTCTTATAGTCTTCCTCCTCGTGATCAAATATTTTGTCCTCTTTTGCTGAATTCTAAAACTACTCCCAATCCCAAGCTTGCTGTATTTTCATGCAATTTTTAACATCACCTTATCAGATTGAAGACGATCTATAATCCTTTTGTAAGCTATAGTTGACTCAACTTTCTTCTTCCATTTTGTGTCACGCCAGAATGAATGATTGCTGTAATTCATTAATGCATTCTTTAAATACCTATCCACCATCAACAACTTTAATCCATCCTTGCCAATTCACACCCCATACCCTCACAGTTCCTTTTATTTAGGTTCCTATAGTAAAGTCTTAGAGACAACCCCTCCAAGCCACTCACCATCCTGACTTGGAAAAATGTCACTGTTCCTTCACTGTTGATGTGACAAAATTCTGGAATTCCCTTCCTAATAGCATTGTGGGTCAACCCACAGCAGGAGGGCTGCATTGGTTCAAGAAGACAGCTCAGCACCACCTTCTCAAGGGCAAGCAGGGATGGGCAATAAATGCTGGCCAGCCAGCGACGCCCATGTCCCACAAAAATGAATAAACAAAACTCGATGGTGCATCAATGACTACTGGTAACACTATCAGAACATGCAGATGTCTTTCAACATAAGGAATACTAATTTCATGTGTGATGGGTTCAAAAGGTAACAGATTCATCACAAAGAAAATGGGTCCATTGAAAACAAAGGCAGGGTCAGTTGTCATAGATTGCAATAAGTGGTTGGAAAAATGGACGAAAAAGCTACCAAGTAGTACTTGTAGATCCCCGGCAAGGTTCCACAATTCATGTTTTTTTTCTGATTCGTTGAGATTCTGTGGTTCTGATTCCTTTCAACCACAATTGAATTTCAGGAATCTGGGTCAGACCAAGTCCTTTTATCTGGTTTGTAGCACTCAGAGTGAGAGAGTGCCCTTACTTGCAGTACAGGAATAACCAGGAGATTTTATTTAATTGCAATCTTCATAGCTTGCTCGTGTTTGAACTCAGGCTGGTACAGACGAGAGCATTTATTCATTTATTTCAGAACCCCCTTTCCCTCCCCCTTTTCTGATGAAGGGTCTAGGCCCGAAACGTCAGCCTCTCTGCTCCTATGATGCTGCTTGGCCTGCTGTGTTCATCCAGCCCTGCACCTTGTTGTCTCGGATTCTCCAGCATCTGCAGTTCCTACTATCTCTGATTCAATTCTATAAGATTTCCTGATTCTCGATGTACCTGCATTAACCATCTATGATTCATATATTGACATCTCTTTGCATCTTAGAACTCCGCAACCTCTCACAATTTAAATAATACCCTTCTTTTTTATTATTTCCACCAAAATGGACAATTCATCATTTTCTGAGCTTGCTGCTGAACAGGGAATCATTAGCCCCTCATTATATATTTGATCACAGAAGGTCTCAGTCCAATCTGTTTTGACCTGCACAACCCCTCACCACACACCACACCCCACCCCCCTGCCCTCACTCTCCCCACTCCCCAACACACGCACACAAAGGGCTGTTGTTTGAACCTCTCTTTCATCCATGGGTGTTAAATTCTGTGGCTCCTTCTCTCTGGTCAGCCACTTAATATACAGTTGTTGACATTTTTGGCTGTAACCACCCACTCTTCTTTTAAAAAAAACACATTGTGGAGTTACAAGTTAAAAATATCCACAACATTTTGGGGTTCTGATCCATGGTTATGACCTTGTGTAGAGGAAATATTGTCAACAAGCTTGCTGTAGACAGCACAGAAAGCATGCCTGCCATAGCAGAGCTGGATATTGAAACCATAATGGTGAAGCTTAACAGAGCCACTGACTGAGTTGCCACTAGCAAAACTCCAGTGTTGAACTTATAAAACAAGGAAATCGATACTCCTCCAGCCTCTGCACAGACATTTGTATCTGTACTGGAGAAAGAGGTAAATGTCCCAGAGTGTGCGTGAAAGTTCGCCCTGTACAAAATCGATAGTCGCCACAGCGAATACAACAACTATGCAGCATCTGTCTGCTAAGCAATATAGGATAAGCATTTGCTTATGACACCTTTGATAGATTGTGGATCTTGGCTGACTGCATTTAACCTGAATTACAGCCAGAATATATGCCAGTGACAGTACAGAATTTGAATATTGTTGAAAAGTGAGATGACGTTTGAGGCATAATCTATAAACATACAAACTTAAGAACAAGGAACAAGAAAATGACACTCAGTCCTCCAAGCCTCCTCCACTATTTAATAAGGTCATGGTTGATCTGATTTTATCCTCAACTCTACATTCTTGCATATCCCCAATAACCTTTTCTTTTCTAATCTTTTCAAAGCTTTTCCTTTGTACTCATCAGGACAATGTAAGAATGCTACATTTCAAATGATCACAACCATTTAAACTACAGGAGATAAAGATGTTGTTTAGTGGGCACGTTAGCTCAGATTTGCTGAAGCACTGTCAAGAAGGACATTATGAAAAATCATAGAATCATACAGTACAGAAGAGGAACTTTGGCCCTTCGATTCTACTTTGAAAAAAACTACTCTAAATTGACACCAGTCCCATTTGCCAGTGCTTAGCCCATATCCCTGAATGTTATGACATCACAAGTGCCCATCCAAATACTTTTTAAAGGTTGTGGAGTTTCCCATCTTAAATACATTCTGGATTTCCACCACCCTCCGAGCTAAAACATGTTGTCTTAAATCCCCTTAAACATCCTGACTTTCACCTTAAAATTATGCCCCTTGCAATTGACCATTCAACCAAGAGGAACAGCTCCTCATAATCTTATACACCTTAATCAGGTCTCCTCTCAGCTTTCTTTGCTCGAAGGAAAACAACTTAAGCTTCTCCAGCCTCTTTTCACACCAAAAATGTTCCATCTCAAGTAACATCCTGGCAGAAAAATGCAGAAATTGCCGAAGAAAGCAGAGTTAGTATTTTGAGTCCAGTGACTCTCCTTCAAGACTTCAAGTCACTGGACTTGATACATTAACTCTGCTTTCTCTGCACATATGCTGACAGACTTGCTGAGTTTCTCCAGCAAATTCTGCTTTTGTTTCAGATCTTCGACATTCTTTGTTTTATTTTGACATCTTGGTGAATCTCTTCTGCAGCCCCTCCAATGCAATCGCATCCTTCCTCTGGTCTAATAATCAGAACTGCACACAGTATCCACCGGAGGCTTAACCAAAATTTTGCACAGCTCCAACTTAACCTTCCTGCTCTTATAATCCATCCATAACTGATAAAGGCAAGTGCCCCGTATGCCTTCTTACCTCCCCTATTAACCTGTCTCGATGCCTTCAGAGATCTGGAGACAAACTTCCCAAGATCTCTCTGCTCCTCTGAGGTTCCTAGTGTCCTGTCATTTATTGAGCATTTCCCCGTCTTGTTACTTATTCAAAAGTACATGACCACACGCTTGTCAGTGTCAAATTCCATTTGCCTCTGATCTGTCCACTTGACTAATCCATCTATACCCTCCTGTAATCTAAGGCCTTCTTCCTTACTGCCAACCACCCAGCCAATCTTCATGTCATCGGCAAAATTACTTATGATTTCCCACCCTGACCACTCCTAAATTCTATATACATCACGAACAATAAGGGACCCAGCACTGATCCCTCTGGTACGCAACTGGACACCGACCACCTTGAATCATCGTTACTCATGGGTGAGGTCCCGGAAGACTGGAGGGTAGCGAATGTTGTGCCCTTATTTAAGAAGGGCTGAAAAGAAAAACCTGGGAATTATAGACAAGTAAGTTAACATCTGTACTAGGTAAGTTACTTGAGAAGATTCTGAGCGATAACATATACATGCATTTAGAAAGACTGGATTTGATTCGGAGCAGTCAACATGGCTTCGTGCGTGGGAGATCATGCCTCACTAATTTGTTAGAGTTCTTTGATGAAGTGACCAGGAAGGTTGATCAGGGCAGGGTGGTAGATGTAGTCTATTTGGATTTCAGTAAGGCCTTTGATAAGGTTCCACATGGTAGGCTGCTCTGGAAGGTTAGATCGCACGGAATCCCGGGAGACCTGGCAAAATGGATTCACAATTGCCTTGATGGTAGGAAGCAGAGAGTAATAGTGAATAGTTGTCGGACTGGAGGCCTGTGACTAGTGGTGTGCCTGAGGGGTCGGTGCTGGGCCCATTGCTGTTTGTTATCTATATCAATGATTTGGATGAGAATGTACAAGGCATAATTAGTAAGTTTGCGGATGACAGTGGTATTGTGGACAGTGAGGAAGGTTATCAGAAATTGCAGCAGGATCTTGATCAGCTGGGGAAGTGGGCCAAAAAATGGCAAATAGAGTTGAATAGACATAAGTGTGAGCTGTTGCATTTTGGAAAACCAAATCAAAGTCGGAGATTCATGGTGAATGGTAGGGCCTTAAGGAGTGTAGTGGAACAGAGGGACCTTGGAGTGCAGGTGCACAGTTCTCTGAAAGTGGAGTCACAGGTAGACAGGTCAGTGAAGAAAGCTTTGGGCACCCTGGCCTTCATCAGTCAGGGCATTGAGTACAGAAGTTGGGAAGTTATGTTGCAGTTGTACAGGATGTTGGTGAAGTCACACTTGGAATATTGTGTTCAGTTTTGGTCACCTTGCTGTAGGAAGGATGTTATTAAAGTGGACAAAGAGTGTAGAAGAAATTTACAAGGATGTTGCCAGGACTCAAGGGACTGAGTTATAGGGAGAGGTTGGACAAGCTTTTTTCTTTAGAGCATAGGAGACGGAGAGGGGGGATCTTATAGAAGTGTATAAGATCATGAGAGGCATGGATAGGGTGAATGCATTCTGTCTTTTACCAAGAGTTGGGGAATCAAAGACTAGAGAGCATCAGTTTAAAGTAAGAGGGGAAAGAATACATGGGAAACTGAGGGGCAACTATTTTACACAGAGGGTGGTACGCATATGGAATGAACTGCCAGCAGAAGTGGTTGAGGCGGGTACATTAACAATACTTAAAAGACATTTGGATGAATACATGGATAGGAAAAGTTTAGAAGGATATGGGCCAAGTGCAGGGAAATGGGGTTAGCGTGAATGGACATTTTGGTTGGCATGGGCCCATTTGGGCCGAAGAGCCTGACTCTGTGGTGTAGGACTCTATGAATCTATGACATAACCGTGTCTACCACCAAGTAACTTTTGGATCCAAGTTAACAAGTTACCCTGGATCACGTGTGCCTTTATCTTCTTCATCAGTCTCCCATGTGAGACCTTGTCAAAGGCTTTACTGAAATACATATAAACTACATCAACTGTACTGTGTTCCTCAACAAACAAGGTCATCTCCTCGAAAAATTCAACCAGATTTGTTAGGCATGAGTCCCTCTGACAAAGCCATGCTGATTATCCCTGACTTTCACCTGTACCTTCTCCAATCTTGTGTATTATATTTGCTGCATCGAAGTGAAGCACTCTACATTGAAGAAACCAAATGCAGACTGGGTGACCACTTTGCAGAATGCCTCCAATCTGTTCACAAGCATGACCAGACCTTCCTGTAGCCGGCCATTTTAACACAGCGCCTGCTTGCATTCCCACTCGTCTGTTCTCGGCATGTTGCAATGCTCCTGTGAATCACAGCGCAAACTGGAAGAACAACATCTCATCTTCAGACTCGGCACTTTACAGCCTTCTAGACTTAATATTGAGTGCACATTTTCAAATTGTGAACCAACTCCCTATCCTTCCCTTTCCTTTAGCTTTACTTGTTACATTCTCTGTCACCTGTCTCCCCTCCCATGTCCTCTCTCCCCTCTCCCCACCCCAGTGGGACTATCTGTCCTTTCCAGTCTGGCAGTTAAGACACACCATTGTTCTGCGCTTCTCACATTCTGATCACTTAATCTGAACTATCAACATCCTTTCTCCCCCAGCACTCTACACCCTGCCACCAACACCGCTCCCCCCAACTATATCATAAATGCTGCCTCCTGAACACTTCATTCCAGCTCTGATGAACAGTTATCTACACTCAAAACATTAGCTTGCTCTCTCTCCATGGATGGTGTCTGACCCGCAGTGATCTCCAGCATTTATTGTTTTCAGCACAGATTCCAGCACCTGCAGTTATTTGCTCCTATCCCCAATCAAACCTTACCTCTTCAAGTGGAGATTAAATCTCTCCTTCAGAATTTTCTCCAATGGTTTCTCATCTTTACCACTGATGAGAAACTCACTGGTCTGTAATTCACTATAATCTCTACCATCCTTTTGTAAAATGGAACCACATTAGCTCTCACCTAGTCTTCTGGCACCGCCCCAGTTAAAAATTTGGGTTAAAGCCTTTGTAATTTTCTCCCTTGTCTCCCACAGCAGCCTGGGATACATCTCATCTAGACCTTAGGATCTGTCCACTTTTAAACCCATCAAACCCTCCAATGCTTCCTCATTCCCTACAACAATCTGCTCAATCACATTTCCCAAATTATATACCTACATCCTCCTTCTCCAAAGTAAAGACAGATGTAAAGTACTCATTTAACACCCTCCCAATGACCTCCAGGTCCATGCAGATATTGCCCCCTAGGTCTCTAATAGGCCCTACTTTTTTCCTGGTTATCCTTATCACATTGATATACTTATAGAATATCTTAGGATTCTCCTTAATTTTACTTTTCTCATGTTTTCTCATGCCCCCATTTGCTCTCCTTATTGCTTTTGTAATTTCCCCTTCCTGCGCTTTCTAGACTTCATTAGAGCTCCTATGATTTGCTCATTTTGCACCTGCTAAAAGAAATGCAAGCTCCCCATGCAGCTGGATAACTTTATAACATCATAAGGCTTGCATACATTCCTTTCATTTGCAGAAGACAGATTCATGCAGGTGAACGTGTTCACTCGAGAATGCACCAACACATATAAAAAATAACTTTAAAAACATGATCCAACATTATGTGCCCAAGCATTACACTTCTAAGTGCCAGCAGCAGCTTACTTTAAGGTGTTTACATTTATGTGATTTTTAAGTTAATTTGCATTTCAACTTAATGGTGTTAAATTACTTTGAAAAAGAAATTGGTTCAGGATTTGCGTCTACTGGTTAAGCACTAATTTCTTGTATATTCATTCATTTGCACAAGTTTCTACTCTGACTTACTTACATAATATCAAGTACAAAATCTTCCTTGAACTTGGAGTAATTAGGTAGCATTTTATAAAGCAAATTAAAAATAACTAGCATTAAAATATGCCTTGATATATTTACATTTGAGTGACAACCATTTTTACTGATAAGCTGAAAATGAATTTAACAGAAAGAATGAGACCTTTTTTTTTCAGAATGTCTGGATCACTAGCTGGGTGTAACCTGAGTCTAAATAACTGAAAACTACCTCATAATTTTATACACAACACAATATTCATTTCACTGATGTGAAGTTGTCAATTTATTAGTAAGTTTAATAGGCTTCTTTTAAATTTTTATTTTTTTTATTTTCCTAACACATTAAAACATGTTTAATTTGAAGAGTCTCTTCAAAAAAACTGAAATGGTGTCAAATTACATAAATCTGCCATTACATTTAATTTGATCTAAAGGAGAGGCTAAATTTTGGGATAGCGGTCATATTTCAGCATGATGTATCTTGCGGTCATATTTCAGCATAATGCATCATAAACTATGGCCTAAAAAATCACAGAAACTTAATTTGCACTCAGTATAATTTGCAGTTGAAATTTATTGATATTTTGTGCACTTTTTATACAACTCAGCTGAGATCACATGCCACTGGAAGCGTTGTGGGATAGAATGCTGAACATGTGCAATATAAATTATTTCCCTAGAAGTTTCCCCAAACTCAACACATAGACACTTAGTTGCCATGTTTTTCTTGCCCTGCTAACATCTGGAATACAACCTTGATTTTTATAAAGGAATGTGCGAAGCCCACGTTAACTACTTGGATTGCTGGCAGTAGATTTGTAAAAGTTACACAAGGGGAAAGAATGTAAAAGTAATGCATGAATATTGCTGTAAAATAACAGCACGGGGTAAATGTAGAACAGCTTGTACCTGCTAATGATACTTGAAATAAATACTGCATAAGAATTTTAACAAGTGTAAATAAAATATCTGTATCACTATTGATGAGAAAGTAGACACTCTAGGAAAGGGTGTATAAAACCCCATTTTAATTTCACTATAACTGAAATGAGAAGTGGCACATAACATGAAGGAAAAATCTCAACAGGAGGTGGACCAAAGGACATGACCCAACAATGCACAGGCTTGGACTGATTTTTTACCAGTGCAAGATTACATACAGTATTAGGTACAAAAATTACAGGATTTTGTATTCCTGGTAGGCATATTAATATCCATTCTACAATATTGTTGTAACAACCCATTATTAGATTAATAACATTGACTTTTTAAAATTATTAATGTGATATAGGCATAGATGACAAAACCAGCATTTGTTGACCATCCCTTATTGCTCTTGAACTGAGTGGTTTGCTAGGCCATTTCAGAGTCAGTTCAATCAACCACCAGACCAGGTATGGATGTCAAATTTCCTCCATAAAGGACATTAGTGAATCAGATGGACATTTTCAACAATGGACATGGTTAGACGGTCACCATAATGGAGTTCTCTTGCTGTATCTTAACAAACTCACCTTATTAATCGCTGACCACACCCCTATGATGTCTGTCACATTTTATTGCCTACCACTTGTGGAAAAACTTGCCACTAAGTGGATATCACCAAATGACAAGATTCCATTGCGGTCACTGCATGTTAGAAAGCCAGTGGTGCACCAAACAAAAGCCATCACTCTGGAGCTACCCTGCCTGGTCGCTGACATTTGCCTTAGACATGGCAAACAGCAGGAAATTGGTGCCCGACTTTGCAGGCAATATCCGGAAGGTCCTGCTGGATGGCATGGTGCTGATGCAGGACTTTCTCAGGGTCAAGGTCACTGGATCAACATCCAGGGTCACTGGACCTGAAACATTAACTCTGATTTCTCTCCACAGATGCTGTCAGACCTGTTGAGGTTTTCAGCAATTTCTGTTTTTGTTTCTGAGCTTGGTGCATGTCCCTAAATATTAAGTGTCCTCTTTGGACCTTTACAATGTCAGTTGCCAATGCAGTCGAGGTACAACTTTGAAATACAGAAGTGTCCTGTAAGTTGATTGGAGATGTGCCATTAAGGTTCTTAGAGGCTGGCACATATTGGAAGCCAATGTCTGTGGATATTGGCTGCATCTGGCAGAAGCCTATGGAGCATGCCCTGAAATGTTGGTGCTCAGTGCTCAAAATAGAGATCATTCAGAGCATGTGGTGAGCTGAATCTGCCAGGTTCATGCCCTGGTTGCCTTGTCATCGAGCTTTTGTTTTTGGCAAGTTTGATTAGATGAGAGGCAAGTTGCATTGTTAACAAGGAATTGATCAATCAATAATCAATTCGTAACTCACCATTGCCTTGCAAGGATCTTGCTGCGCTGCTTGTGTGAAGCATAAAAGATGGCCTGAGTTGCTTCTGACATTGAGATGTGCCTCAGTGCACTTGTTGCTGATGTTTTTAATACATTTCACCATAGCCCATTGTCACTTAGATTTCCTGTAATATTCTGCCCATCGTGACTCAAACCATGATGCAGCATGACAGATAATTATCATTCTGAATGATTGGTAGGAAACTGTTACCAGTTGGTAATATCAACACTGTCACAATTCAAGCAAAGGTTTGGTGTTTTTACCGTATTGTCTTTGTCCTTCCCTGGAACATTGGTTATTTGAGAATTGGGACATCAGGACCTAATGGAGGAGACCCCCTTTCTTGCCCATCCGGATACAGTGTCCAGTCTATTGAGTTGATTCTACAGGGTTTTGCCTGAACTCTTGCTTTATAAAGGTTATTAGCATTTGCGTGATGTTCTTCCCATTGAATCTAAAGGATGTGACAGAGACAAGGTTGGTGGAATTTGTCTAGTATGCTTATGTGTTGCTGATACACAGTCCAAGTCTCACTGCCATATAGGCATGTGGTGATGACAACTGTTCTGTACACGAGGAGCATTTGTTGGCTTGCAGATGTTTGTTTGATATCAAACACTCACTGCTGTAATTTGTCTATGGCTGCATTGAGACAGCTGATCCAGTGTAACATTTCCTCATTTTGCTATTGGACTCTAGGTACCAATCACTGTTGGCTTGTGGTTGGGTAGTTTGCTGTTGTCAATGTTCCTTCCTATGCTGATAACTTGTCTAATTATCAGTGGTAGAGGATAAAACAGAGATTATCAACAAAAAGAGTCACTTGCCTCACATAACAAGGTTTACTTTACTTTAAGACAGCAATAGCAAATGTTACTTTAACTAGTTAGGCATAATTAGAACTATCAAGAGCCAGGTATGTCACGTCAGTCACCATCAGAACTTAATGCCGGACTAACTGTTTCTCCATCTAACAATCATATGACATCATTAGATTGAGTAGAACTGATGCAAATTTAGCATTAATTCTTTCAGAATGATTACATCATACAACATTCAACCATGGTGGCATTTCGAGGGAGAGAGATTGTTGCTGAGGTAAGGTAAAAGGCTAAACATTTTTCAGAATATCTCTTCAAAATACATTAGTCGTGCAATAATTGGCTGACTAGGCATGTGTTGATATATGCATCAAACAAACTCAGCCTATTATTGAATATTGCCCTAGTTGATAAAACGCTCACAAAAACTATCACTGACCAAGGACCAGCCTCAGAGCATCCATGATAAGGAAGCACCAGGATTGGTACAGGCACTACAGAAAATAAAAGCAAAGTAATGTCGAAGAAGAGGAACAGATAAGCCAAACCAGCAAACACGGAAAAACAGCAGTACAGCCATTATTTGAAATAACAGAGCAAAGGATCACAAACTTTGGAGATCATTCAAGTACTCAACAGCAACTTTCCAAAGTGCTGATAGCTTTGGAAGATAGTATGTAATTTGGAACAAGTATTGTTTATTCTACTGTTATGAAACAATGACATTGTCAGTTGTATCTGCACAGTGATCTCAGATATAAACATTTGGAACATCTTTCATAAATGTTTCCAGTACTAAAATGCAGTTGAATTAAAAAATGCAATCATACTAAATTTTAACCTCATTGGAAAATTATTATAGACAGTCACAAGAAAGATTCTGCAACCTCATCATTACCCAATGTTCAATACTCTCTCAGATCACTTCATTGGCAGAAAATGCTCCCTAGAAATGGCCTTCGCAATACAGCAAAGATCCCTCAGAGACTAAGGCAAAGGAAACTTCTGGTACTCTGTTATTTGGAAATGTAGAAAGAGATTTTTCTGCATCCCATGCAGCTTTCTGCTTTTTGGCACAGGAGCCAACAGAGATACCCTTCTCAATTAAGGGTGTGCGTAATAAGCAAGCACTTTTATATACCATACAAGTCAAATTTCATTTGTCATTTTACCACATGGGCAATAGGAGCAACAAACCCAATTCCATGTATCCACTCCAGAAAATAGAAGCCAAGAAAGGATTTTTTTAAAAAAACACTGCTATACATTTAAAAATGCAAATTATTAATATCTTCAGAATATTTCAGTTGAACAATGTACATCAAAAGCCAAAGTGAGTGATTGTTTCTTTAACATAAATTTTATTCTTGATGTTTTATATCATTATCATTATAAAATTAACCTTGCAATTAAAACGAGACAACAAGGTGCAGAGCTGGATGAACACAGC
>NC_063333.1:57563236-57568599 GCF_021869965.1 Rhincodon typus | reverse complement strand
GGTTCTGAAATAAATAGGGAGAGAAGGGGAGGCGGATAGAAGATGGAAGTTCTGTCTAGCATACTAAGTGAATAGACACCTTGGGTTCTGCCTCTTGACAATTCACTGGTCAGATTCTTCAGCAGGCAAGGCTAGACTCCTAGTTAGAGGAATCAGTCATTCTCCACCCGAGCTCCAACAGCAGGGACAAATTTTCTACGTACCAACCGGTAGTTCATTACATTTATTCTAGTTGATCCTTATGAATGCAGCTGCAGAGTAGACCTCTTGACACACTGAAGGAGGGTCTAGGCCCGAAACGTCAGCCTTTCCGCTCCTACGATGCTGCTTGGCCTGCTGTGTTCATCCAGCTCTGCACCTTGTTGTCTCGGATTCTCCAGCATCTGCAGTTCCTACTATTTCTTGCAATTAAAATTCAACTTTCTTTAATTTCATTTGAGAGATTATCCATTGATACATATCTTTCACCACCTTGAACCTCTTATACTCAGCTTCTCGAATGGGAGTAGGCCAATCCTCTGAGATTACTCATCATAAGTTAGAAGTGGGTGGCATTGACAGTCTCTCTTTCTTGTCTAACATGAATGATTGATTACTTAAGATTGAAATTGCGTTTAATACAGAGGGCCATTAAAGAAAGCAAAAAGTTAATTGACTGTAAGAATCTATTTTTGTATCAATTTGCATGTTTGACAGGTGTATAACCTTGATGTCATGTTATGTTATTATAAGGATAAAAAAATCAGATATTTCAAAATATTCAAATGCCTACCATTTTATTCACTTTCCTTCAGATTTGGTAATCCATTTCTCGCAGTTTTGTAAAAGGCATTACAAATCATGTGTAAACGTGATAGGAGGTTGACAATGTGCTGTAGCTCTCTGTGCTCCTGAGATAGTTGAAAGTTAAGGATGCACTACATAATTAAAATATAAAGACCAGATTTTATTAAAATGGGATTTTTTAAGAGGTGATTAACAATGTTAAAATGAGTAAAGGTGTCATTTGTACGGCACCACCCAATTAAGGTATGCAATGGAAGAAAGAAATGACAATCTAAATTACTTATAAGTTGATTGGGTATTTCTTAATTGAATTTCATTCTAGAGTTAGGCGAGCTGTGCCAATATAATGCATAACCAGTCTTGCAGCTTCTGTCACTGCCTTTTTACCCAAGTGATAAATCTTAATTACATTTACCTGGAACTTGCTTGTCACCCTTTACCATTTAACATGCAAATTGAAACTGTTTATTATCAGGAAATAAATACCAGATTAAATGGGGCAGTGTACAGAGGGAGACAAAGAGAGACAGAAGCTACAATGATCACCATTAGAGAAGATTATATCGTCTATCCCAATTAAGACTGATGCACTTTGGGTGCCCTAGCCTTGTATTGATGAATGCAGAGGTAAGTACTTCATCATTGTTATAGACCAGACAAAACCCTCTCAAAATATGCAAGGAAAAAGCCTAGACCCTGACTTTTATCTTATATAAGCAATGATAAATCAGGAAATGGAAGGGACAGAAGAACCCAGGAAAGTCACAATCATCGGAGAAGTGGTCCTGAGTAAGTTGTCGGAGCTGTGGGCTAACAAGTGTCCAGGTCCTAATGGACTTCATTCATTTAAAAAAACTGGCCAGAGAGTAGCTGATGCATTGGCTTTTCCAAAATTCCCTTGATTTGGAGGTGATCCAGTTATTTTCAAAGACAGCAACTGTAATTCCTTCATTCAAAAGGAGAGGGAGAAAGAAAGCAGAATATGACAGATCAATTAGATTACCATCTGACACAGGAAAAGTGTTGCGAAGTATTCTTAAAGAAGTTGGTCACTCAGTTATAGGAAAGATATTGTTAAGCTGGAGGGAATTCAGAAGAGATTTACCAAGATGTTGCCGTGTATGGAAGGTTTCAGTCATTAGATAAGGCTAGATAGACTGCGACGTTTTTAACTGGAGCGTAGGAGGTTGAAAGGCGACCTTATAGAAGTTAACAAAATATTGAGGGGTACAGACAGGGTTATTGGTAGTGGTCCTTTCCCTAGGATGGGGGATTTCAAGACTAGAGGTGCACATTTTTAAGATGAGAGGAGAGAGAGAGAGATTTAAAAAAGACATGGGAGGGTAGATTTTTTACACAGAGGATGGTTCATGTGTGGAATGGACTTCCTGGGGAAGTGGTGGATGTGGGTACAATTACAACATTTAAAAGACATTTGGTAAGTACATGAATAGGAAAGGTTTGGAGGGATATGAGCCGGGAGCAGGCAAATGGGACTAGTTTAGTTTGGGATTATGTTCGGCATGGACGAGTTGAGCCTAAGGGTCTGTTTCCATGCTGCATGACCCTACGACTCTATAAATGCAAGTGTAAGATGCTGTTCCAGATGAGATTTGATGTGATTGGCCAATTTTTAAACAAAACACACTTTATTCTTACACCACAGTTAAAGTACAAACTAGAAAAAAATTAGTATAACTTTAACTCTTTGAAATACTTTAAAAAAGTCTATATTATTGAACTACTAATCATCAACTATTCCAAGATTGCAACATCCCATAAACACACCCTTGGCAAATGTAAATTCAGCAAAACAGATTTTCTCATGTTCTATATCCAGTCCAGGAGAATGGAACACTTAAATAAACAATCTCGCAGCTACGAAAGCATGAGAACTTTGAGGTCTAATGAGACACTAAAGGAAAGAAGAATGAAGAAAAATGGTTGGATTTCAGCCAAATCAGGATTACTTCAGAAGCCTTTGAGAAGTGGCTGGGTCCCAATTTTGCGATCGCAAACTTCCTTCTCAGGGTATCTGATTTTCAGGACAGTGTTTTAAGAAAGTGGGTTGGTTCAGGTCAGGAGCCCACAACTATTGTCTGCCAGACCCATTGCAAAGACAGGTACCCCTCAATGTCAGCAAAATAAAGGAGGTGGTCTTCAACTTCAGGAAGCAGAGTGTATACACAATCCTGACTGTATCAATGGTGCCGAGGAGGAGGTGGTCAAGAGCTTCAAGTTCCTAGGAGTAAATATCACCTACAATCTGTCCTGGTCCGTCCATGTGAGTGGTCCATCCATACTTAATGAGTAGAAATCCATCTATCTCAGCTTTGAATACACTTTTCGATCCAGTCTTTTGCAGTAAAGACTTCCACAGATCACCAACCTCAGAGAGAAAGAATCCTCCTCACCTTTGTCTTTGAGATTATGCCCACTGGTCATCACTCTCCAACAAGGGGAAACAACCTTTCTGCATCTACCCTGTAAAGTCCTGTAAGAATCTTGTATGCTCCAAAAGACCTTCATTCTCGTTCTCCAATATTCCATTGACTATAGACCAATGACTTAATCTCTCCTCATAAAAAATTCCTTCCTGAACAGGAATTAAGTCGTGAACATTCTCTGGGCTGCCTATAAAATCATTATATCTTTCCTTAGATTAGGGCACCAAAACAATTGACACTATTCCAGGTGTGGTCTAATGAATGCCTTGTATAGTTTTAGCAAGACCTCCTTTCAAACTCTGTTCTCTTTGAAATAAAGGCCAATACTTCATTTGCCTTCCCTTTTACCGACTGAACATGGATGATAGCTTTTTGTGATTTATGCACTAGAGACCTCTAATCTCTCTGCTTTGCAGCTTTCTGCACTCTTTATTCAGTTAAATAATATTTAGCTCTTCTACTCTTTTTGCCAAAGTGCACAGCCTCACATTTTTCCACATTCTATTCTATCTGCCAAGTTTATGCCCACTCACTAATCTGACTATATCCCTATGCACATGTTTTGTCATCCTCATTACTTGCCATCCTACTTATTTTTGTGTCATCCATAAACTTTTCAAGTGTACATTTACTTGCATCATCCAAGCCATTAACATATATTGTAAAAAAATGTGGCCTCAGCATTGATTCCTCTGGAACTCCACTAGTTACATGTTGCCATCCTGTAAATGGAGCTAGACACAGTACTAGGGGTAAAGGGATCAAAGGATAAGGTGAGTAAGTGAGAATAGAATACAGATTTGGATGATCAGCCATGAATTACATTGAACGACTGAGCAGAATCGAACAGCCAAATGGCCAATTCTTGCTCCTTTTGTCCATGTTTCTATGTCTCCCTGATCCCAACTTTCTGTTTTCTATTAATTAACTAATCCTCTATCTATGCTAATATACTAACTGTAACACCATGTACTCATATGTTATTAAGTAGTCTTTATGAGTTGTAGCTTATGGAATGTCCTTTGAAAATCTAGATACATTCCATCCACTGGTTCCCCTTTATCTACAAGGCTTGTTACTTCCTCAAAGAAGCAGTATAAATTTGTTGGGCATAAATTACCCTTCATGAAGACATGCCGACTCTCCATTGCCATACATTTCTAAATGCTCTGCTATTACATTGTTTATACAGACTCTAAAGCTTTCCCAATGACATATGTTAAGCTAACTAACCAATAGTTACCTGATTTTTGTTTCCCTCCCTTTTAAATAAAGGTGTTACATTGTCAGTTTTCCAATCTTTTTGAACTTTTCCAGAATCTAAGGGTTTTCAGAAGATTACTACCAATACATCCACTGTTGCTGTGCTACTTCCTTGAAAATCCTATGATGTAGAGGTGTTGGTGTTGGACTGGCGTGGACAAGGTCAGAAATCACATGCCACCATATTGTGGTCCAACAGGTTTATTTGAAAACACAAGCTCTTGTAGCATAGCCCCTTCATGAGGCAAAGTGAG
Organism: Rhincodon typus; assembly: GCF_021869965.1. NCBI lineage: Eukaryota > Metazoa > Chordata > Chondrichthyes > Orectolobiformes > Rhincodontidae > Rhincodon > Rhincodon typus. The sequence goes on along the minus strand of NC_063333.1, from coordinate 57,563,849 downwards.
AAAGAAGCACACAGAATTTATAAGTAAAAGATAAAAGGGTCACAAAACTGATGAGGATGTATTAAACAAACCCAAGATGCTGCTAAATCTTTAGTCAGTTAGAAGGTTTTAATTGATCAATATGTATGTGTAAATCCCCGAATTTCTTTCAGGTCACTGCAGATACTCATGTGACTCAGCCATTGTTGTCTATCTCATACACTGCAGACAAGGATGCCCTGAAGCATGGTATATTGGCGAGACCATGCAGAAATAACAACAATGGATGAATGGACACCATGCAACAATCGCCAGATAGGGATGTTCTCTCCCTGTGGTGTAGCACTTCAGCAGTCAAGGACATTCGGCCTCGGATCTTCAGGTAAACGTCCTCCAAGGCAGACTATGGGATACACAACAACGCAGAGTCAACGAGCAGAGGCTGATAGCCAAGCTCGGTACCCATGAGGACGACCTCAACCAGGATCTTGGGTTCATGTTGCGCTACAGGTGACCCCAACACACTATATACTCTCACACACATACAGACATACACACAGTCTCTCAAACAAACACACACACAATCTATCTCTCTCTCTCTCTCTCTCTCACACACACACACACACACACACAC
>NC_063333.1:57523107-57563136 GCF_021869965.1 Rhincodon typus | reverse complement strand
CACACACACACACACACACACACACACACACACACACACACACATGCTCTCTCTCTCTCCCACTCTCTCTCACACACACACACATACACTGTCTCTCCTGCATGTGCACACACACACAAAATCACCATCTTTCTTTCCCACATACTCACGCACTCTCTCTGCTCCCTTGACACACACACACACACTCCCCTGCACAAATACTCTCTCTCTTCCTCCTGCACACACGCACACTCTCTCTCCCTTATGCGTGCACACATGCAAAAACACATACTCTCTTTCTCTCTCTCTCTCTCACACACACACACTCTCACACAATTTATAGGCTGTCATTCAATGTGGTATCTAATAAGTTCCTACTTTAGAAATATAATCTGTCTAACTCCAAATTAAAACACAATCAGATTCTAAACTACGCCTCACACCGAACATGCATTGTCTGACCTAAAATGTCACCTCCTCTTTACTCTGATGAAACCTTTAGTTCTCTCAGGGCAGTGACTTGAAAGAAATTTGGGGATTTACATATACATATTAATCAATTAAAACCTTCTAACTGATTAAAGATTTAGTACCACCTCGGGTTTCTTTAATACATCCTCATCAGTTGTGTGACCCTTTTATCTTTTACATATAAATTCTGTGTTCTGTCTGCTTCTTTCTCACTGCACCTCATGAAGGGGCTATGCTCTGAAAGCTTGTTTTTTCAAATAAACCTGTTGGACCATAACGTGGTGTCTTGTGATTTTTGACATTGAAAATCCTAGGATGTAACCCATCAGGTATCTTCTTTTAGCCCCGTTTTGGTTCCCCAGTACCTTTTTCTTCAGTGACAGTTATTGTGTTTATTTTCTACTATCTTTAGCCCCATGACTATTTCATGTTTTTGTAATGCTGTTAGTATTCACTACAGTGAAGGTAATATTTGTTGAATTCCTCTGCCATTTCCTAGCTCCCCATTATTATTTCCCAGTCTTGTTTTCTAAGGGGCCAGTGTTCACTGTCAACTCTTTCTCTCCATTTTCATTTATTTAAAGAAACTTGCACTGTCTGTTTTTATATACTAGCCAGCTTTCCTTCATTGTTTATTTCTTCTTTTGCTTATTTTTTGCCACTATTTGTTGAACTTTAAACCTTTCTCAATCCTCACTCATCAACATTCACTTTATTTATTGTTTTCCTTTTTAAATACCTTTAGAAGCTCTTGTTATCCATCATTACATCCTTCGCAACCTTCCTCTCATTTTCTCATGTCTTCTTTTACCTTCTCCATCTATGAAAAATAGTCCCAAGTTCTCCAATCTCTCTACATAAACCAAATTCCTCATCCCTGGGACCTAGAATCTCATGAAACTTTTCTGTACAATATCTAATAACTTTGAAACCCATCGAAAATATGATGCCCAGAATTGGAGGTAAGACTCCTCCTGATGCTCAAACTAATATGTTGTACAAGTTTAAAATAGCATTCTTGCTTTTGCATTCCATGCCATTGATTGATAAGGCCAAGGATGTTTTGTGCTTTATCAATTACACTCTCAACTTGCCCTCAATGATTTATGCACATATAGGCTCAAGTCCATCCACACTTCCCGGCCTTTAGAATTATTGCCTTTATCTTATAGCATCTTGTGGCTGGTTGGCTCGCTGAGCTGGTTCGTTGTTCTGCAGACGTTTCATTACCCTGCTGGGTAACATCATCAGTGCAGACTCCGATGAAGCGCCATTGTGTTTTCCCGGCTGTCATTTAAACTCTGGGGTCCGTTGAGCTGGATTACCTCACTTCCGGTTTTCCTTCGCAATGGAGTGTATATGGGGTCTAGCTCTATGTGTTTATTGATGGCTTTCTTAGTGGAGAACCAGGACTCTAGGAATACCCATACTTGTCTCTGCTTTGCCTGTCCCAGGATCCTGGTGTTGTCCCAATCGAATTGGTGGTTTTGCTTATCCAAGTGGATGGAGATAAGTGAGTATTGGTCATGTCTTTTTGCTGCCAGTTGATGTTCATGTACTGTTGTGGTTAATTTCCTTCCTGTCTGTCCAATGTAATGTTTGTCGCAGTCTTTGCAGGGAATTTTGTATATGACAATGGTCCTGTCCATAGAGGGTAGTGGCTCTTTGGTTTGGGTGAGCAGTTGGTATAGGATTGATGTGGGTTTGTATGCTACTCTGATGCCCAGTTGTTGTAGGAGTTCAGACGTGTTCTTGATATAAGGTATCATGATGAGTGTGTCAGGGCGTGCAGTATCTTTCTGGTGTCGTTCGTGTAATAGGCATTTCTGACTCAGTTTTTCGGGTATCCATTGTCCTTGAATACCTGGAAGAGGTACTCTTCTTCCTTTTGGCGTAGTTCTGTGTTGCTGCAGTGTGTTGTTGCCTGTTTAAATAGAGTTTTCATGCAACTTCGTCTGTGTGTATTAGGGTGGTTACTGTTGAAATTCAGTACTTGGTCAGTGTGCGTGGCTTTCCTGTGCACCTTTGTTAGGAATTCCCCATTGGTCCTGCGTTCCACCGTGACATCCAGGAACGGGAACACATCTGAACTGACTATAAGACTCCTACGATACTGGGCATCAGAGTAGCACACAAACCCACATCAACTCTCTTCCAACTGCTCACCTGGACCAAAGACCCACTACCCACTACGGACAGGACCAATGTCGTATACAAGATTCCCTGCAAAGACTGTGACAAACACTACGTTGTACAGACAGGAAGGAAATTAACCACAAGAGTACACGAACATCAACAGGCAACAAAAAGACACAACGAATACTCACTCATCTCCATCCACATGGATAAGGAAAACCACCAATTTGATTGGGACAACACCAGGATCCTGGGACAGGCAAAGCAGAGACAAGCACGGGAATTCCTAGAGGCCTGGTTCTCCACTAAGAAAGCCATTAATAAACACATAGAGCTCGACCCCATATACACTCCATTGCGAAGGAAAACCGGAAATGAGGTAATCCAGCTTAACAGACCCCAGAGTTTAAATGACAGCCGGGAAAACACAACAGCGCTTCATCGTCGGCTGCACTGATAATGTTACCCAGCAGGGTAATGAAACATCTGCGGAACAACAAACCAGCTCAACGAGCCAACCAACCACAACATCCACAACCCGAGTTGCTACAAATCTACTCTAAAACCTGATAGTATCTATCCTTGGTTCTACCAAAATGAATCACTTCACACATCTCTGTATTAAATTTCACCTGCTGTTTATCGGCCCAAATCACCAACTTGTTGATGTCGTTTTCAAGTTCTACATTATCCTCTACACAGGTCATAGGATTTCCAAGTTATTTCTTGTCTGCAAGTTTCAATATTATGCCTTCTACAGGAAGGAACATTGGCTGTTGTTAGTTAAAAGGTTTGTAAATTAATATGTTTTGGGCCCGTGTGTTTAAAGTTAGGGTAAAATTAGGGGTATTGTAGGAGCTGTGCTAAAGCCTGTGTGATAATAGGTATAGATTACAGGACTGCTAAAGATTAATGGAAGGGGTTGTTTTAACGAGAACAGGGCGTAAGGTAATCATCGTTGTAGATAATGGTGAAAGCAGGTCTGATGCTGGTTTACAGACAATGATTGCTAGTGCCCAGGGATGAGTTAAAAATATCAGGTTGTAAAAGTGTATACTTTGAAATATCTATTCTATTCCGGCGAAGGATGGAATTGGGATTTAAAGAACATCATATTTACCTGGATTCAAGACCCAGGTGATTCACACTGTGATGTGGAAGGGTGAAGAAAAATCCAGTGTAAAAATTGGATTGCAAGCTTTCCTAAAATGTCACTGAATATCGCAAATAAGTGGGTTAGTCTGTCAGAATCCAGTTCTGTCAAAGGTTATGATTATCACCAAACTTGTCTCAAGACAGCCCTGATAGCGTAAGTTCCCCAGAGGGCCCTTCACCTGATTACTCAACAATAAACCAAAACACAGTATGGCCAGCTCAGATAAAAACTCAATCGATGAGTGTAACTTTATTTCACTACCTTGCTTTCCAAAAACAGTATTCTGTTTATCAGTCCTTTCCAGTTGTATCATACGCAGAGAGCTTCCCAGCCACCATACTGTCCTGAGCACTGGCTGAAATCTGACCTCGCAGCCTTTTGGATTGTTTCACTTGCAAGCTAAATCACAGGATGATTTCTCTGAAGTCTGGAGCCACAGACAAGAATCTAAGGTTAAAACTCTGCCAATTCCCGAAGATCTTGGTCTGGATTTTTGTTGTCTACTTGCACAATTGGAGACATGTAGGCACCTTGCCTGCCTGACACCACCAATTGAGATCCAGTTAATGTTCATCCTGCTGCCACAGAGGTCCTAATCCTAATTCTGCATTGGCTCCCTTGGACCAACTGAATCCCACTCACCCTCCCCTCCCCCCATTCTCCCCAAGGTAATACGCATCCAGTTTCCCATAACTCACTGTCTCTCAAACCTCAGTTGCCCAGCCCTCGTACCAAGGTCTATCAGTTTGGTCCCAGTGAGATTCCTCACTACCGGGTCACAATCCAGCGATAAACCTCTCCACATCACTCTCGTACACTATGCTAGCAGTCACTCCCCCTCATCTGATAGTCTGGTAGTCCTCTGAGACAGGGGGTACTTTCCCTGCAGGGTAGAAACCTGCCCTCAGTATATTAATAGGCAATCAGTCATTTAAAGGCTTCAGGAGAAGCTCCCTCACTCACCTCCCACCTTTCTAGCAGGTAGCTTCGGAGGATTGGGGGAGGGGGGAGGCACAGCATCCGTTAAGGTATAGCCCCTTATGATTAGATTCCCACTCCAGTTAGAAGATGTCAGAACCAAATACAGTCCTTGAAATAAAAACCGAAAGAACTGCGGATGCTGTAAATCAGGACCAAAAACAAAGTTGCTGGAAAAGCTCAGCAGGTCTGGCAGCATCTGTGAAGGAAAAAACAGTTAACGTTTCGAGTCCGGTGACCCTTCCTCAGTCCGTTACCTCTGTTTTTTCCTTCACAGATGCTGCCAGACCTGCTCAGCTTTTCCAGCAACTTTGATTTACAGTCCTTGAAATGACAATTATTGCAAACCGATTTGCAATCTATTTATTTCATCATTCCACATATTACTCAGTCCTATCCTTCCCCTTGGTTCTCATCTTATTCAAACTGATAAGATCTATGAAGTGCAGGAAATCAATGCTGCAGTATAAATCCAGAATTCAAGGCTACAAATGCAGTCAATTATCTTTACGCATGTATTAATCGCAACCCAGGTCGTCCCACTGGGTATTCCTATAGGTTAACAAACATGCACAAATTCAGTATGGGAGTTTGTGGGTTCCTGACTGATTCCTGACTCACTGGCATTTTATGCTTCTTTAACACACTGACACCCACCTACCCTGGCAAGTTAAAACTGATACTCCATTTGTGTTGCAACCTTAGGGTGAAGTACAAAATGCTGATGAAGTTGGGTACGAGTGATGGTACAACAGGGAGTGTTGGCAACTTCAAGCAAGAGGTCCTCATAACTGCATGCCCCTCTGATGTTATGACAAAATTATACAATTCAGTGATGTATTTTGAATAGACTTCAATATAGTAGCATCAGGTTCCTCAGCTCTGTGCACTTGACTATGAAATGTTGTCTGTGTAGTGTCAAGGAATCAAGATTATGATAAGAATGAACTCTCAGTTATATGATATTTTGCAGGAACTGTTGCAATTTAGTTTTGGCATTTGGTAACATATTGAAGGTTTTTCTCATGTGGATTTTAGTGAAAACAGAAGTTTGCTCCTCGTTCCGAAGTCTCCCATACCAGTAGTGGAACCGTTATACAAATAAACCATAAGGACCAGGAAAACCAGTCAACATTCATACTATGCAGCATACAAAACAACCCCATACATGGAAAGGATGCTTGACATTACAGAAATGTAAATGGTGTTTAAAAAAGTAATTCAGTTGTTAGATCGAGCTTGGTATAGTGAGATTAAAACACAATTAATATGTAAATATTGCAATCTGAAAAACCTCCTGAGTACATAGAACATAGAACATAGAACAATACAGCACAGTACAGGCCCTTCGGCCCACGATGTTGTGCCGAACTTTTACCCTAATCCTAAGGTCTATCTCACCTCCACCCCTACCTTATATTTTCATCCATATGCCGATATAATAGCCGCTTAAATGCTCCAAATGAGGCCGACTCCACTACCCACTCCGGCAATGCATTCCACGCCCTGACCACTCTCTGAGTAAAGAACCTACCTCTGATGTCTCCCCTATATCTATGCCCCCTCGTAATAGCTACCTCCACCCGAGGAAAAAATCTCTGGCTGTCTACTCTATCTATACCTCTGATCATTTTGTACACCTCTATCAAGTCACCTCTCATCCTTCGTCGTTCTAAAGAGAAAAGCCCTCGCTCTCTCAACTTTTCTTCATAAGACCTTCCCCCCATTCCAGGCAACATCCTCGTAAATCTCCTCTGCACCTTTTCCAACGCTTCCACATCTTTCCTGTAATGAGGCGACCAGAATTGGACACAATACTCCAGATGTGGCCAAACCAGGCTTTTGTATAGCTGGAGCATAACTTCACGGCTCTTGAACTCAATCCCTCTATTAATGAAAGCTAACACACCATACGCCTTCTTAACAACTCTATCCACCTGGGTGGCAGCTTTCAGGGAACTGTGGACATGAAGCCCAAGATCCTTCTGCTCCTCCACACTGCCAAGAATCTTTCCGTTAAGCCTATATTCTGCTTTCAAGTTATTCCTTCCAAAATGAATCACCTCGCTTTTCAGGGTTAAACTCCATCTGCCACTTCTCAGCCCAGCTCTACATCCTATCAATGTCCCTTTGTAACCTCGAACAGCCCTCCGCACTGTCCACAACGTGACCCACCTTCGTATCGTCCGCGAACTTGCTAATCCACCCTTCCACTCCTTCATCCAAATCATTTACAAAAATCACAAATAGAAGAGGACCCAGAACAGATCCTTGTGGTACACCACTCGTAACTGAGCACCATGCTGAATACTTTCCGTCCACTACTACCCTTTGTCTTGTAAGGGTCAGCCAATTTTGAATCCAATCTGCCACATTTCCCACTATCCCGTAGATTAATAGTAAGCTGCCACTTTCACAAGGCTAACATTGGAATGATGCAATTCATGATTGAAACATGTGTTGATATGCAACTCATGGGTCTTGTCATTTCCCCAAGTTTCTCAATTACATACAAAATAAAACCTTGAAACTTGCCGTTATTTTGGCAGCAAAACCTGAGCAAATATTTACAAATGCAGTGGCAACAAATAACTGTGAAAACATGCTAAAACTGAGATCTATGTTGCTGACTGCAGGGTGCTAATTACTCCAGAAATTATGTCAATTTAAAAGTTTTAATGTGTGTTTATAGCTTTTGTGCAAATAAATGATGACATTTATAAGTAATTAAGAAAAGTATATAAAGCCCTAGCGCAATTAGCAATATTAGCACAAAGCAGATTTGGAAAGCTGCTATAATATTAGAAATATGCAGTCCAATTTTCAATTTAAATTGTTTCAATAAAGCTACATTACATGAAATGCATTAATTAATTGTGTATTCACTTCATTGTGAAAATGTGCTTCTGTGTATAGACAATGTATTCAGGTAAACTGAGTGCTCAGTGCTGCTAGAAAAGGTAATTTTACCAAAGAATAACAATGCAACATAAATGGAATTCAGAATGAAAACTATTGAAGTATATAGACAATGCTTTGATACTTTGAAACTGACTAATCGAATACAAGTGAAATAAACAGAGCCTATTTTCTATAAGGGTGCAGTTTTATCTGACCTGTATCCATTGTAACAAGTGCTTCAGCTCGGAGCTGGGACAGGATTTTGGGACAGCAAAGTGTTTTCGCTCTGTATTCAGTCACAGGATGTGGGTAACACTAGCAATGGCAGCATTAATTGGACATCCTAATTGCTTTTGAGCAGATGGTGATCTGTTTACTTGAACCATTCACGTCTGTGAGGAGCAGGTACACCCACTGAGCTGTTAGGTAGGCAATTACGAAAGATGACCCAAGTAATAATGAAGGAACACCAATATACTTCCAGGTTAGGATTGGATATATTTAGGAGAACAGAATGAAAGTGCTAACATAATAATGTCCAAGAATAAACATTAAAGCCTAGCGCAGAAATGAAATTTTGATTTTTTTTTCAAAATGCACTGAGTGAATACATCACACCAAGCGAAAGGAATCGCCAAATGTCTAGCAACAGCAGTATCATCAAACCATAAACACAAAAATGGTAGGGCATTGTGTTGTGAGGATGGCATAACAAGGTGCAGATTTATAAAGATAGATTGAGTGAGTGGGCAAAAATCTGGGCAATAGACTAATACATGGGAACATGTGAAGTTGTTTCCTTTGGCAGAAAGAATAAAAAATCAGAGTATTATTTAAGTGGAAAACTGCTGTAGAATTCTGAGGTGCAGACGTATCCAGGTGTTCTAGTGCACATATCACAAGAAGTTAGTATGCAGATACAGTAAGTGATTAAGAAGGCAAATAGAATTCTATCCTTTATTTCAAGAGGAATTGAATATAAATATAAAGAGGCTACACTTCAATTATATAGGGTATTATTGAGACCATGTCCTGAATGTTGTGAGCTATTTGGTCTCCTTATTTAAGGATGGATGTAAATGGGTTGGAGGCAGTTTGCAGATTTATAGATGAAATCGGCGGATTCTCAAAAGAGGAATGATTGGATAGACTAGAATTATTTCCACTGGACATTAAAGAAATGAATGATGATTTATTGAAGGGTATAAGATCCTGAAAGGTCTTGACAAGACAGATATGGAAAAGATATTTACTCTTGTGAATAAGACAGAACTAGTGGATACTTTTAACATTTGGGATTGCTGTTTTAGGTCAGAAAAGGGAGCTTTTTTTTCCTCTCAGTGGGCTTTACGCCTTTGTAACTCTCTGTCTCAGGAGGTGGTGGTGATGGGGTGGCAGAGAGTAACTGGATATTTTTAAGGCGGAGGAAAATAGATTCTCGTTGAGCAAGGGAATCAAAGGTTCTCAAGGTTGATGGCTGTATGGAATTTGGAAGACGAACAGTTCAACCATGAGCTTTCTGAATGATAGAGCAGACATAAAGGGCCGAACGGCCTACTTCTGCTTCTAATTCATATATTTGTATATATCATTCACTTTTACTTAACTTTTATGAGCCGTGAAAGGAGTAATTAAGGCAAACATGGGTTGAAAGTACTACAAGAACTTATCCTTATTTAGCAGCTTCAGCATAATAAAATTCCACAAACATTATACAGTTACCACAGTCGTGTTATAAAACAAAATTAGACACTGAGTCTGAGGTGATACTAAGACAGACGGCCATAAGCTTGACTAAAAAGATGGGTTTTAAGGACTGTATTAAAGGAAGAAACGAAGATAGAGACTCAGAGATTTGAGGAGAGAATTCTGGAGCTTAGGGCCAAAACAGCTGAAGACACTACGAGCAATGGTACAGCAATTAAAATAAGGTCTTCTCAGGAACACTGAATTACATGAGCACAGATATTTTGGAGGATTCTGAAGCTGAAGGAGATAATGGAAATAGGAAGGTCTAAGGCCATGGAGGGATTTGAAAAGAAGAATGAGCATTTTAAAAACAAGGTTTGGGATTCCACAAATGTAATGCTAATTTGTCAGGACCAGGGAGGATTTTCAAACATAATTATGAATTTTTATGCCATTAAAGCATCATTCAGCAAGGTGTGACTTTTTCAAGGGTATCTTCAGTGAGACCAATAGTGTGAAACGGCAAATTGTCGTCAGTTCAGTGATTGATTACAGTCTGCATGAACTTCAACAGTGCACTCTCTGGAGAAATGTAGAATCTCTGAAGCAGCATTTGAATTTCTGCAATTCACCACACATGCATGGATTCAGAAGTTGCTGTCAGTTTCAAAGCAGTAATGATGTCAAAAGCTGACAGTTTTCCTAAATCTGAAACCCAATAATGATCAGAAAGGTGTTGCAAATTTTGTTAAGTCTAAGAAACCAAAATTCGAAACAAGAGATGGAATATTTTGCTCCTGGAGGTAATGAATTTTGGGTGGGGAAGGGCACTTAGTCAGGTGAGGTAATGGTTTTCCCAAACTCAGATATCCTCTCACATCCAAAAAATTAAATTCTGGAGGAATGGTTCATGGTAAACCGACCACATCCTTCATTTAAGCCCTTAGGTAAATTAAGAACCACTTAAGGGGCTTCCGGCTATTATGCAGGGACTAACAGCTTTGGGGAGGTCTGGCACTATGCAGTGTGCCTGATAAGTAAATGTCTGAGGGCACTTTGTCAACTGGTCGTGACAAGTCCTTTGGTCAAAGACAATCACTGTCTGATATGGTCCTGTGCTCATTTTCCTGCCACCATCAATCTGAGACACCCTCCCTCCAGCAATTACTTACAACCATCTCCAATACTCCCTTTCCACCTGGACCTCTTCCTCTGGCCTTTTGTCTGCACTTTAGCTCTTCATTGAGAACTGTCGCTGTGACATCAGCTGCCTTAATTTCACTGCTCCCCTCCCCCATTCTAACATATCTCCCTCTGAGTAGGCTCCAGTCCATTCCTTCAGGTCCAACCCTGACCGTGTTATCAAACTCGATAAGGGTGGTGCAGTTGTCATCTGGCGTGCTAACCTCCACCTGGAGAGGCTGTGCACCAACTGTCAGATGCTTCCTCCCATCTCACCCTAGATTGTAGCCCCATCACTGAACATCTGGCTATTGTTTCTGGGATTGATAGTGATCTCATCTCCTGTGGAGATCTCCATACCACAGCTTCCCACCTCATTGTGCACAGCCTGCTTCTATCTCCTTCTCGATATCCACAAACAGGACTGCTCAAGCAGACTTATCATTTCAGTCTATACCCACCCCATTGAACTTATTTTTTCCTATGTTGACAATACCTTCTCCCGCCTTGTTCAGACTCATTCCATATACATTTGTGAATCTTCTGACACTTTACAAACTAGTTCCACAATTTCCAGTTTTCAGTTCCAAGCCACCTCCTCTTCACCATGGAAGGATAGTTTCAATAAACATCCATTCCCCCAACAGGATGGTCTGAAAGGTCTCTACATCTTCTTAAAAGAGAGATATGTAGAGCCTTTACCAACCACTACCTCCTTTACCTGGAGCATTTCAGCAGATTTATCAAGAACAATTTCCCTTTTGTAAATCCATGTTAACGCTGTCCAACCCTGCCACTGTTTCTCAAGTGCACAGCTATTGCATTTTTTTTATAATGGACTCTAGCATTCTCCCCACTACCAACATTGGGCTGACTGGTCTATAATTCCCAGCTTTCTCTCTGCCTCCCTTTTTTAAAGACATTAGCTCTCCTCCAATGTGTAGAAGCTATTTTGAAGATGACATCAATGTATCCACTAATTCTAGGGCCACTTCTTTAAGTAATCTGGAATGTAGATTATCAGGCACTGGGGATTATCTGCCTTCAATCCCATCTATCTCTCCAACACCATTCGCCTACCAATAATGGTTTCCTTTAGGTTGTCCCTCTCACTCAGCCCTGTGTTCCCTAATATTTCTGGTATGTTATTTGTGTCCTCCTTTGTGAATACAGAACCAAAGTATGTATTTAGTTGGTTAGCCATTTATTATTTCCCCATTATAAGTCCCTGTTTCTGACTGTAAGGTCTTCACCAATCTTTTTCTTTTCACATATCTACAGAAGCTTTTAAAGTCAGTATTTATGTTTCCCACAAGCTTACACGCATATTCTATTTTCCCTTGTTTAATCCATCAATGCCTTTGTCCTCCTTTGCTGAATTTTAAACAACTCCCCTTTATCTGGTCTGATGTTTTTTTTCTGGCCAATTTGCAAGCTTCATCCTTGGATCTAATGCTATCTCTAAATTTCCTTGTAAGCCATAGTTTGGCCACCTTTCCTGTTTTACTTTTGCACCAGACTGGAATGTACAATTGTTGCAGTTCACCCATGCATTCTTTCAATTTTTGTCATTTTATTTCCATCATCATCCCTATAACTAACATCCCCCATTCTGTCACAGTCAAGTTGCACCTTAATGCCATCAGGACCTTAGTCTCAGACTCAAATACATCTTGAGAATACACCAGAGAATTCTAAAATATTATGGCCGCTAATTCCCAAGAGCATTGAACAAGTAGATTGACAATTATTCTTTTCTTAATCCACAATATCAAGTAGGATGGCCTGTTCTCCACTTGGTTCCTCAATATATGCACAGCAGGTATGCATCCTCCCTGGTATTGTTACTAATTTGATTTGCCCGATTTGTATGCAGATTAAAGTCACCCATGTCGACAGATGTTCCATAATTGCATGTCTCTCTAATTTCCTGGTTAATGCCATTCCTAACATCACCTCTGCACTTTGGAGATCCACACACAATCCTCTCTAATGTTTTTTGCCCCTTGGTGTTCTTCAGCTCAAGCCATATAGATTCCACATCATCAGACCTAATATCCTTTCTCACTGTTGCGTTAATTCCCTCTTTAACCAGCAATGCAACTTTACTGCCTCTCCCTATTTGTCTGACCTTCCTAAGTACTGAATAACCTTGGATGTTCAGTTCCCATCCCTGGTCACCTTACAGCCACGTCTCTGTAATCCTGACCTTAAAATATCTGTTTTCATCTATTTGTGAGATTAATTCATCCATTTTATTATGAATGCTCCATACGTAAAAGCACAAAACCTTAAGGTTTGTCTTTTTAGCATTACTTGCCCCATTCCTACTATTTTTCACTGTAGCCATGTTTGATCCTGGCCCTTGATTTCTCTGCCTATCACTCTTCTTATTCCCTTTTCTGTCTTTTGTTCTTTTTCTTGATTACTCTCTGGTGATCCTTTGCATAGATTACCAGACCCCAGCCAACTTAGTTCAAACTCTCCGCAACCACTCTAGCAAATACTCTCCTGTGGCTATCAGTCCTGGTCCTGCCCAGGTGTAACTTTCTAGTTTGTACTGGTCCCACCTCCCCTCAGAACCCATCTCAATGCCTCAGGAACCTAAAACACTCCCCCCTTGCACCATCTCTTCAGCTATGTATTCATCTGATATAAAAACTGAAAGAACTGCAGATGCTGTAGGAACAAAAACAGAAGTTGCTGGAAAAGCTCAGCAGGTCTGGCAGCATCTATGAAGAAAAAAATCAGACTTAATGTTTCGGGTCTGGTGATCCTTCCTTAGAATCCTACTCAACCCTTTCTCAATATCCTGCTATTTCTCGTCTGACTAGCACACAGCAATGGTAGCACTCCTGAGATGACTACCTTTGAGGTCTTACTTTTTAAACTTACTTCCCAACTCCATTTATTCTGCTTTTAGCACCTCATCCTTTTTTCTACTGATATCATTGGTACCAATGGCCACCATGACCACTGGTCGTTCACCCTCACCCGCCAGAATGTCCAGTAGCTGCTCTCAGACATCGTTTACCTTGGCAACATACCATTCTGGAGTCTCTTGTGTGTCTGCAGAAATGACTGCCTTTTCTACTTACAATTGAATCCCCTATAACTAATGCATTCCCTCACATTTTACTCCTCTCCTGTGCAGCAGAACGAACCATGGTGCAATGCGTTTGGCTATTGCTGCTTTCTCCTGAGAAGCCATTTCCCTCCAAAGTGGTACATCTGTTTTTCAGGGGAATAGCCACAGGAGACTCTTGCACTCTTTGTCTAATCGTTTTGTGCTGCCTGGTGGTCACCCATCCCCTTCCTGCTTATGAGGTTTTAGCCTGTGGTGTGACCGCCTCACAGAGGCTTCACACTGGCTTCCAGGAGCTGCAGCTGGAGATATTTCCTGCATATGTGCTGGCTCTGTGCATTGGAACTGTACCCAACTTCCCACATAGAGCAGAGAATACCACAGCTCTGATCCCTTTAAATTAAATCTATTGGAAGTTGCTTCCTGTTAAATAATATCAATCACCCTTATTGACCCTTAGTGTTATCGTTCCTATAGAATATCGTCTTTTAACACTATAAAACACAATAAATAAACAAAAAAAAACACTTCTTCCCTGCATGGAATTCCCATTGTGCTCCACATTTCCAGAAATATACACTCTCTATGGTTGTGTCTCATTCAGGATGAGTTCTCTCCAGCTGCTCATGCCGAGCTTCCTAATCTTACTGATTACTTGTTAGATCTCAGCTGCAGTATTGTGTTCAGTTGCAGGTGTCACATTCGAAGAAAGATTTGAGTACTTTGGAGAGAGTGCAGGAATAGTTCCAGATAGAAGAAGCTACACTTATGTGGATAAATCAAACTAAGTCGTGGCTGTTCACCTAGACTTGGAAGAAATTTGAGAGAGGTTTTCAACAACACGAGTGGGCTGGGTAGAGTAGATAGGGAGAAGTTATTCCTGCTTATAAAATAAAAAGGGCAAGATTTAAAGTGATGTGCTGATGAAGCATGGTTGATGGGAGAATTTTTTTTTCACAGAGAGTCATTAGGGTATGTGTTAAAGGCAGGTTCAATTGAGACATTTAATAGACATTGGATGATCATTTGGATAGAAATGGTGTTCAGACATATAAGTAAAAGGCAAGAGATTGGCACTAGGTGCTTGAATTGGTACAGGCATAATGGGGCAAAATGTCTGCTTCCGTGAAATTACAAATCTATAATTCTGTAAATTGGTTAATTGGTTATTAGTTGCCAATTATACAGCTTAATTGTGGGTTGGATGTAAAATCATGGCCTGGTCATGGGCAGGTGGATAAGTAAGAGGTAGAGCCCCCAGGAAACTGATGAAACATGTCCTGCCCTCCTGTTCCCACCTCACTTCATACCCCATTAAAACAGGGGCTCACATATATTCTGTCTCTAGTCTAAAAATGCACCTGCCAAAACATAACTAAATTAATAATGATATATTAGTCCACATGTTAGAGCTTGCGATTTGTGAATTACATCGGATGAACAGAATTATTAAGCTGAACTTTACGCAATTTGCAAATACGTTTCACAATAATTATTCGCAAGAGCCTTCAGTCACTGAACTCCAAGTCATAATTTGATTCTACTTTTATATCATTACTCTTCGCTTGCCAAGTTCTAATGTGCTGTTAGCTAATTCATACTTCATGCCATTTGTTATTTGAAGCCGCCAGACAGTAACTGCAAATGCCAAATGTAAAGAATGTGATGGCACATCATTCCAAGTTCAGATGATTATGCTAATACAGTGCAAAGTGATAACCAAGGTGTTGATAATTCCTGAGAGCTACTTCTTGACACTTATAATGAATTCATATTAATATAAAGCTCTTGAAAAGTGACTCGCAACTTGAATAAAATCAGGTACTCTAACAAAATGCTTATTTGGTAAACAGATGCACTTATCACTCTGCAATTCCAATTAAAATTCAAATTAATGAAGTAATTGAAATTATATTATTTGTCAGAGTTTGGGACTATGGATCATGCTTTAAAAACAAATTATTTGTTGCACATTATCTAGTACATTAAAGCATTGGGAATTAAACTAAACTTTATATAATTTTAGAAACAAGTTATAGGATAACAATTTACAATTTTGTGACAAGTCTTTCAGATTAAGCTGAAGGCAATATGGAGATGCATTTTTGAAGACTAGTAGGCAGTACTAATCTCTGCACCTCCAACTCTTTCAACTGTATTCGCTTCAAGTGAGATTCTATGCTGCCTATGGAATTTAACAACCTTACCTGAGTGAGTTTAATAATAACTGTGACTTTACAGTACAAGAGTTCCTGCAACAAGAACATGGGAAATAGAAGCAGGGACATGGCATTCATTCCCTCAATACTGGTTGATCTTCTACCTCCACATTTTTCCCACATGATCTCCATATCCTGTAAAGTCTCCAAAACATTTGGACTCTGCACTGGAGAATTCCAAAGACTCACTAAGAAAGGTCAAATTTCCTCCTCATCTCAGTCCTAAATAGCTGACCCTTATGTTGAAACCGTATTTGCTACTTCTATAACCCAGACAGCAGAAGGATCATCTACCATGTTGAGCCCCTTAAGAACATCTTAAATATCAATTAGACCACCTCTCAATCTTCTAACATCCGGAGATTACAGACGGTCTCCTCAATTTCCCCTTATAGGACAATCTCACCTTCCCAGCAATTATTCTAGGAACGAGCAGACTTCATGAACCGAAACTTCTTGGGATTAAAATTTAACAATTGCTTTTCCGGATTGGGAGATTTAGACCAGTCAGGGAGAGTCCATTTGAGACCAATCAGATAATAGTTATTTGGGACTAGTCAGGAATCAACTCCAAAACAATCCATGCTGTGGGTCGGTATAGCCAATATCAAAGAAATCCTGACAGACCTAAGGTAAAAGTTTCAAAGTGGAGTTTTGAAAACGTATGTAAAAATATTGCACAAAGTACCTAAGGCCATAAGAAATAGGAACAGGAGTAGCCTGAAGAGCCTATTCCACCATTCCATTGCATCATGAATGATCAGATACTTCTCATATCCAACTTCCTACTGTTTTGCCAAAACCACATCACATCATATGGGTTAGATTATAATACACAGAAGTCATAAAAATGTTCTGAAGAAATCATATTGGACTTGAAACATTAA
Organism: Rhincodon typus; assembly: GCF_021869965.1. Lineage (NCBI taxonomy): Eukaryota > Metazoa > Chordata > Chondrichthyes > Orectolobiformes > Rhincodontidae > Rhincodon > Rhincodon typus. Next base: position 57,546,453 of record NC_063333.1, on the reverse strand, counting down.
TTCTGTGTCTCCACAGATGCTGCCAGAATGCTGAGTTTCTCCTCAATTTCTGTTTTTAGTTCAGAGTTTCAGCATCCACAGTATTTTGCATCAGAATATCAAAATCATCAATGAATATGACAGACTAAATTGAATATGATAATGTAAGTATGCTCTTAAGTTAAAATTTTCTGAGTAACATCAGTACTTAAAACAGGAATAATTCTAACATGTGGATTATCATTTTGCCTTTGCCCTTTATAACAGCAAGTTAGTCATTTGGTTCTACAGAGCTTGAGTATTGCTGAGAAAAAGACACATGCTGTCAATGCTTTTCATCTTGCACTCATCAGAACAGAACTATAAGAATTCCAAATCACAAATACATCATTTTTTATAAAGCTACCTGAAAAGAGGCTGATGATTGGTTGGCAAGTGATACATTTGCATGCAAGCCCTTGTCCTATGCAAGCTGAAAGAACATGCCTCTGACATGTCCTTATGTTCTACACCAGCGGTGTTTGCAATTTTGGGATCATTCTCCACCACCTCCAACAGGATGCCACCACCAAATACATCATTCCCTCCTCTCTGTTGTCAGCATTCAGCAGGGACCATTCCCTCTGTGACATCCTGGTCTACTCCTCCATCACTCCTAACACTTCCCCACTTCCCATGGCAGCTCCACAGGCAACTGCAGAAGGTGTGAGACTTGCTCATCCATCTCCTCCGTCCTCACGGTCCAAGCCCACTAACATACCTTCATGTGAAGCAGTATTTTACTTGTACTTCCTTCAATCTAGTCTACTGCATTCATTGTTCACAATGTCTTTTACATTTACAAGAGCAAATTCAAACTGTTCCACTTTTTGGAATATCTCCATTCTGTCTATAGGAAGCACCCTGACTTCTCAGCTTGTTATTTCAATAAAACACCTTGCTCTTGCACTGACATTTCTATCGTAGGCCTGATACAGTTTTCCAAGAAACACAATGCAACAATGAACAACACTACATTTCTGCTTAGGCACCTTATAGGTCTCAATATTGAATTCTATGATGTCAGAAACTGACCACATGATGTCTGTTCTCGATTTTTCTTACATTCTCTCCCAGTCGTGTTTAAATTTCATTTACTTTGCTCTTAGTAGAGAGAACCCATTTTCTCCCTTTCACACCTTAGTTTACACCATTTTATATATTTTTTTTCTTTCACCACCATTAACAACTCCTTCATCTTTTGCACTGTGATACTACAGCAAACTTTTTATTAACTGACACCTTGTTGCGGTTGATCAAATATTCCGGTTTAACAAGAGGTCCAAATAATCATGTATAAACAGACACTAAGTAATAGAAACGTAATGCAGAGGGTATACACATCATTGTTATATTTCATTTGCAGCATTAATAAGTTAAATAACAATGAATCTTTGCCTCACATAAAACTTAATGGCAGAGAGCTTTCTCACTCACACCTTCAACCGACAACTCTACATTGCTGTAGCTTGCAGTGTTTGATGGGAAGTTGACTCGAAATTTAATCAACTGTTGATATTTTTGCCATTCAATTGAATAACAAGTATATTCACATTGAGGTAAATAAATTTGAAAACTTTTTAATAACTGTTCAGAATAATACAGTAAACTTTGCGTATTTCAGGTATATAATTTTTGCTGGTTTATCGAGAACGTCAGTTCATAAGGTGCCAATTAATATAAAGTTTACTGTACATTATCTGTTCGCTTTGCTCCTCCTTCACTTCTGTCAAAGAATAAACAAAAATTTTTTAAAAAGTTTCTTAAACTTGAAGATAAGTCATTCTGCACTCAAAAAGATAAATATGTTAGCTTGTTTACATTGTGTTAGTTAAAACCACTCTGCAACAGTAAAATGTAACAATTGAATGAGTAAATTTCAAATGTTCAAACGGCTTGCTTTATACACACTATCTGACGTATTGTTCAGGATTTTATTTTTCTCGGTCACAATTCAGGCTCCACTTTTGAGAAATGGAAGAGGTAGTTGCATCAATCATCCATTTCCAAAGTACAGGCTGAATTCATTTGCAATCATATAATCGTGCATGTGGAATGCATGTAGTGCACAACTGTGTGGAGTGCAAATGCTGGTCATAAGCAATATTGACTACGTCTTTGGTCCTTGCAGATTGAAGATAGACAGCTGTGTGAGGTTGAACTGTTCCTATGCAACCTTAAAAACCTTTGCAAGCTTTGTGGCATCTGAGGGCCACAAAACACCAAGCTGACCCAGGACCTCACTGGCTACAAGAGGGGACTGAACTGATTGCCTCTGAACTCATTCTGTAATTGTAATGTAGGGGATGCTCATCTACGATGCCTTTTGTCGTTGATGTGGGGCTGGGAGGGAAGATTTCCGTACTCATGCAGTACTGCAATCTCATACTCGATTTTTAACAACATGGCTGGTTGTGTCAGTTATATTGACTGGAATTAGGTCCCATGTCAAAATTCCACACAGAGTCTCATTCCATGGCCCTCCTTGTTGGAGCACTCCATGTCCTATGTTGTGGAGCAGTGTGCAACTCTGTCATTTGTGGATGAAGCAAATACTGAATGCTGACAACACTCAGCACCCATTCCATTGCTTATGTTCCTCACACAGGTTGCAAACATGATGAATAGATCCAGCCACAGCAGATGCTAAGACGCAAGGGACATGGAAGGGGAACAGTTACACCCGCAAGCCCATGGAACCTCCAGCAAATGCTGATCCACCTGCACATGAAGAGATCACAGCTGAAGGTCTTCTCAGGATGTGCAGGGGCAAAAGGAGGCCAGGCCCGATGCAATTTCCTGTGGATGAGTGAGGTGCAGTATCAGTGCAGATTGAAGATGGCCCAGAACTGTCACTGAATTATACCACATGCTGAAGCAGGACTTATGACCTGAAAGAGTGGGTGGTTATCCTAACTTGATGGTCGTCAAGGTGACAGCTGTGTTGAACTTTTATCTTATTGGCTCCCTTCAAGGAACCATGAGGGACTTGTGTGGCGTCTCTCAATCATCCACACACACAGGTGTTTAAGGCTGTAACTAATGCCATTTGTGCTAGATCAGACCATTGGATCTTTGTAGAAGTTGGTGCATAGTACCCTGGGAGCTGCCATAATATCTAAATTCTTGGGAACTCTCATGTTCCTGCTGTGTTTCAGAAGTCAGATTCCTTACAGGGATGGTTACTGGGAGAAATGGACTACCGTCTATGAACATGGCTGATGATTCTGTTCGACAACCCTCTGACTAAAGTGAAGTATAGAAACAATACAATGCATCCTTTTGACTCGAGCAATGGTGGAGCAAACATTAGGCCTCCTCAAATGCTCGAATTAGTCCAGAAGGGAGCCTTGCTGTACACTCCAGACAAATTGTGCCATATAAACTGGGCATAATGTGTTTTCCATAACTGGAGTAGGCAAAGAAATGATGGATGTTGAAGTGCTGGGAGATTAGAAGCAGACATCCAAGGAGGAAGATGAGGGCATTAATCGGGAGGAATAACACCTGTACAAGAATGCATCAGCATTGGGCACTGCTTTATAAATAAACAAAAATAGAAAATGCTGGAGAAACTCAGCAGGGCTGGCTGCAGCTGTAGAAAGAAAGACAAAGTTAATGTTTTGCATTCAGTGACCATTCATCAGAACTCACCAAACAACGTCTGACAAACAAATATTTGTTCCCAGTGTGTGATCATGCCAAATAGACCAACAATAAAATGCTGGGCTATGGTGTGCATTGGGGAAAAAGCTGCAGTGACAATAGAGGGCTATAACAGGAAATGTACCTAAGAAAGTTATGCAGTGTGACCTGGTGCTTACACTGCAATGGTGTAGGACTATACAGTTGATGTGGAAGGAATTGTCAGGCATGTCCTACATGGCGTAAGAGATATTGGTTTGCGGCTGCTGAGGTGCTATATTCATGGTCAAGGACAATTCAAAACAATAGTGCATGCGTGGGGTTCCAACATGGTGCCAAAGGCAAAGATACTGTTATATCCGTGGATATCCCAGTTGTGGCAAGTATTTCCGACTATAGCTTGTGGGAGAACTGGGATAACATTGGATGACGGGGAGGCCATAAGGGCATAGTCATTGGTTAATGATGTAGGTTTGTGATGATCGCATGAGAAAACCTGACAGTCCTTGAGGAGAGATACCCTCCATGAAGCTCAACAAATAAGACACTCAGGCAAAGTATGTTAAGTTTCAGTCAATTGCAACTATTAGCAAACATTTCCACTTTTGACACTACTTTGGAGGGATGTTCATAGAGGAAGCAGCTGACTGTGTTTGGGCCTCAGGACAGCCTCTTTCGGAGCTCCAGCAGTGATAACGTGTGGCTGAGATGAGCGACCTTCAACAACCACAAACATTTTCCTTTGTGTTAAGTGTGATTCCAAACAGTGGAGAAAATTTCCCTGATTTCCATTGACTTCAGTTTTGCCAGGGCTCCTGGATAACCGTATTCAGGCAAACATGGCTTTGATGTCAATAGCATTAGTGGTTTCATCATCTCCAGAATGAATCTCTTTTTTTCATGTCCAAACAGATCATCAATGCTACTTTGCTGGAATCTGAACTGAGCATCAGGGAGCAGGTTATTGCTCACGGTGCTGCTTGATAGTTTTGTCAATGGCACCTTCTATTGTTCTACTGGTGATTTAGAGCAAGCTGGAACAGCTTGGCTATAGGTTCAGCTCAGTCAAAAACCCAAGGTTTTAGTACTACAGTTGGGTGTTGTTAGGATCCTTGGCCTTTGCTGTATCTTGCACCTTCACCCATTTGTTGATTTCACATGGAGTGAATCAAATTGGTTGATGATTAACATCTGCTATTTTGGGGATTTCAGGAATTCTTTCAGCCTGGTCTTTTGCTGTGATGTGCTGGTTCACATCATCATTGGGAATGCAAATGTTTCTGGTGCCTCCTCCCCTAGTTAGGTGTTTAATTACACTCCTGATTAAACCAGCTTCAATCCTCATCTTGACAGCATGGTTGAATGAGAAACTTGCTGGGCTGTGGAGTTACAGATTGTTATTTAACAGGATTCTGCTGTTGCGGGTGGACCACAGCGTCTTATGGGTATCTAGTTTGATATTGATAGATCTATTTTGAAGCTATCCCATTTTGTACAGTGGTAATACCACATTAAAAAGGTGTAAGGTATGTTTAGTGTGAAGGTGAACTTCATCTTCACCAGGACTGCATGTCAATCACTCCTAACAATACTGTTATGGGCACCTAATTCTATGAGATCGGTGAGAACGAGGTCAAAGAAGCTTTTTGTGCCCCCTATGCCGCCTGCCGCAGGTTCGGCCAGGCAGTCAAGCGCCACATCATTCAAGCATGGTACTTCTTGCTAAGGGTTGAAAACTGCTACATGTATTCAAGTACGCGGATTCCTGTGATGAAAAGTTTATTTTTATTTGTTCTCCGCAAACCAAAACATTGTAAATTTACTGGGCAAAGTCCATTTGATCTGGTTTAATGGAGTATAATTTAAAAATGATTTAAGGGTAAGTGAGTAAAAGAGAGATCAGAAAAGACTATTTAAATATTTCACCATTTAAAATCCACCATATTGTTAGCCTGCTATCTGTAGCAGAATGGCAGTTATTGCACCACATCATTTGCTCTTGAAGAGTTGACTGTACTGGATAAAACAGCCACTGCTGTAAAGTACATGATAGTTCCCAGATCTCTGTGAGTAAGAATGCAAAATAGATCATATTTCAGGTCATCTTAATATCTTCCATCCGACCAGTCTGTCTCTGAACACTGAGTGGTATTGCATGATGAAAAGGGAACTTGGGGCAGAAATGTATGCAGCTGCATTGCAGCTTATGAATGAACAAATATTTGGTTTCGATAAAGGAAAAATGCCCCCAGACGTTCTGGTTAAAGAACTGTATACACAGCCAGTTAAGGTTTGCAATATCTCCTCTTCTAATTCAGCCAGTGTGATATCAGCTTCCAACCCCTCCCCCATCCTTCCAATTTCTGTTTAAGTACAAAACACTGAATCATGGATCAGACAATATTTCGTATATAAAAGTGGATTACAAGGTAGCGATTTTCTAATCCAAGGTCTTCAAATGAAATCAAAAACTATCTGGTCTAAACTTTCTTAATTTGCCAAACCCATCTTAATTACAGATTAATATCCGCACTGAGGCATTTAATTTATACTTCCAGTTTAGTGTTTGACACAAAGTTAAAATCTCCAAATGGCAATGCAACTCTGCAATTAGGAATTAATCTCACTCAATGCAGAGAAAGTTGACATAAAATTAGTAATTTCACACTGTGTCAGTTTAAAAGTGCATACAATATGAAGGGAGTTACCCTTGTGGTGTAATGATAATATCCCTACCTTTGAGCCAGGAGTCCTGGGACCTAGTCCCATTTGCTTCAGAGGTATGCCATTTGGAATCTGAATAATTTGATTTGGAAGTGTTTATAAAGAGTAGTGCATTAATCCTAGCTTACAAAATATAGTTTTAAAACGAACTGGACCTTAACTGAAACATTTTCAGAGCAGTAATGTCTAATCTGTTTTCAAAATATATATTCAGATCTCCAAGGTCCAGGAGACAATCTGCATGTATTTAACCAGACTTGTGCAGAGTATTTTCATTAATAATATATTTAAGTTCCAGCTTAACAGGATCTTAAACATTAACAAGTTCTGCTTGGCTGACATGTAAACTACATCTACTAATCAGAAAGGGATGCAAATTTCCACATTAGCTAAACGTCAGCATTTGATGCCGAAATGCTACTCAGAGGAAAAGGTTGCAATGCACTGACAAACGTTAGTCTGGATTGTACTCCTAACTTTGGCCAGGACACCTATCAAAAATTTGCTACTCACTGCAGGCATTCCCATCTATAATAAGCATTGGCTGGAGTAACTTCTCTTAAGTTAGGGGGAGTGAAAGAAATTACAAGCTTGAAAAAGGAGCAGAAGAGGAATACCAGGTTAATTTAGTTGAAGAGTATAAAACTTGCTGAGTTCAGTGCAGGTTGGAGAGCAGTACCCTATATAGAGTACAATTAGCAGTTGTAGCTAGGCTGAAAAAGGCAAGCAGGACATTCTCGGTAATGAGAGACAAGAAAGAGAATTAATAACAAGCAATGAAGAGTAGTGAGTAATGTATAAAAATGAAGGAGAAAAAGAAAAAAGATAAATTTAGTGGGAGAAGGACCAGGGCCAGGAATTAGGAATTTTTCTTTAAGTTGAAGAGGGTTTAACCTGAGTGCAATATAAGTTTTGTCGTAAGGAAGGAAAGGGGATTGGAAGAATAGAGTGCCATTAATAATAAGGAGACAGAGTCAAATTCTGAACTGAGTGGGGCTGAAAGGTATACTTTGAACTTGAATGGAGTAGGAGAAGATGCCCATGTTGAATTGAATGGGGTAAGAGGTGTGAACTGTGGACAAGCACAAGAGGCCAATGTTAGAGGAATGAAGAATTTTGGACTAGGAAAGAGGACCTGTTCAGAGATCATCAGGAGCAAGAAACAAAATTAAAGAGCAGGTCCTCAAGGGTTATAATCTTTGGATTACTGCCCGAGCCATGTGCAAATTGGCATAGGGACATGAGAATAAGGGAAGTAAACACATGGCTAAAAGAGTGGTGCAGGAAAGAGGGGTTCCTTTTCATGGGCTACTGGCATCAGTATAAGAACAGGAAGGATCTGTATCAATGGGACGGTCTCCACCTGAATCGAGCTGGGACCAATGTTCTAGTGAAAAGGGTAAATAGGCTGGTCAACTGGACTTTAAACTAGAAAGTGGGGAGGAAGGGAAGGATAAAAATTCCCCCAGTGGGGAACAAAGTATCAGGCTAACATCTGTAGGGGTAGATTCCACTGTGTGGAAAAATATGAAAAAAAATGACAGGAAAGGAGAACTCAGGAGAGCTTATTAAAGTCTCCCACACAGACACAAATAGGACAGAGTGTTTGGAAAAGGTCAGGAATCAAACTTCAAGCACACTGGATGAACGAGTGACAATGAGAAGAGGAATGGTTAATACAGGACTGAAGGTGTTATATCTCAATGCACGCAGTATAACAAAGAAGGTAAATGATTTTGTGGCGCAGATCGAAATTGGCAGATATGACATGATGGGCATCACTGAGACATGGCTGCAAGGGGATCAAGCTTGGGAGCTGAATATCTAAGGATATACATCTTATCAAAAAGATAGGCAGGTGGGCAGAGGGAGTGGGGTTGCCTTCTTAGTAGGAAATGAAATTAAATCAATAGTAAGAAATGAAGTAGGGTCAGATGGTACAGAATCTATGTGGGTAGAGTTGAGGAACCGCAGAGGTGAAATAACTGTAGTTAGAATTATGTACAGGCCTCCAAACAGTAGGCAGGAGCAGGGGTGCAAGATACACCAGGAGATAGAAAAGGTGTGTAAAAAAAGCAAAGTTACAGTGATCATGGGGGATTTCAACATGCAGGTGGCTTGGGAAAATCAGGTTGGGAGTGGATTGCAAGAAAAGGAATTTGTGGAATGTCTATGAGATGGCTTTTGGAGCAGCTTGTGGTGGAGCCCACTAGGGAACAGGAAATACTGGATTTAGTGTTGTGCAATGAAGCAGACTTGATAAGGGACCTTAAGGTGAAGGAACCCTTAGGAGGCAGTGATCATAATATGATAGAATTTACTCTGCAATTTGATACGGAGAAGACAGAATCAAAGGTAATGGCATTACAACTGAAGGCTTGATGGGCTGAATGGTCTAATTTCTGTGCCTATGCCTTATGGTCTTATGGATATGGGACATGCAAATACTGGAGAGATCAAAATGTGGATGAGAATTTCAAATTGAAATGTTGAGGAACTGGGAGTCAATACTCATCATTTGGCAAAACTTTCCAATAATGTGGGGGTGAGCGAGTTAGATTGTGATTAACAAGCCACAGTAACTGAAGAGAAAATTCACCTGATTTCCTACCATTAAGAGCTGGCAGATGAGTGACAGTGTGTATATCACCCTGTCACAGGCCACAAAAATGATTGGCAGAAGCCGGTGACCAATCAGAGCCTAGCAAATTCTGGGTCTTTAAGTTCATGGGTTGAAGTTTACTCCTCGGGGATCCAGCAGCAAGAAGGCAATTTTTTTTTTCCCTTCATTTTCTCTAGGTTGTTGTCAATGAAGTGAAAACAAGAGTACGGCATACCTTCCACTCCTTTGCTCACTATCCACCACCCCTGAATACACTCAGATCAAGATAATTGGAACCCAGAAGCTCACCATAGTTTCCAAGTCAGGAACCTAGCCACCTTTCTTACCTGCTGGCAAGGACGGCATTCGGGGAGGTGGCAGTGAGTTGAGGCTCTTAAATGGTCATTAATTGTCAAATCATGAAAGTTGCCCGTAGACCTTCTCACCCAATACTTAATTGCTGAGGATATGAAGAGGGGTTGAAATTCCGTCCAGAGTCAACTCATCCAATTAGTTCCCCTTCTCATCACTTCTCTCCCCAATTGTAGGCAGGTGAAACATATGCCCAGTGAGAATAGGGTGTGACAGCTCAGCAGAACCTGACTTGTCACAATGTCTATGCAGCTGACGTCTGGACAATCTGAAATTTGAAATTTGACAACAGGAGACAGGTCAGGAAAATGTTGGGGTAATTGAGTATAGAGCCAACAAAGATATGAATGCAGGTGTCTTGACAGATAAACTGGGACTAGGTGAACGGCAAGGTATGCTGTAATCCAGCAACATCAAAAGTAATTTGATACCTGTAAGATGATTTGGGACATCCTGCGGTCCTTGAAGGCACCACATTAAACAAATAACTCTTTGGTCATTTTATCCAGAGTTTGAAGTTGTTTTTCTTTAACAGGAAGAAGAGTTGACGTGGTACTGAAGATACAAAGATGATTAGCTATTTCTTAATGTTAAGAGGAGAAAATTGTAGTTCACCCAAGAATGGATTATGTGTAGGTAGTAAGAAATCACAGAGATGCACGAGAGAATGGGCCAGGTGTCGTGATGCATAAGGGCAAGTTGATGGCTCCAAGGCATAGTATGTACATCAAAAAGAAAAGGAGGTGAAAGATACAATCTTTGGGAAATTTCTGATTTGTAAATCTGTAAAGATGTGGGTGCAGGAACAATAATCTATTGCTCGTAGTGTTCTAGCTTTGACCCAATACGGAACTGTAGAACAAAGTGTGTGCATGGGCAGTTTCTTTGAGCTGAGAAGCTTTGATCATACTTTCCCCACTAGAATCAACTCAGAATCAAGGCACTGGTATGGGTTACTCTCCTCTCTTTGAACTTCCTAATTTTTTGTTTATTTGTATGTGAGATGTGAGTGTCACTGGCTAGACCAAGCAATTATTACCCATCTCCAATTGCCCAGAGGGCAGTTAAGAATCAACCACAGTGCTGTGGATCTAGAGTCAGATATAGATTAGACCACATAAGGATGTTAAATTTCCATTCCTGAAGGACTTTAGTGAACCAGATGAGTTTTTGTAACAATCAACAGTAGTTGCTATTTGTTTATTCCAGTCTTTAATTAATTCAGATCTCAGTATCTGCCATGGTGAGTTTCAAAACCATATCCCCACAGCAGGTTGAACACGTTCTGGATAATGAATCCAGTGCCATAACCACCATATCCCTATCTCCTCTTCTTAATGGCACTTTTTTCCCTGTCCTTTGTTCTGCTTCTACTGCATCCCAGTTAAAAAGATTCTCTTCTTCTTGCTACCCCATTGATAATGCTAGCATTCATTCTCTCACTTCCCTGCAACCTATTACTCCATCTGCCATTCACCCTTCTCTTCACCTTAAAATGCCACTACCAGTATTCTTCCTTCATCCTTTTATGGCATTAATTTCCTTGCCCACTTCTTACATCCATTTCACTTCATTATCGTCACTTCACTACACGGTGCCATTCTTTGCTGACTTATTTTTCAAACCTATCCTTCTGTACCAGACCTTAGCTCATATCCAAATTTGATTACTATTTCAATAGCCTGGGTCATTTTCTCCTCTCAGCGTAGCCCTCCACATTATCGGAGATAATTACAGTCTAGATTATGTGGGTATGAACAATTGTAATTCAGTGAAATGTTCAATATTGGATGCAAAATGCCAGACATGGAAGAGTGCAGAGATCTCAGAGATGGAGGAGGGCTACAGGAGGGTCGGAAAGGGAGGAGTGAGAACATTGGAAGCCAATGTAGATGAAGAAGCAGAGGAGTGATGACTGAGTCGGGATTTAAACACGTTAGGACAAGGAGAGCAGATGATTCGATGTGGCCTAGTTTGCAGAGAATGGGATATTAAATGCCAGCTGGGAAAACATCAGAATAGGTAGGCCTAGAGGTAGCAGAAACATTGAAGATTTCATCAACTGTATCGAGCATGGAGACAGGTGGCATCAAGAAGTTAAAGTATATTAGAGTAAATGTGAAATTAGAATCTCGGTTTGGGGTAAAGTTGGACCTTGAGTTTAATAGCAGTTTGATTCAGTCTCAGGTAGTGATCAGAAAGCAGAATGGAATCAATGGCTAGAAATTTGTCTTGGGATCTGTTGACAATGGTGAATGCTTTTCCAAAACTTAATTGAAAACTTCTCTGCTCATCTTGTTTTGGATGTTGGAAAAAGTGGCCTGAAAAATCAAATAATCGAGACGTTGAAGGAGGCAGAGTTGAGGTAGAAATCAAGAGAAATTATAACTGTACCTCAATTGTTTAAATTTCTACTTAACTGGCTCCTTCAGTTTCAGTTTCTTGAATGGTGGAGACTATTTTTTCAGTTTCTCTGAGCCTGATACAGTGGGCCATTCAATTCTGATTGTATGAACTTCTTAATCCTAAAACATTGAAGATTTCAATCCTAAAACATTGAAGATTTCAATCCCAAACTCTCCTGGCGTTGAAAATTTAAAAACTAGAAAGAAAAAAACTGCAGCCTTAGTGATTAATTTTTGTTTCTGAATTGAAGAACTCTCAATAGAAGAGAAACTAACTAAAACAGAAGTTGCTGGAAAAGCTCAGCAGGTCTGGCAGCATCTGTGAAGAAAAATCAGAGTTAATGTTTCGGGTCTGGTGACCCTTCCTCAGAAACTAAAATGTGCTTCTGAACTTAACTCTTGATTCTTTTCAAGTGAACTGTGAGTTCTCTGTCCTTGTGCCTAAACAAAACAAGTGGCTTAATTTGCTTATTCTGTCTGTTATAAATGCAAATGTATAAACAACTTATTCCGCTTAACACTTCAAATGTGCCCTCAAGTCTTTGTTTGCAGTCATATGTCTTCTTGAACAGATGTTATTTTTGCTACTTTTCTAGAATGCTTTTCCAATCTTGTTAAAGAAAACAAAAGTTCACAGCACTACCCACATCCATATGGCTCTTTTTAGAATGATCCAATTTTGAACAATGATAGCATTTTACACACCTACCATCACATACAGTACAGCAAATAGTTTCAATAGTTAAGGTTGCAGCCTCTATGTGCAGCATTCAAAAGAACAAGGTTCAGTGGGACTGAGGAAAGAGAATGGTGCTTTGTCTGCAAAATACTCGTCTGTAAAAAGAAATATATTTGGTTGAAATTTTGGCATCTTTAATATCAGTAGAAAAAGCTAATGGTTGGCTTTAATGACTGAAACACAGATCTAAATGAATGACTAGGCAGGCTAATTTCTTGGAGTTGTTCATTTGCATGTGGAAACATGGTTCCCTCCACACTGCTGATGAAAAACAAAGAAAGAACAAAGAACAATACAGCACAGGAACAGGCCCTTCAAGCCTGCACTGACACATTTTGCCCTTCCATACTAAAACTGTTTTCACTTACAGGATCTGTATTCATATATTTGTCCAGGTGCTCTTGAATGCTGCTATTGTGTTTGATCACAGAATCCCTACAGTGTAGGAACAGGCCCTTCGGCCCAACAAGTCCACACCGACACTCAGAGCATCCCACCCAGACCCATTCCCCAATAACCCACCTAATCTAGGCATCTCCGAACGCTATTGGCAATTTAGCAAGGCCAATTCACCTAGCCTATGCATCTTTGGACTGTGGGAGGAAACCGGAGCACCTGGAGGAAACACACGCAGACACAGGGAGAATATGCAAACTCCATACAGACAGTTGTCTGAGGCTGGAATTGAACCCAGGTCCCTGGTGCTGTGAGGCAGCAGTGCTGATGACTGAGCCAATGTGTCACCTCCTCTGGCAGTGTGTTCCAGGCACTCACCACCTTTTATTGTGAAAAACGTGCCTCTCACATCTCGTTTAAACTTCCCTCCCCGCACCTTGAACCTGTGTCCCCTTGTAATTGACCCCTCCACCCTGGGAAAATGCCTCATACTTTCTAATCTACCCATGCCATTCACAATCTTATAAACTTCTATCATGTCACTCCTTAACCTCCTGCATTCCAGTGAAAACAAACCCAGTATATATCTGACCTTTCTTCGTAGCTAAAATCCAGGCAACATCCTGGTGAGCCCTTTCTGTACCCTCTCCAACGCATCCACATTGTTCTGGTGCCCAGAAGTGTATGCAATATTCTAAGTGTGGCCTAACTAAATTTCTACAAAGCTGGAGCATAACTTGTCTATTCTTACACTCAGTGCCCCTTCCAATGAAGGCAGGCATGCCATAGTCCTTTTTTACTACCTTGTCTACCTGCATTGCCACCTTCGTTGATCTGTGGGCCTGCACTCCCAGATCCCTCTGCATGTCAATACCCCTAAGGGTTCTGCCAATCACTGTATAATTTCCACTTGTACTTGACCTTCCAAAATGCATCACCTTACAGTCCAGGTTAAACTCCATCTGCCATTTTTCTGCTCATGCCTCCAACTGATCTATATCCTGCTGTATCCTCTGACAATCCTCCTCACGAACCGCAACTCCACCAATCTTTGTATCATCTGCAAACTTAGTAATTAGATCAGCCATATTTTTCCTCAAGATCATTTATGTAGACCACAAACAGCAGAGGTCCCAGTACTGATCCCTGTGGAACACCACTAGTCACAGCCCTCCATTTCAAAAAGCATCCTTCCACTGCTACTCTCTGTCTCCTATGACTAAGCCAGTTCTGTATCCATCTTGCCAGCTCACCCCTGATACCATGTGACTTCCCCTTTTGTACCAGTCTGCTATGAGGGACCTTGTCAAAGGCTTTACTGAATTCAACATCAACTGCTTTTCCCACGCCAATCATCTTTGTCATCTCCTCCAAAAACTCAATCAAGTTAATGAAGCACAACCTCCCCCACACAAAACCATGCCATTGCTATTTTTTTTAATCACTAATCTGTCCATTTGCTTCTAAATGCGTATAGATCTCATCCCTGAAAATCTTTTCCAGTAATTTCCCTACCACCAACGTGAGGCTGACAGGCCTGTAATTTCCTGGATTATCCCTGCTCCCCTTCTTAAACAATGGGATAACATTAGCTATTGTCCAGTCATCTGGGACCTCACCTGTGGCCAAAGAGGATACAAAGATGCCTGTTAATGCTCCAGCAATTTGTTTTTTTGCCTCCCTCAATGTTCTGGGATAGATCCCATCAGGACCCGGGGACTCATCTTTCTTAATACTTTTTGAGATGCACAACACCTCTTCCTGTTTAATAGCAATTTGGCTTAGAAATTTGACACTCCCTGTCCTGAGATCATCCGCCACCAATTCCTTCTCTTTGCTGAAGACTGACACAAAGTCTTCATTTAGGGTCTCACCTACCTCTTCTCCACACATAGATTCCCTCCTTAGTCCTTGAGTGGACCAACCCTTTCCCTGGCTACCCCTCTTGCTGCTTATATTGTATAAAAAGCCTTGGGATTCTCCTTAATCCTGTTTGCTAATGACTTTTCATGGCCCCTTTTAGCCCTTCTTATCCCTAGTTTAATTTCTTTCCTACTTTCCTTATATATTTCAAGGGCTTTGTCAGTTCCCATCCCCCTAGACTTTATGTATGCTTCCTTTTACTTCTTGACCAAGGTCATAACATCCCTGATCATCCAAGATTTTCGTAACTTGCCATATCTGTCCTTCATTCTCACAGGAACATGCCACTTCTGAACCCTTATCAACTACTGATTGAAATACTCCACATTTATTGACTCGAGCTTCCAGCATCTGCAGTCCTTACTGTCTCCAAGTTGCTGAAATTACATGTTGAGCTCTGTTATAAATTTGTTAAGAAAACATTGTCATAGGGGAAAAAAAACACACTGAATGCAAGAAGTGTCCAGTTCAGTGGCTTTTTATTTGATTCACACTGAACACGTTAGATAAGTTATCTTAGAGAGTTAAATAAACTGTTGAGAGCTGGCCCCTACTATTTAGTCCACATCCACAGCACCGGCCCCAACCCCTCTGTAGAGCCTAGGAAAACCATTCAATCAACTGAGAAAGTCTTGGACACAAAAAATCCACTCTCTTTGGCCACTATTATCATCTGAAGAAGGGTCACTGGACCTGAAATGTTAACTTTGCTTTCTCTCCACAGATGCTGCCAGACCTGCTCAGATTTTCCAGCAATTTCTGATTTTGTTGATCATCTGACGGAGCTGCACCAAACCCAGCCTTAGCAACCACAGGACATAGCATTTGACCTTTGCAATTTCTGCCACACAGAAGCGGGGGTGGGGGGCGCAGCATGGATTTCCCTACAATATTCTGCGATAATACTTCACTTCAGAGTTAAAGGCTTTTAGCAGTGTAGAATAGTTATGACGTTATGGTGTCGGTTTATCCTTTTTAAGAAAAATCAAGGGGCTCTGATGAATTGAACTGATTGACTGTACTTTGAAAACCAATCATTACTTCCACTTTTCTGTTAATCTCCTTCAAAAGTAAAGAAAGTATTACTCAAAAATCCTATTCTGTAATTTGAAAATAACAAATGCAAAAAGACAGATATGGCCTATTTAGCCTATGCCACAGTGTCCAATTGTTTTATGGATCTACACACTTTCTTAAAAGTAAAAAGGGCAGAAACTCTAACCTAGAGGTGGGATCAAGCCGCAAATAAGAAGCTCTTGCAAAATCCATGGAATCCAATAGCATTACTTTGAGAACTAAATAGAGTGAGGCTACAACCGAACAACAAACGATTTCCAACCACCTGCAGGCATGAGAATTAAACAAACCAGGGAAAGTGGGGGAGAAAAAAACAGAAATTATCTGCTGAATATGGATGCTTTCTTTTTGATATTTGTAATTAGTGGAGACTGACAGGGTCTGGGGCCACAATTATTTACAACATATAATCATGATTTGGATGAGGAAAGTGAATGTACTATAGCCAATTTTGTGGATGACACAAAAATAGATGCAAAAGTGAGTAGTGAGGGTGCCACAAAGGGATATGGATAGGTTAAGTGAGTGGGCAAAGATTTGGCAGATGGCATGTAATGTGGGAAAATATGTGCTTTGGCAGGTAAATAGAGGAGTTGAATATTATTTATACGGGAAAAGACTGCAGAAAGCTGCAGCACAGAGTGATTTTGGGGTCTTTGTGCATGAATCTCAAAAGGCTAGCTACTAAGTTCAGCATTTTGTTTAAACTCTTCAGTCAGACGGAATGCTGTGAACAGTTTTGGTCCCTAATCTAAGGAAAGATATACTGGCATTGGAGGCAGTCCAGAGAAGGTTCACTACGTCAATTTCTGGTCAGGAAGGATTTTCTGATGAGAAGAGATTGAGTAGTTTGGGCCTGTACTCAATGGAATTTAGAAGAGTGAGAAAAGACCTTAATGAAACATATAAAACTCTTACATAACAAGTTGTAGAGCTGGATGAACACAGCAGGCCAAGCAGCATCAGAGGAGCAGGAAGGCTGACGTTTCAGACATGTGGAGAGATTGTTTCTCCTCGTGACACAGTCCAGCAGGACATGGGTAACCTTAGAATATGGAGTTGCCCACTTAAGACAGGAATGAGGAGGATTCTTATTTTTCTGAGGATAGTCAATCTGTGGAATTTTTCTACAGCGGTAGGCTATATTAGCTTGGTCATTAAGGTTTTAAAGGCTGAGATGCACAGATTTTCAATCAGTAAGGGATTCAAGGAAAAGTGGAATTGAGGATAATCAGACAGCCATGATCTCACTGGATGGTGCAGCAGACTTGATGGGCAAAATGGTCTACTTCTTCAGCTATGCCTTATGTTCTATGGTTTGCTTTAGCTCATATCTATAGCAGAATTTTTAATGTTGAGTTTTATTCATTCTGAGATAAACAATAATCGTATGGTGTACTTTTCAAACTCAAGGATTGCTCCCTTTAATTCCACATTATTCAAAGTTCAAAGGTTGTTTTTTTTTCAAGAATGACAATCAAACTGGTGAGCAAAAACTGAAACAGTTATTGATGTTATTCAGTCATAGCTCATCATAAATCTCCTGACATCACCTCACTTCAATGTGAAGGGCCGCATGAGAGTTTAACTTCTGATTTGTACAACTGCCTCATATTATTAATCAATAAAGGTCAGCAAACAGCCCACAATGGAATAGGATATCTGAACATTTGTCATAGACATGTCCTGTATGTCAATACTGTCTCTGGGCAAAATATGATGTGTAAATCCACTCTTTCATTAATGTTTCTATTGTCTCAAATTGTTCTGATTTAGAATTTATTAATTAATGAAGAGTGCTTTAGTAAAAAGGTAAATGACAAATCTCTGCCTTCAAAATTCAATGTGACTATTCATCAGTAAATAACAGAGCAAGAAATTTACAGAACCTCTTTTGTTTTTGGCACACTAGGTTCTGATCTTTTTTGTCCAGGATAGCAGCTGCACGATCTGCACCATCTGCACAGAATTCTGATACTGCCCTTGCTAGATACCATCTTGGCAAGAGACGAACAAGATTTTTTTTTTGCCCATCTCAGAAGCATGCATTAAATCACTAACATTTACAGAAAAGTGGCCTACGTCTGCTGTTGCTCCCTCCTACACTTGGCTTTGCAGCTGAGGCAGCTAGCCCCTGTGTTAAATGTCTCTGGTAAAAAAGCAAAAAAAAACAAGAATAAACTTTCCCTCATCAAATCTACCTCCAATCCCATGACCTCTAACTTCACTGCCAACTCTGACCTTCAAAGCACCATGGCCCAATCCTGACGTCTTGACTCTCCTGCACCCCACACTCTGATTGCACTCCGAGTTCTCAGGCCAAATATTCCACAGTTCTCAAACCTTCCATTTAGAGGCTGTGAGCACTAGACAACTGAGGAGCCCAAATTCCTCAACATATAGACCAGAGGAGTAGAAGTGCCAAGTTGTGAGAGCCATTTTGCCATGGTTGGGGTTACTGTGATCCTTGGGTCACAAACAGACATACCTGTTGTTGTAAGAGCATGCAATGCCAATCACTGCCAACATGAAGCTGGGCACATAGCTATCACCATCCCCTTTTCAGAATGGATTTACAGCATTTGCTTGGTCTAAAGTCCTGGAGTAAAACCACTAGGTAGCCTAACTAGAAGAGGCTCTTGTCTTAAATAAGATGGAGTTCACTGCATGACAGCTGTTGTGTTATGTTATGTTGGTCTGTATATCAGTATATGGTCAAGACGTCAAGACTTGAAGACTTGTGACATCATAATTGAATCATAATATGTCACTTAACATCTCATACTCCATCTTACCTCAGATCAACTAAATAATGACACTCTACTGGAATCATGCCCCTCTGGTATAACATAATAGTTTAATGTTGGTACAGATATTTAGGTGCCTGAGGACTATAATGTTTGTACATGATAACTAGTTGCAGTAAATGTCATTAAGATTCTTCAATGCCATGACATCCATGCCCAATTTCTAATGTTATAACAGATGAAATAAGCATTGCCAGCCACATCAGGTTGGCGGGAAACCCACACCAATAACAAGATATGAGTTACATTAGTAAGATAAACATTGTTATTAAAATGATTGGGATTTCTAGGAAAACAGGTCTGACTCCACAAAATCCTAAGATCTTCTGCGTTTCCCATTCTTCTTAGACATCTTACATTGTCAGTTTAGAGAAAGCTGAATGAAGTCTCCTCACTCTTTCAAACCTTATCATTTTATGCAACACCTATTAGAAAAGGCAGAGCTCCATATTCATTATGACTCAGCTTCAGAATAATCTGGGGAGAAAGAGTTTAAATGATTATGGATGTAACCTTGTTTCAGCATTGTGATATAGTTGTCTGAAAACATAGGGCAGTAACTTTCCATTTTTCAGAAAGTGGAAGACATTAGTGGACAGAAACCCATGGCTGTTCAGGATTTGAAAGCTTGCCTGATCATCTAGTAATGAAGCAGCTGAGTGGATCTTAGTAGGCTTTCAACCAGGAAGAAGAACCCAAACACGGAAGAGTTGGCTGCTAAAAGTTATCGGCCAACCTGATTTGGAAGAAGCTGTGGCTGCCCTGTAAACACCCCCACCCCACGCCGCCAGGTTGAAAGAATCTGGGCTGGTCTCATGGATTGTGGGTATTGGCAAGCAGGATCACGCGAGTCGAAAGCAAGGGCAACGGCTGGATCCCAACAGCCACCCATTTGCCCAATATCCAGTTCCTCAATTTGTGCACAAATTAATGCAGATTGAGGAAAGTTACCCACTCCAATCCCTCACCCCATCTCACTGCCCCTCACTCTTCACATTCACTCATCTCCCCTTATCCCCTTTGGCCCCTCGGCCCCTCACCCTCTCCTCCACCCCTCAATTCTCTCCCAAAACTCTCTACTGCCCTTGTCCCCCACAGTTCTCCCTCTCTACACCCTCCTCTCGCCCCAACCCTCACACAACCATCGGTTTAACCATTAATTGACCACTTAGGGTCTCACTTAGTGGCAAGGCAAGAAGGTTGAGCTTTGGTCTTCCTGCCCAGAACCTCATTCCAGTTGAGGTGGGAAGGTGGAGATGCTCTGAGACACCACTTTCCACCCAAATAAATTCCCTTTCTACCTCTAAGCCCACTGTCTCTGGGACTAGAAGATTCTGTCTGTAATCATCAAATTGCCAGAGAATTACATTGACTGAAAGTAAGAGTGCAAATCTGACTTTTTGACAACGACATCAAACAATTGCTCTCAATATAAGCTACACAAGCAGTGCATTATAATTCAAGATATTTCCTCAGCTATGTTCCCTGCAAGAAAAAAGCAACAATCTGAGTGGCAAGCACTGTGTTGGGAGGTGGATCGTTCTGAGGAATGGAAAATTCATGAATAAATAACTGGCATATCCTCTGGTTCTGTAACTACAGTGTTGATGTCCAGTTCCAGCTCTGGTCAATGGTGACTAAAGGATGTTGACAGGAACTGGGGTCAGCACAAGTGGTGCTAATCAGAATAAATGATTGCACCTTTTTTTCTTTAACTGGAGCTGGTCATTCTTTGGCATTTATGTGATGTGATTTTTTTTTAGTTCCTTCACAGGGTGAGGATGTCACTGGCCAGGCAGCATTTATTATCCATCCCTAATTGCCCAGAGGGCAGTTAAGAATCAACCACATTGCTGTGGGTCTGGAGTCACCTGTAGACCAGGATGGCAGTTTCCTTCCCTAAAGGGCATTAGTGAACCAGATGGGTTTTTCCAACAATCGACAATGGATTCACAGTCATTATTAGAAACTTAATTTCAGATATTTATCGAATTCAAATTCCACCATCTGTTGTAGCGGGACTTGCACACGGGTCCCCAGAACGTTATCTGGATCTCTGAATTAAAAGTCCAGCATTAATACCACTAGGTCATCGCCTCCCCACTTACCAGGTAAGTCTAGGTGTTATCCAGGCCATGTTGTAGACTGAGACAATTGTTTGTTATTGGAAGAATTTTCAATGGAGCTGAACATTGTCAAATCATCACCAAGCATCCATAGCTGACTTTATATAATAGCAACGGACATTGATATGAAAATGCTTAGGCTGAAGTCAATGCAATGAAACTTCTTTGGTGAGAATCTTGTGGACTTTTCCCCATTCCTAAAAATGGGCATGTGCTTTGAAGCCTTTGCTTCACCTGATTCTCCTAACTTTTTTAACACTCATCTTCTTTTTAAGGTTCCAATTCATTTCTAGGTCACAGAAAGCAAAGTCCCTGGGTGATCAGTTGATATTACACAAAGTATGTTCATAGGATTTCAATAAGCTCAGCATGAGGTGGTGTCCTTAAATAGCACCATCATTCTTTCTTCTGTGATTTGCCGAAATTATCACAGTTAAAAGTCGTCCTTTTCTGTTACATTTTTCAAACCTACGCTGAATAATCATTAGGATATTGCACTGTTGATCTTCTGTCATTTTTTCATTGGAAATTGTCTGGCCTTTGCTCCAAAATGGTACACATCAGAGACTGAAAACCAATCATGCATCATTTTGACCACATCTTATTATGCCCGGGAGGGGATGCTGTTCTGTGTTCATGAAGTGTGGCATGAATACAAAGAAAACCTTTATGATTTTGTGACAAGTAATGAATACAGGAAATATCTCCCCAATATATTCTGCATCAAAACTTACTAACATAAAATTAAAGATCAAAACACTTAACATTTTCATGAAGGAGGGTAGTCAATCGAACAAACCATAAAAATGTCTTGGCATTATTGATATATTCATTGATCTATATTTCAGCAGAAGGTAAATCACACTGGTGATATAGAATAACAACAGCTTAGCAGTCTGAATGGGCAGTGAAAATTCCGTTGGATCTTTCAGAAGATTATATGACATCATGTCAACATTTAACATCAATATATTTACCATCCTTAGAAATGTCACTGTGAATTTCAGCAAGAAATCTCATGTGCACATCATGAAATTAAAACTTTGATATAAAAGATCAAACAAAATAAAAGCATCTATGTGTTGGTTATCGTTTTCAGTTGTTGATAATTTTCACTGAAATCATTCATAAAGTTTTTTTTTTAAATCATGATTTTCCAAGTTGCTTTACACCAAATGAAGCTGCAAGCCTGCCTCAGGGTTCATTTTCTGGGCTTCATACATCATCCAGTGCCTCAGTCAAATGACTATTCATCATCTTTGAGTTGAGGCAATCAGTGTTGACAAACAACTCAAACATAGGGAGACTGATCCTGTCCTCACCTGACAATCAAACATTCACATTTTCAAGGAGTAGTCACTGGATAACCTTGATTGATACTTTTTCCATTCTCAACCAGAAACACAATGTCATTTACAGCTGCTTCATTTCTGTCTCAGCTGAGAACTGCAGGGAACAGCATTGTCTTTGGAAATCTCATGAACAACAAGCTCTTCATTAAATAAAATATTTCACAGCTTGGAAGTGTGTAAATCAATCATAGATTTTGGTGAAAATATTTGATTTGATTTGGTTTATTTATTGTCATGTGTACTTTGTAACAAAGTAAAAAGTAGAATATAAAGGCAGAAAAATAAGGAAATAAAGAAAAAAAAGCCCAAAAAGAATTTTATCCAAGCTGAATACAAACATTATCCACAAATTTGAATTAGATAGGCTGTATAGTTCGACTAGGATGACTTTTCACAGTCACATCATCTGGCAGAGCAGATGGAACTTCCAAAGTCAACCACATTTTTATACATGCAATGAGCTCCTGATTGATGTAATGCCTTCTTTGGAACATATTGAAAACAAGTTCTATCTGTTTTTAATGTTTATTAGAAAAAGCACAGCTGAAGATTTATAATTATGAGAGGATATAGCAATACATAGCCCAAAATATCCTAAAGTTTCCAAGGACGCCTTCCTGCAACTGAGAGGTTTGGGTGTCTTTGACACCAGGCCACTGTCCTCGGGGAACAGCAAAACATTTCAATGTGAAGTGCGAGAACAAGACAGACAAATATTCATTCAAAGTATGCACTCATACACTGTAACACATATGGCACAACATGAGATTATCAAATATAGTAAGAACTGCCGATGCTGGAGTCTGAGATAACACAGTGTGGAGCTGGAGGAACACACCAGGCCAGGCAGCATCAGAGGAGCAGGAAAGCTGACGTTTCGGGTGATTATCAAATCCTGAAGCAACTTCCAAGCAGTAATTGCTTGTACCTCTGCCAAAGTTTGTAGAGATGTTGGATTACTCCGTGATGAGCAGACCTTTGAAATGCAAGATCCGGAGTTCTTATGTGCTGAAAGGACATGCTGGTGGAGGGGTGCGAAGCTGCCAGCTTTCTTTCCAGCATTGGTTAAAGCTTGCCCTCGTTAAGAGATTGAGTTAACGTTTCGGGTCCGGTGACCCTTCCTCAGTTCTGAGGAAGGGTCACCGGACCCGAAACATTAA
>NC_063333.1:57504135-57522707 GCF_021869965.1 Rhincodon typus | reverse complement strand
TTAACTCTATATTTTCCTTCACAGATGCTGCCAGACCTGCTGAGGTTTTCTGAAGAAGGGTCTAGGCTTGAAACGTCAGCCTTCCTGCTCCTCTGATGCTGCTTGGCCTGCTGTGTTCATCCAGCTCGACACCTTGTTATCTGAGCTTTTCCAGCAACTTTGTTTTTGTTCCTGATTTACAGCATCCGCAGTTCTTTCAGTTTTCATTAAGAGGCCATTTGAAATATTAAAAAGTAAAGTTCCACCTCATCTTTAGGTACTAGGTCCTAATTCAAACATTTGAATTGATACTATTGTACAATGTCAAAAAGGTTAGAGGAGACTTCATGCCATTCATAATGAGGTAGGTGAAATTTAATAATGAGCTTGTGTGCCACTGCAAGAACTGGATACAATTCCAGCATGGGCATTTCATGCCAAATAGGAACTTCTCTGATTGGCTGTGAGGTTCTTAGTGCCTTATGGAGGTACTTCCTGCCTTTAAGAGCCCCCATCCAGTCAAAGGCTGGTACTGCTTGGATAATTGCATTTGTACATTGGAACTTCTGGTTTGCCAAGTTCATGTGCTCTCCACTGAAACTGGCTTTCACTTTAGTTTTCAATAGCCATTAAAGCACATCAATGCAACATCAGGTCAAAGGTGTCCAGCTGAAGTTATGAAATTTTCAAAGCTGTAAGACAGCCACCTACTGTAAAAGGGGGAAATAAAAAGAAAGATTGGAAGAACAGTTTGAAACTTTGAATGACTGAATAAATCAGGGGAGTTGTGAATTTTCCACTCCTTAATGCTGTGGAAATGAAAGGCAATATGAGACAGAATTGGAATTTCTTCCAATCTCAATGGTAGAACAATGAATCAGCTACAGAACTGAATATGAAGCCAAAGCAATTAAGAATGGAAATTCTGCTATGTGAGCTTGGGAAACAGTGGTACATACTATATTGCAACTTAGGTTTTAGTGAAAAATTGGAATGCCAAATTGGATAAATTATGAAGGCCTTGAACACAGAATTTGAATCCTCTATTACCATTAGTTATGAACAGTAGATCTTCCAACAGTCGAGCTCAGGGGAGAGGAGGAATATTGATCAGTTTGTAGTGGCAATAGTACATTGAGCTGATAGCTGTGATTTTGGACAATTGAGAAACAATCTCATCAGAGTTGGAATTGTCTTAGACACAGGAGATCTTTCACAACAGTATCTCCTGAGAAATGCAAAACTCACTTGCAAGTTAAGTTATTGATGTGCAGAATTTCCGAAGTTGTCAAGCATAAACAGCAGATTACTAATGGGAAATATTCCAGGCCAAACATGCACAACACACTGGAAAAAAGGAAGAATATATATAGAAAGGTCAGGAAAAAGATCAAGGCCAAAGTACAAAGATGTGAACTCAGCAGAGGATGCCACATTCAATAAAAGGAAGCATATCCATTATGGAGAAAATAGTTAACAAGGTGCAGAGCTGGATGAACACAGCAGGCCAAGCAGAATCATAGGAGCAGAAAGGCTGACGTTTCGGGCCTAGACCCTTTTCGATGCTGCTTGGCCTGCTGTGTTCATCCAGCTGTGCACCTTGTTGTCTCGGATTCTCCAGCATCTGCAGTTCCTACTATCTCTGAAGAAAATAGTTATTCAACTTCCTGAAGTTGAATCATTTTGCACATAAATGTTTAGTTTTAAAGAAGCAACACAAACTATCAAAATGGTTTCTGGAGAGATGTCAGACGATGAAACTAATGAATCATTCTACACCATACGATAGGTTGCATCATGCGTTCTCCAGATGATAAATGGTTTGGGATTGTTAGAATGACGAACGCAGAAGGAGAGACTTGAGTAATGCTCAGTTTCAAAAATGAAGCTCTTGAAGGTAAAGTTGAGGTTATATGGTAAGAAAATACTCATCCCAATGGAAGAAGCTACCACAGACCATAATCAAAACAGAATTCTGGAGAAACTGAGCAGGTCTGTCAGCGTTTGTAGAGAGAGAAAAGCTGAGTTGATATTTTGAGACCAGTGTGACTCTTTTCGAAACTGAAAGGAGCTAGAGAATTGCAGTTTTCATACTGTTGACAGAGGGGAAAGAGGAGCAAGAGGAACATTCTTTGTTCCAGTCCTACTTAGGTCCCCAACTACAAATTTTTCCATAATACGTCAATGATATAATTGATGCTTAGCCCTACCCTCATCCAGCATTGGAAAAATTAATCAATTTTTCTTCCTATTTCCATTCTTTTCTCACCTTTACTGATCCATTTCTGACACCCCTCTTCCCTTCCTTGACTGTAATACTGTCATAGTCTTAGACATAGAGTCATACAGCATAGAAACAGTTCCTTCAGCCTGAAATGTCTATGCTGACCGACAAACACCAAACTATACTAATCCCACTTATCTACACTTTGTCCATTGCCTACACTGCCCTGGCATTTTAAGTGCTCATCCAGATATTTCTTAAATGTTGCAATAGTACCTGCCTTCACCACCCTCTCAGGCAGCACATTACATATTTCTGCCATCCTCTAGGTGTTTTTTGTTTTCAGATCTCCTCTAAACCACTTGCTCCTCACCTTAAACTTATGCCCCCGGTCTTAGACACTTCTGCCAGTGTGTGCAGTATTGGACCTCCTTATTTGAAGAAGGATATTCTTGCTATTGAAGGAGTGCAGTGAAGATTTACCAACCTAATTCCTGGGATGGCAGCACTGACCTATGAGGAGAGGTTGAATTAGATAACATTATATCTATGGAATTCAACCCAGAAAAGTGTGAAGTGATTCATTTTGGAAGGTTGAATTTGAATGCAGAATACAGGGTTAATGGCAGGATTCTTGGCAGTGTAGAGGAACAGAGAGATCTTGGGGTCCACGTCCATAGATCCCTCAAAGTTGCTACCCAAGTTGATAGGGTTGTAAAGAAGGCATATGGTGTGTTGGCTTTCATTAGCAGGGGAATTGAGTTTAAGAGCCACAAGGTTATGCTGCAGCTCTTTAAAACCCTGGTTAGACCACACTTGGAATATTGTGTTCAGTTCTGGACGCCTCATTACAGGAAGGATGTGGAAGCTTTAGAGAGGGTGCAAAGGAGATTTACCAGGATGCTGCCTGGACTGGAAGGCAGGTCTTATGAGGAAAGGTTGAGGGAGCTAGGGCTTCTCTCTTTGGAGCGAAGAAGGATGACAGGTGACTTGATAGAGGTGTACGAGATTATGAGAGGCATAGATAGTGTGGATATCAGAGACTTTTTCCCAGGGCGGAAATGACTATTACGATGGGGCATAATTTTAAGGTGATTGGAGGAAGGTATAGGGGAGATGTCAGAGGTAGGTTCTTTACACAGAGAGTGGTGGGTGTGTGGAATGCGCTGCGGGCAGTGGTAGTGGAGTCAGATACTTTAGAGACTTTTAAGCGACTCTTGGATAGGCACATGGATGATAGTACATTGTAGGGTATGTAGGGTAGTTTGATCTTAGTAGGATAATAGGTCTGCACAACATTATGGGCCAAAGGGCCTGTACTGTGCTGTACTGTTCTATGTTCTATGTTCTATATTTGCTGGAGTTCGGAAGAACAAGAGGGGATCCCATATAAAGCTATAAATTCTTACAAGACTAGACACGGTAGTTTCAGGAAAAATATTCCTGACAACCGGAAAGTCCAGAACCAGAGGTTTTAATCTAAGGATACAAGGTAAACCATTTAGGACAGAGATGAGGAGACATTTCTTCACCCAGAGAGTGGTGAGTCTGTAGAATTCACTACCACAGAAAGCAGTCAAGTCTAAGACATTTTATAATTTCAGGAACGAGTTGGATATAGCACTCGGGACTGAGGGATCAATGGATTTGGGCAAAAGCGGGAGCAAGCTATTGTGTTGGGTGATCAGCCGTTATCATAATGAATGGTCGAGCAGGCTTGAAGAGCAGAATGGCCTACTCCTGTTTCTATTTTCTATGTGTCTATGTTTCTCTGTTGCCATTTCTGAGGATACGCTATCCACCAACACCCACTACAAACCTACAGTCTCCCACAGTTAACTCAACAACACTTCCTCACACCCCACTTCCTGTAAGGACTCCATTTCATTCTCCAAGTTTCTTCATCTCCATCGCATTTGATCTAACGATCTTACCCCTCTGATATGCCTTCCCTTTCCCCCAACCATGGATTATCCCTGTCATCTTAGATAACAGGTTTCTCAAGCATTTCCAATCCATTTTTCACACTTCTGCCCTCACGCCTTCTTTATGTCAATATTGAGTTCCATAACTTCAAAGTCTGACCTCTGATCTCCATTTTTCTTACACCCACCACCCATGGCCGTATCTTGTTTGTGTCTTGTTGGCTTTACTGTCAACACAGCAGACCCTTTTCCTCCTTTTTACACCTTCACTTATACCCATTTTAAGTCTCTATCACTCCTTTAGCACCACAACCACTCCCTTTATCTTTTGCTCTGGTTACTCTCAAAATCTGTTCCACTTTGTCCCACTGCTCCTTTGCCAAATGCATGAAAACCATAATTTTCCAGCTCCTTTCAGTTGCAAAGAAGCGACATATGGTCTGCAAAACAGGACTCGAAACATTAACTGTGTTGCTCTCTCCACAGATGTTGCAAAACCTGCTGAATTTCTCTCGCACTTTCTGATTTTAATTCAGATATCCAGGATTTTGCTTTTATCAGAATAGAGGTCACTGCCAGAGACAGCTCACCAGTTGAACAGGAAGCTGAACAAGATAAGTATTCAATAAAGATGACTGAAGTCAAGTTTTCTGATGAAGGGTCAAGGCCCAAAACGTCAGCCTTCCTGCTCTTATGATGCTGCTTGGCCTGCTGTGTTCATCCAGCTCTACACCTTGTTATCTCAGATTTTCCAGCATCTGCAGTTCCTACTATCACTGAAGTCAAGTACTGACCTCACCCAAGTCCTGACAAGATGAGAACTATGGCAGTGATGCAGCAAATTACAGCTTTGAAAGTGGTGCAATGATTTGTTGAATTCTGAACTAACCAGTAAAGCTCTTGCCTAATACATCATCAGGACCTCTATATAAGACCACTGCTCAGGAAGTAGAATGGTACTAGGATGCAAAACAAGAAGCAGCTTTCACTAGAATCAAACAACTAGTTATATCAACATTAGTATTTAGATACAATTATGTCAATGTTGAAGACATCTTGCAATGCAATGGGAGTCAATCAGTATTTAGAAAAACCCTTATGTAGCAAGGACAACCAGATGCATTTGCTTGTGACCAAAATGCATCGCAGGGCATGATCAACCAGCACCAGGCACATGCTTATATTGTCTATGGTCACGAGCATCCAGCCTTCGCCAGTCCCTCACGGACATTACGGCACTTCTCTAATACTCCGACAGTGTACTATGGAAGCACAGACTTGCATTGTGGTGTGCAGTGCAGAAATGAGAAATGGATTAGACCAGGCTGTATCGCAAGTCTGTTTGTTCAATCTTTTGGTGCTCGTTCACTTCATGCCTACCTGCACATGCATAGTATCCATACCTTGTCTTGCCATGCCATGCCAATTAGTGCAGACACACAACCAGGCAGCCTGCCCTGCTGGTCAGTAATCTACAGTCAGGGGCATACGTTTTGATGTACGGCAGAGTGTTACATCAATCTCATATGTACACCATGGTTTCAGCAGTTTATGCAGCAAACACACTGCATTGCAACAAGCAGGCAGCCATGTCTCAAAGTCTTAGGGAGTATTCCTCACTGTAGTCTATGGAGACATCATCAGTCAGGGATTCCCAGCACAGGAAGTCAAGAGGAGCCTTCTATACCACTCTAGGGGATTAGACACTGTCAGACGTCCAATCAGGGTAATCTCGGTGAGGGGATCCATGCCTCCACAGTCTGGGGAGTGGGCCCCAGTCAGTTTAGTGGCTCCACAGCAGCCAGTCCAGGGTGTAGGCCTAACATTGTTGGGGAGGTGTACAGCCACAAACTGGTCTGGGAACTTTTCCTCTGGGGGTGTTCAATTAGATTGCTCAAGGTGGTGGGTCATGCTTGGTCCATCGGGTCTGTCTGCAGAAACTAAGGAAAAAGGAGGTTGGGACTCAGGGGGATGACAAGAGGATCACTACTGTGGTAAGGAGACTCAGTCAGTTACCCTTCGGGATTGGGGGCTGCA
Source organism: Rhincodon typus (assembly GCF_021869965.1). NCBI lineage: Eukaryota > Metazoa > Chordata > Chondrichthyes > Orectolobiformes > Rhincodontidae > Rhincodon > Rhincodon typus. Next base: position 57,516,542 of record NC_063333.1, on the reverse strand, counting down.
GGTTGGTGGATGATAACAGTGAAGGGAAAGGAGACAACAGTATCTACAAGGGAGGAGTATATAGTAAAGTATGGATGGTAAATGAGTTAGGCAGGGGGAAGGGGTGGGAGTGTGTTGTTCATGGTCAGAAGCATCAAAGGAGGGCCAGTGTATGACCATATTTGGCATGGTCATCTCACATGGCAGTGGCAGTGGGTAAGTTTGAGAAGGTGCTGGTGCATGTAGATTGGTTGGGTGAGGTCCTGGGGATGGTGTGAAGCCTATCGAGTTCATGGGACAGGCAACCAGGTTTGGCTGTATACGGTCTCATCAACATGTGTAGGCAGCAAGCCACTAGCAGAGAAGGTCTTATTCATTTCCATCATACTGAAACTCAAAAGTGCACAATGGGGAAGAAACTGGCTGCAACCACATGCAGGGCTAGTGAAATAAGTATCTCAACCTGTGAGGGAGGAGTCTGCAGGATCCATCAATGTGAGGGCTTTTAAAGGGAATGAATATTGACACAGACCCATGCACTGTGCAGAACACAGGCCTGCAGGGTCCCTAATCCCTAGTCATCCTAAATCATCGCCCCCTGTTTGTGCTTTAGCTCCCTGCCCTAGACATCACTGACCAAGTCATTCACACAAACGCTTTTTGACACAGAGGTGGCGAAAGATGGGCAATATTTTAGAAAGATGGTCAAAAGTTTCAGCAGCATCCATTGTCTATATGCACCTTGTTCCTCTTGCTTCCAGATAATGCAGCAGGATCTCACTGCAGACAGCCATGGTGCATCATGTGTGTCCATGGAGTTATCGCTCATGCTGTAACAATGACTTTCAGGGCTATACAGAGAGACAACTAACCAGGTGTGAGGTGAAGACAGTGACAGTCATTTTAAAAGGTTCAAAACAATATGCCTCCAAGGGCCCGTAATATGCTTTCTTCTTCCTCTTGCCCTAACTGCAACTGCCTGGATCCACAGCTGGGGTAGAGGAAGTCTGCTTTACAATAGATCCTACTGGCCCTGAGACTGAGAGAGATGAAAGTCAAATATGAAGAACCTTATAGAACTTGAAATGTTAACTCTGTTTCTCTGCACAGATGCGATCAAACTTGCTGAGTTTCTCCAGAACTTTGCTTTTATTTCAGATGTTGAACATTTGCAATACTTTGTTGTTACTTGTTTTGAGAAAACTGTCAACTGAATTCTAGAGCTGAGATTTGGACAGCAAGAGTGCAATCATTCAATGTTCTCAACAAAAGTAAGCCCAAGTAACGACAAGGAACCTACACAGAACAGTTTCTAGCTCAAGCATATGTGCTGAACATGAATAATCAGCTATAGTGGGGTGGCACAGTGACTCATAGCATCAGGGAACCACGCTCAGGCAACCATCTGTGTGGAGTTTGTACATTCTCTCCATGCCCGCGTGGGTTTCCTACAGGAGCTCCGATTTCCTCCCACAGTCCAAGGATGTGCTGGTTAGGTGGATTGGCCAGGCTAAATTGCCCATAGTATCCAGGGATATGCAGGCTAGGTGGATTAGCCATGGGAAAAATGCAGGGTATAGGGATGTGGTAAGGGGGCTAGGCCTGGCTGTAATGCTCTTCAGAGGGTTGGTGTGGACTTGGTGGGCCGCATAGCCTGCTCCCACACTGTAGGGATTCTATTCTATTCTTTCATATAGTCACAACTGCAGACATGTAACTACAAGATAATGAGAAAGATGTGATGCCACTGACTGCATTGAGTCAGGCCCAGAGGTGTTTGCTCTCCATCAAGGGTAATGAATTAACAACAAGTTTTCAAAGCAACAGTAATCAGCTTAGAGGAACAAAATTCTCCAGAGATGGCACATCACTCCATAAATGGTCAGATATCAGTTGAACAGCCAATAATAAGATTCATGCATACCAATGGGAGATCTTGCATGATTGAAAAAATTAAAAGTGACCTCTTAAGGGCCTCAATTGATCTTTATGTGGGATGTTCATCCTTGATTTTCTCAGTCTGAACTTAATCTGGAGCAGTCAAGCAGATGAAGGCTTCTCCACTTTGGACCTATCCATCCCATTATATCACACGTCCTGGGTCTCTCAGTCCAGTTCCATGGGAGCATTAAATTCCATCCACTGAATCCATTTGTATGACAGTTGATAATACAAAAAAATGCATTATGTTGCTTGCTCCAGTAACCAAAACATTCATGCACTGCAGAATTTCTGGTGTCTCCTGTGGCATGCTGTAATAAGCCACAGGCATAACACTTCAGTGCTGAGGTGAATGTGAAAAAGTAGTACTAATTATATATAGAGTAAAACTTTGCATAACTGATGTCCTCAATTATTAACAAGGATCCAGTGCCATTTTACAATCCTGGGGCTTCTGAGTAAGCAGTGTGCAAGAACATATGAAAGGAGTATCTAACTAACTGTTCAACTGCCCCAGGGATCAGTGCCTAATGATATATTGCACACAACTAACACAAACATTCCCAACAATCAATAGTAGATTGCGCACTTTGACTGCATTAAATTTTATTCATTAATCTGAATATTATCTCAAAGCCTAGGATAGTATCTGTAACCATACCATAGCTGTGATCAGCACAACAAATGGTCAGATGCAGAAAAATAATTGTAAAAGGAATTGGACTTCCATTATCTCATAAAAGATTAACAAGAGCAGGAGGCCAGTTCAAGTTTATAGTACAAGTTATTCTCAGTCTGTCACAACAGTTATCAAGCATTCTTCCTGCAGTTCATAACATCAACTGAATTTGACGATTAGATTACTGTTTTGCCCTAACTCCCAGGCTTCCAGTACTTGCTACCTAAACAGTCTGAAAGTCCTCAATTAAATAACCATCCTTTGCTTTCCGAAGTTAATACTTGTACTCTCAGAGCTGTCAACATTGTGGCAAATCATATGCATGACATTTTCAGCCTCAAATGTCAAAGCTGAGGTGATACCACCTTGCACCAGGAGAGACCCAAGTAAGATTAATGTATTCTGCTCTCTTTTTCTAGCCTTTTACTTATGCCCATATTTCTGTTTACTAAATCTTTCTTTCTCTCTTCACAGCTCTGCTGGTTGCAGTGTTTGCAAGTAATTTGTTTCTCTGACGAAGGAGGTAAGCTGGAGAAGCTAAACTATTCCCACATTCAATTTGGGCTAACTCTGAGAGAAAACAGAGAGAAATGATGGCCAATAGAAGCAAGCAGAGTATAATATTTATATGCAAAAGATCACAACCCTGAAGCAGAACGGGGAATGAGTCCAAACAGAAAGCACAACTTAAATGAAGACAAAATTTCAGTTCATCTGTGCATCACAGGGCTCAAAAGCCAGTTAAATAATTCAACTCTTCAATTATTTTCATTCTCAAATGCCTCTGTTTTAAGGTCAGTGTTATTATCAGCCTCACTGGACAGGCTATTCTGAAAATTCAGTCATTACAGCTAATCTCACCACTCACCTCGGCTCTTCTAAGCTTCATCCCACGCCCAATTGTGTTGTCACAGCCATTGTAATCTATTTTTCCCTCCGTGAATTTTTCAAGTGCATGCATATTTCAATAAAGTACTCTCAAACTTTTGCGTAAACAAGTCAGCTTATGTAGCCATGTTTTGTAGCTCAGGTATCTGGTGTCAGATATCAGATGGGTGACCTTTTGTTTCACCTTTACAAATACTATGAGGTAATTTCTGTTAAATCGTAACACAAAACTGCATGCAGTATTCCAGGGATGGATGAGAGATGTTGTTATGCTTGAAACAGTTCAGAAAAGATTTACAAGGACGTTGCCTGGGTTGTAGGGTTTGAACCATAGGGGAAGGGTGAATTGAATAGGCTGGGACTATTTTCCCTGCAGCGTCAGAGGCTGAGGGGTGACCTTACAGAAGTTTATAAAATCATGAAGGGCATGGATAGGGTGAATAGTTAAGGTCTTTTCCCTCGGGTAGGCGAGTCCAAAACTAGAGGGCATAGGTTTAAGGTGAGAGGGGAAAGATTTAAAAGGGACTGAAGGGACAACCTTTTTGGGCAGAAGGTGGTGCATGTGTGGAATGAGCTGCCAGAGGAAGTGGTGGAGGCTGGTACAATTACAACATTTAAAAGGCATCTGGATGGGTACATGAATAGGAAGGGTTAGAGGGATATGAGCTAAATGCTGGCAATGGGATGAGCTTAATTTAGGATATCTGGTCAGCACAGACGAGTTGGATTAAAGGGTCTGTTTCCATGCTGTATAATTCTATGACTCTATGACAGTACCTGATGTGAATACAGTATCATATCTTTCAAAGTTAAATTATTTCTGCAATGGTGGCTGCGAATTAGGAAGTTGCAAATACAAGCCCACTGCTTAAGAAAAGAGAGTGAGAAAACAGTAAACTACAGACGTATTAGCTTGACTTCAGTGGTGTGGAATATACTGGAATTAATTATAAATAACATGATTAGTGGATATTTAGAAAATAATTGTCTGATTGGACACAGTCAACATGGATTTATGAAAGGGAATTTATGTTTGAAAATCTGGTAAAGATTTAAGGATGTTACTAGGTGAAAGTGACAGGACAGTGCTCATGGAGTCAGGAGAGGAGTTATTCAAAGGTCAGTGACAGTAATTGGGGAAGTGTTGGGGGAGGTCAGTTCTGGAGTTATCCAGGATTTACACTAGCTTTTAATCTATCGATCACGTCAGGGTAACCATCCAGGTAAGTATATTGGAACTGTCTGTTGTAGTCTCCAACTTAAAATCACAAACATTTACCCAACTATGGAATTGCGAATCAGAACTTCCCAGGCAATTGCTCCAGAGCTCCACGTTTAGAACTTGCACATGGTCCCAATGTGCATCTTCAGTTGGATATCCAGTTTCCTATGATCCAGACACTGGAACATTTGGGCTATTATTTCTAAAGTTTTTTTTTCCTCTAATTGTGTGGAAAGCAAATTGAAATGTAGGGACAATAAAGGGAATGTACGATCTACAGAAACATTCTACTTAGAAGGTGAAAGCATAATGCCATTGCAAAGATTTATTAGAATTACACTTAGACAGTTGACAATATAGTATATACAATGGGCTGTGGAAGATATTGATAGCATTACGTTGATGTTTTAATAATACTTCCCTATTGAGCTATAGTGCTCCATATCAGTGAACTATGCTTGTTGACAAGATTCATTACTAATTTAACCCATTAGATTTGGGGAGCTTTGTACTTCTATAGTCACATGGGGGGCTATATTTTCATCAAAACAATATGAACATCTGGTGTAACAAGAATCTACTTTTGCCATGAAAATTGTAACAAAAACCAACTGAATGATTTGGTTCCAATGCCTCAAGTGAGGAATATCCAAGTCAAGCCCAATATGGTGAGTAACATGTCTGCAGTCCAACATTAAAGACAAATGTCAGATTAGAATATGTATTGACAATGCTTTATATAATTTATTTAGATATGACACTCAGACAATGGAAATATTTCTCCCCAGATGTCAATTGTCACATACATTGAGCCTGTTCAAGGTGTTCCTGGTGTGGATGGTAGAACCTCTGCTTCTCTGAATATGACTAATGACATATGAAACTCTAAAAATAGAGCTGGCTGCTGCACAGTTGTAGGAGGCCCTATATGCTGGGACCCTGTAGGCCTCGAGCAGCTCAACTACGACCAGAGTGCTCTAAAACAATGTTGTAGAAGGATAAGCAACGTGACTCCACACAATGTAGGAACAACTGCATGCACGCTCTTAAACCCGCCTAGTTTCATGTGGTTAAAATTGATCAATGGATTATTTTATTCTGTAACCATGTTGGCTGAAAGTGTCAAATGAAAGGGGATATGTAGCACCACAAGAATTCGCCAGTCCTCATTTCTGCACTACTGGACCATTAACAACAAGAATATTCTTGAAACAAATGAAATGGAAATGTCCAGAACATGTCCACATGCAAAATCAATGTTTTAGGCATTCTTTGGCCATATTTCATGATGGATCTAAAAAAGTGGCAAGGTCTTGCAGGGAGAGGACAACTTGACCTCGTGAAAAATAGGACTAGGTTATTTACATGCACATCTAAGAAAGGCTTGGAAAAGCCATGTGAGTAATTTGAAAGTCTCCCTGGCTGAAATGTCATTGCACCTTGACTGCAATCCCTCATTGTCTGTCTGGTTTGCGGTCTCTTCAAATATCTTCATCATTTTTAGAAGAGACCTTACACACAAGAAAATTTTCTCTCCTCAATAATGCCAGGTTGTGTGGAGCACAGCAACAATAATAATGTGAGACCATTGCTGATGGCTGTTGGAAAGCCCTCCCAAATGTATTCATGCAGCTGAATCTTATTTTAAAGGGCCAGATGACTCACACTTATTGGTTGGTCTTCTTGAATGTGGGATCCTAGTCTAGCTTGATATAGCAATGGGTTGTAGACTAAGAAATCCCACTGATGTCTCCAGATGATCTATGAAATGATGCTGAGATGTATAATTTAACACAACTGTGAGCTTCAGAGGAAGTGGGTGCTCACCACTTCTCATAGGGCTCAGATTCTCCACCTAAGTCTATGACCTCCTCTTTCGACAGGTGCAGTCTTCAGTAGCACTGTGCTCCAACATCTGCACAAAGTACAGATCTGTCAGCAAACCTCCTGAAACGTCAGCCTCTCTGCTCCTGTGATGCTGCTTGGCCTGCTGTGTTCGTTCAGCCCTGCACCTTGTTTCTCGGATTCTCCAGCATCTGCAGTTCCTACTATCTCCTCTACTTCTGCTTCTGTTTTGGTGGTGTTAGCATCACGCACTAACATGTGTGTTTTGCCAACACTGATGATAATGTTGTGATAATGACCAGGCAACGCATTTTAGTGATGCTTATAGAGGGACAGTGTAGTGTCTTCCATGTCCAAGGGTTTCCCTTCGTACGCTCTTTGTCCGCCATCCCTTCTACACTGCTGTCTCTCTGCAGGTGGCAACTGTGCTCTTGGTGGCTGTGCCTTTCTCAGTCACTCTGCTTCTCTCTGGAGGTCTCAAAACCAGAATGCATGAGATCTATTGTAACTTACAGTGCTCTTCACTAAAAGTTTCCATTTACACTGCATGTGTGTTCTGTGCCTCTGACAGACCACCAATCATCATGTCTCAGAAGTGCAGACCATGGTTGCCCAGCCTGGTCATTCACACATTTCATTCACACACTTCATTCACTTTCAATCTCCCAGCACTGACCCACTGTTGATCACCATGACTGCCAACATTGACCTACTGCCTCAGTAACTTGTTTTCACTTCTATCCCTGGAAAGTCTTAAAAAGCTCCTGAAAATACATTATTTAACTAGCTTCTTTACAGGCTCAATTGCTTGCCCGTTGTTAGCTAGCATGGTATACACCCAGCAGAACAATCACCTCTAAGAAACTTCAACAACTGGAGGAACACATCAGGCTTCCATCCAGATTTGTTCCCTCACTATTTGTGGCCCACTGGCCTCCTGTGCCCACTTCCCCAGATGTCAGAGAATTCAGCCAATGATGTCCAAGTGTACATAACATTTTCTTGTCAGTTTTCTTTGTACAATATCTCTTCTTGCCCTTAGGCTTCCCAACAATTTCAGCAATATTGTAGTTGACAAGCTTGTAGGAAGCATCCAATGTCATATTTTCATTCAGTCATCAAAGTCCATTGGAAGACCTTGAGTGAGTCTCCCTCTGTATATCCTATTTCTACTTGATAGGGAAAATTTCTGACCTCCATCTGGCATGTTAGCTGTGATGTGGACTTCACCACTTAGATAATCAGGAAGAAGCCCTGACACTCTACAACTCTATGGTACAGCACTTCCCATGTACAAAACAACTTCTATATTATCTTTCATGAGATTTTAAAAGAACTTGCTATATGTTAATAACCTTCCCTTCCTTTTATTCAAAATCACACCAAAAAAGGATTAAACATACTGCTCGTAACCACGTCACTGTCATTAAACTGAGGAAATTTCATTTTAATTAATCTGTTGATAAGTGAATACAAAATAAATTTCACTGTACCTCCAAAGAAATATTGATCTCCAGTTTTGATTTGCATTGAACTGTTTGTCCGTACAGCAGAGGCATCATCACCATCAATAGTGAGGATTGCAGAATTTTCTTTGGCATGAAATTGTACTGTGTGCCACTGTCCATCATTGAGCCCAAAACCTGAAATCCAACAAGAAAACATCAATAATATTTTCTGTAAGCACCTTTGTTCCTGGAAGATGAAAATTCTGTAAACTGAAGCAATTAAAATGACCCAGAGGGTCACAAGTTTATGTAATGATACTGTAGGCAAACTAAACAAGAATAGAGCATTCAGACACTTGTAACATTTCTTATGAACCTCAACACACTTTGGATCTCTGAACTATCAAATGTGATGGCCCCATTTTTTAAATAAAACCTTGTTGAGTCAGTGGAGTCATATGGAGTTGATTTTAATTGAAAATTTGAGGTCAGGCAAAATGAAACTGAATAATTAGGAGCTTAAAGCATGTGCTCACTGAGTGACATAATAAACCAATGAAATTTTACAAAAAAGTTTGTTGATTACTAGACTAATAAAGAAATGATTTTACGGCTAGACTAACAGTTTATCACATCATCAAAATGATTTATATGCCCAATACTGTGAGATGACAAAGGTAGAGATGGCAGTTAGGTGGAAGCAGGGGAAAAGAAGGCCGATGGGGTGATGGAGGAGGTGTGGGTGAAGCGACAAGTGGGAGCAAAGAGAGAAGGGAAGGAGGGAAATGGGAGAATGGGAGAAGTAGTGGAAAAGGCAGAAAAGGTATTTATCGTATAGGTTTAAATAAAAGCTTGAAAGTAATTTTTTTATTCTTTTCAACTTTGTACAGATTTGCAATAGTTAAATACAAAATCATAAAATGATACAGCACAGAGTTGCCGTTTGCCTCATCATGCCCATACCAGCTCTTTTGAGGTGATATCCAATTAGGCCCATTCTCTATCATTTTCCACATAGCCCTTCATGTGTTTCCATTTCAAGTATTTATCCCACCATCTTTTGAAACTTATTGTTGAATCTGCTTCCACTATCCTCTTAGACAGTGCATTCCAGATCAAAACAGTTTACTGATAAAAAGCAGACCCCAACAACGTGATTGTAAGTTACAACAGACAAACAGTCTTTGACATTGTCTGTCAGATTAATAATAAAACTCATTGTTTTCCTCCTCGGCATTTATAATTGGATACAGTACTTGAAAAGGTAAAGGCCTTACTGACTACAATTGTGCATTATTGAGAGAAAGGAATGTCAATATTACACTAAATGTGCTGGCTGCAACTACATTAACTGCCATTTTATTGGCTGTCTCAATGCTATCAGAGAAATAAGCAGAATTCTTGAAAATAACACTGCCACCAGTTTTTATCAATGCAATGCATTATTCTTAACAGTGCAATTTCAAAGACTCTGTATCTTGTAGGATGTTGAGCTTTCTGATCTATTTTTAAATTGTTTACAGATTTGTTCATTTGCTTTTTAGATAACCATACTTGTTTCTATTTTTGTTTCGTGCTACAACTTAGTCTCAGAACATAAGGAGGCGGGTTTTTTTTTATATTTTCTACAATTCCCAATTTAAATCATAACCAACTATACTATTCTACTCTGTAATTCTAAAACTTCAAAGATCATGAAATGGAATTATGGTATCATTATTATATCATATGATCCAGTGGACTTTTCTGTGCAACCACAGTCTTTAGAGTTTCATCCATTTTCCACCTTTCTCTGTCTTTATGTATCTGTCTTTCTTTCATTTCACAAACCATATTTTAACAAGTAACAGTAAAATTTGAACGTTACCAATAAAAGGTGAAAAAAACAGTAAATGCGAACAATTGCAGTGATCAAATCATTTATATATATTTTACATTGTGGAAAATCAGAAAAAAAAAAGACTCAGAACAGGCCAATATTATTTGATTGAAGGAAGCTATGATTTAAATTAACCATAATACAATTGCCACTGTAGAACTAGCAGAAGGCATTTGAAAACGTGCCCATAACATAAGTTTCTTATACTTTCTTTATAAATGTTTGGAAACTGGTTTAGAAGCTGAAATACGCCTCGGGCATTTCTGAAGAAGGGTCTAGGCCTGAAGCGTCGTCCTTCCTGCTCCTCTGATGCTGCTTGGCCTGCTGTGTTCATCCAGTTCTACACCTTGTTATCTCAGATTCTCCAGCATCTGCAGTTCCTACTATCCCTTGAAGCTGAAATACACTTGGTTTAGTTACTACGTTAGCCAAAGTGACTGACAGTTTAAACCCTCTAGGGGTCCCAACAGCTATTTAGATGTCAATCACACATTACAACAGACTTTACTAAGGAAAGTATAACAAAATATAACATTTCAGTACAACACGAGAAAGTAGAATTTCACAAAAAAAACTTGATATATGTTCATTTATTGGAAGGATATGTGTAGTGATTGGAATGAGGGCCAGGTGACTAAGCGATCCTTGATTGTGGTTGATAAACTAGGCCAATCAGGGAGCCCTGGCTGACAGATATTAACTGGAGATTCTGAGAGTCTCCTGATTCTAGGGATGGCTTGGAGCTGGCTGGTCACAGCCCATGTACACTGCACAAGTTAATAAAGAGTGACTTGGTGATGGCATACCGGCCTCTGTGCAGTTATTTCAATATTAAAAACAGAAACAAGCTATACTAAAAAGAATTTAAAAAGTGTTCTTGAAACTTTTACAGCATGTTTATTTATCAAAACTCCAACTTCAACACTCGCTCAGTGGAATATTAATTCTATAATTAATTAGAAACATCATGAAAATAATATTTTTCCAAACCAAGTGCTTTAATAAAATGAAATCATTGCTCAAAATGTTTATTTAACCATACTGTGATCTCCTGCATTTTTTTGGTTTCTCCACCAAGGGTGGAATCGAACACCAATCCCTGGTGTTGTGAGCCACTGTGCTGCCCTAATCCATAGGATATTGATAATGTGGGATTCAGTCATGGTAACATCATTCGGTTATTCACTGCAGTATTACTAGCCTCTGAACAGCTCTTGCAGCTGTTGTATGTATATGACTAGTCTGATTCAGTTTCTTCTGGTCAATAGTAAAATCACAGAAGAATCACAGAACCCCTACAGTGTGGAAGCAAGCCACCCAGCCCATCAAATCCACACTGACCCTCTGAAGTGAATCTCACCCAGACCCATACCACTACCATATCCCTGTAACCTCACACTTCCCATGGCTAGTTCATCCAGCTTGCATATCCCTGGGCACTACCGGCAATATATCATGGCCAATTCACCTAATCTGAAGAAGCAAATTACTGCAGATGCTGGAATCTGAACTGAAAACAACAAATAGAACATAGAACATAGAACAGTACAGCACAGTAACAGACCCTTCCACCCACGATGTTGTGCCAACCTATTATCCTACTAAGATCAAACTACCCTGCATACCCTACATTATTCTATCATCCATGTGCCTATCCAAGCGTCGCTTAAAAGTCTTTAAACTATCTGACTCCACTACCACCGCAGGCAAATGCTGGAGATCACAGGGGGTCAGGCAGCTTCCATACAGAGACAGCAAGCTAATGTTTCAAGTCGAGACGACTCTTCATCAGAGCTGAAGTGAAGTGTGGAGGGGGCAGCATTTCTGCAATAGTGGGAGGGGTTTAACTTTCTGGGTTCAGTATTGAGTTCAGCACCTTCAAACTGTGAACCCATTCCTTCCCTTTCTTTTAGTTTTGCTTGTTACTTTCTCTGTCACTCTCTCTCCCCTCCCCCAACCCCAGTGGGACGGTCTGTTCTTTCTAATCTGGCAGTTAGATTTACCATTATTCTGCCCTTCTCACATTCCAATCACTTAATCTTAACTATCAACACCCTTTCTTCCCCAGCACTCTAACGCCACTCTCCCACTATTGCATAAATGCTGTCTACTCCAAATTTCACTTTAGCTCTGATGAAGAGTCATCTAAACTCGAAACGTTAGCTTGCTCTCTCTCCATGGATGCTGCCTGACCCGCTGTGATCTCCTGCATTTTTTTGGTTTCACCTAACCCGAACATTTTTGGAGTTGGGAGGAAACTGGAACACCTGGAGGAAACCCACTCAGACATGGAGAGAATGTACTAACTCCACACAGACAATCACCAAGGGTGGAATCGAACACCAATCCCTGGTGTTGTGAGCCACTGTGCTGCCCTAATCCACAGGATATTGATAATGTGGGATTCAGTCATGGTAACAGCATCGAATGTGAAGGGGCAGTAATTAAATTGCCTCTTATTGGAGATGGTCATTGTCTGGCATTTGTACGGTGTGAATAAGGTGTAGAGCTGGATGAACACAGCAG
>NC_063333.1:57412560-57484135 GCF_021869965.1 Rhincodon typus | reverse complement strand
CTGGGCCTCCTGCAGTGCCACAACGCTGCCACCCGAAGGTTGCAGGAACAGCAACTCATATTCCGCTTGGGAACCCTGCAGCCCAATGGTATCAATGTGGATTTCACAAGTTTCAAAATCTCCCCTCCCCCTACCGCATCCCAAAACCAGTCCAGCTCGTCCCTGCCTCCCTAACCTGTTCTTCCTCCCACCTATCCCCTCCTCCCACCTCAAGCTGCACCTCCATCTCCTACCGACTAACCTCATCCCACCCCCTTGACCTGTCCGTCCTCCCTGGACTGACCTATCCCCTCCCTAACTCCCCACCTACACTCACCTTTACTGGCCCCATCCCCGCCTCTTCGACCTGTTTGTTCCCTCTCCACCTATCCTCTCCTCTATCCATCTTCTATCCGCCTCCCACTCTCTCCCTATTTATTTCAGAACCCCCTTCCCCTCCCCCTTTTCTGATGAAGGGTCTAGGCCCGAAACGTCAGCCTGAAAGTATCAGACATGTCTGGCAGCTTTCTGTCGCTTCTCGTATCGTGCATCCTGACAATAAAGGCACTAGTATGAGCGTGCCATGTATATGTCAGGAATGAAGCATCCAGTGTGGACAGATGTGACCCCATGTGACCCCATTCTGTGTCTAATGATGATTTTTGATAATTTAAGAGGTATCATTAACATCTTTAAGAAGTTAATCATGTCGATAAGATCACCTTTTTTTTTGAAACTCCAGTGGATTTGGGCCAAATGTGTTCAAACTCTCTTCATAGGAAAATCCCTCCATTTTAGGAATTTGTCTGGTGAATCTTCAGAGCAATCCCACTAAGGTAAACATACCCTTCTTTCGAAAAATAGACCAAAATTTTAAATTACAATCAACGGCTCAACTTTAGAAAACAATGGAAGGTCTTTGCATGCAAGCAAAAATGCTCCTAATATTTTAATTCTGGGAATCCTGCCCCCAAAACCAGAAACCAATTTTTCTATTGGGGGAGAATGGCAGTTTTCATATCCGTGGCTCAAGGTGGAAGCTGCACATCTAAAATAGTGGGTGCCTCCAAACAGATACAATATGACCTATTGAAATGGCCAAACATGTGCTACGGGCTTTAGACATTTTAGTAAAACATCTGAAGTTATTGCAGATATTTGGATATCTGGAGAGGTTGGCTAACATTTGGAGAGATCCAGGTACCTTGTTGGAAGGGACCAGTTGGATTTTGCAGGAAATTAGGTGCCCTTTTGGATTCTTAAAAGTAAACATGATTGCACAAAAAAAATGGATTTGCTCAAAAGAACCAATCAAACTGTCATGTCTTTTAAATCTATGGGCCCTTTAAATTTTTGAAAGCAAAACTCAGTTTCTGTTGACATAAGATTCAGGGTTACCATTGGAGCATTAATGCTACATGACTGATTCCATAAACTGTCATTATCACAGTGGTGGGGAGGGGTGGGTGGATGGCTTGCAACAGTTTTATTGACAGCTCCAAGAGTTCATAAAATCTTTTTATATGGGGCTACAAATGCAATTGTCTGCTTTCCTTAGGGATTGAGTATTTTAAGGAATTTAAATGCCCAGAATGCATTTTTTAATGAATGAGAGTGTCTTCTTGTATTACTGAAGTAATTAATGGACATTATTTATTTCAAATCACCATTGCTCCAGAGAACTGCCCATGGTGGATGCTGGGTTGGTGGACATGGAGGATAGTGTGTCATGACCCGATATTCAGTTAACAATAAGTTATAAAAGGATGCAGGGTAAGTGGAATGAGTCACCATGAAGTTGGCATAGGGGCATATAGGGCGATGGGCTGCTGGGTGAATATGTATGTTGGCATGTAGGGTATGAGGGACTGAGGGTGGGTAAGAAGCATAAATGTGTATAGATGGGGTAAGGAAAGTATGTGGGGGCTGAAAGGATGTCAGGGATGAGAACTGGATAGCAGTTTTTGATTTATACTTTACTGTGGGGACCAAGCTTCACAGCAATGATGCAGACCACATTAAACCTGCCTGGGCACCTGGCAGCCCCTGTGGCTGAGTCCGAACTCATTCTGGGGTCGGCAGGCCCAACTCCCATTAACACCCCACAGCCCCGAATGAAAATCCAAGTATCCAGGACACTGTCTCTCGAGTTGGGTTTATGGAGTTTGTTTCCTGATTCTGCAAATGCAGTTTCAGGTATGGTCACGCCAAAGCCCTATATATTTACAGTAAGATTTCTTTAGGCTTCTACCCTAATCCCTCTGAAAGAACAAATAACATTTGCTTTCTAATTGCATTCTGTATCTTGATGTTAATTTTTTCGTAAATTGTGCAAAACGGCATCCAGATCGATCTGAAAATCAACATTCCTCAGTTTTCAGAAATATTCTGCTTTTCTATCTTTCTGACCAATGTACATAACTTCAGAGTTTTTCACATCATATTTCATGTGTCACTTTCTTGTCCATTTACTTGACCTGTCTGCATTGCTTTGTAGCCTTTCTGTATGCACCTCATAATGAGTTTTCCTGCCAATATTTCATGAATTATTTAATTTATCCATATTCTGGTACGATAAGATATTCTGATGTATCATCAGAAAACTAAAATATGCACATTTCAACTTTCAAATCAAGACCACTTTTGCATAGAGAAGCCTGCACCTTAATATTGTTTTTTGAGGTCACTTCCCACCAATCTGATAATGTCCTTTTAATCACAACTTCATGCTTCCCATTAGGCAAACAGTTTCACAGATATGTTTAAGCAATCCACTCAAACATGTTTTAACATTCATCTGGGGAAGGTGTCTTGAACCCCAGTCTTTTCACCCAAAGGTGCTACCAACGTGCTACAAGAACCCTTGAAGCAGTTTGTTATTTTTTAAAAAATCAACTAGTTCAGAAATGTTATTACACACCTATGAAGCAGGTGGCACTTGAACACAATCCTCCTGGCTCAGAGATACAGGTACCATCACTACATCATAAGATCTCTCTTCCCTCCAGTTACCTTTTCTCTTTTATTATATCACAAAGTGTTCTTAAATGCAAGTGAACAGTTTTTTTCTCCCCACCACCAAATCACCATTGATTATCTGTAATCACTAAATTGCCTGGTTTTCCACTTAATCAATTCATGTGCAACTCTTGGCAAGGGGAATACAACCCACCAAAGGTGAGTGAGTCTAATCAGGTCACAAATTATGCCATCAGATTAATTCCACAGGCTCCAAATTAGCCAGTAATCTCTCGATCATGAAATACCTAATGGCAACAGAGGGCTCGTGTGGCTCAGTGGTATTGTCCCTACCTCTGATCCAGGTTCAGATCCCACCTGTTCCAAAGTGTGTAATAGCATTGCTGAAAATGTTGATTAAAAATATTTACCTTATGAGAACTCATACATATTCACCACTGCTATGACTGTCAAGATGATTCTTTAGTTTTACAGAGGCTGTGTAAAGAGTTTGATGCAAAATAACTTACAGTCAAGACGTAGCTCCTTTTAATATCCCAATATTTTATAATTCATTCCTCAAAACAACCCTCTTTTAGTGGATAATGTAGCAATTTACCTTCTGCAGATCAACAATTTTCCTCAACAATCTGTTCAGAGATATTATTATACATCTCTGGAGCAGGTGGAACGTGAGCAAAAATCTCCTAGGGCAGAGGTAGGGACATTACCACTACAGCACAACAGCTCCCACTGGGAATTTTTAAGTAGTATTTCTAAGTGAATTTCCTAAATTAATGCCAGGTAATTGTTACTTATCTGTGAACATTGTATGAACTGGATCAATGCTGGCATATTCACATAAATTTATCCAGAATTCCATTAATTTTTCGAGCACATTACGTAATTTCTAAATGTCCCAAACCATTGCCCAGTTGACCAAGTACTTGTAAAGTGTAGTCACAGTTGGAATGTAGGAAAATGGCAACTAATTCACAAACAAGGTCTACAATAAGCAGTGAGCTTCATGTTGTTGGCCTCCTTCTATCTATGAAAGATGATAGACATGGAGCAAAAAAAGGGGTTATGGTGCACCTGTGGTGTTGGTTGAGGAGGCCAGTCCTTGACAGACAGCTACTGCCACAATTGCTGAACATGAAGCTTCCAAGTGCCATCACATGTTGCTGTTTTTGGTGTTGGTGCCTGTTGCCAAACTGTTGTAGCCACTGGTCATCAAGGTGGCGCAAGAAAAGTGGAAATTATTCCAGAACTAAGCGGAAAAAGTAGGGGAGTGGTACTCATTGGTTAACTTTTATTTAAGAGCCAACACAGATATGATGTTCTTCTGTTTGTATTGTGCTATAACTCAGTGACATGTAACTATTACGCAATGTGCAGTATTGAATAGTGCCGTAATTAAGAAAGGTTAATTTACCTCAATGTGTTATCATTCCAATTTGAATATAGTATCACATGATATTTTTTGTGTCGTGTTTAGTGAATTTAGTGCAATACCATTAAACTAAAAACTAAAAATTATTTTGAAATATCTTTGGTTAAGAGGATGGATAAGTGCATTTATGTTTGTCCGCGTGCAGATTCATTAAAATAGCTATCTAATTAATCTCTTACTTGTGTTCTTTTCTTTGAGGCATTAGCTAGATTTTTGGATACAGGGAACAATTATTCTAGCTGGCTTTTGCGTGGTCAGAATAACAGCAGTGCAAGTTTTATTCTCATTCCTGCTAATTGAGGCAGATTTGGCAGCTACTGTCTCTTCCTGCCCCTGAAAGAAGGAGGCAAATGGCAAATCCCCACTAACAAAAGCTGCCAAAAAAAAACCAAGATGAACCATCAGCAGACCTGGCTTTAAGCATAGAACATCACACTCATCATTCATCAACTCAACTAACAAGCAGAGTTGACAAACAGTTTCTGTAGCTTTTGAATAAAATGAAAGCTCATTTGAAGGAAAGTTATTGACCTAGTTGGTCACTGTAGAAAGTAGCGATTATAGATATGTATTTGGACTGGAAACAAGTGACCAATGGTGTCTGACATGGAACTACGTTGGGGTCACATTATTCATGGTATTTATTAGTAACTTAGAACTCAAGCCAGACATCTAAGTTTTCCACAAAGATTGGTCATAAGCAGTGTAGACAGGGGCTTAACGTTTCAGAGACATTGATGGATTAAGAGAGTGAGCATATGGATTTCAGTACAGCAGAAGTCACCCATTTTAGATGGAAAAGAGGATAGATAGAAGATAGATAGAAGAGAAATCAGAGTAAACGTTTCGGGTCTGGTGACTCTTCACAGATGCTATCAGACCTGCTGAGCTTTTCCAGCAACTTCTGTTTTTGTTTCTGATTTACAGCATCCACAGTTCTTTCGATTTTTATTTACGGTTACAGTACAAATGGAAAGAGGTTTTGCTGAAGTTACGGAGATGCTGGTTCGACCACGAAACATAGGATGTAGAAGCAGGCCCTTTAAGTCTGATCAATAATGGTTGTTCTGGTTGTGGCATTAGCTTCACTTTTCTGATTACCCTCAAAAACTTTTGACTCCTTGGTCCAGCAAAAATCAAAATGCTCAGCCTTTAATAAATTCAAAGACCCAGCCTCCATACTTTTATGTAGAAGAGAATTTCCACAGATAACAACCTTCTGAGAGAGAAAGAAAACAAGACCTCATAATCTCTGTATTGAAAAGGAAAACTCTTATTCTAAACTCCTCCTTCTGATTTTAGTGTCCCCCACAAAAGGAGACATCCTCCTGGTATCCACTCAAACAAGTCCACTCAGGATCTTTTGTGTTTCAATAAGATCTCTTCACAATCTTCTTAACCCAAATGGGTAAAGGCCCATCATCCAAGTAATGAGTGGAGTGAACTGCTTCTAACACAATTGTACCCTTTTTCAAATAGGAAAACCATAGCTGTATTCATAATGCTCCAGAAGAGATACAATAAAACTTCCTGTGTTTATATTCCATTCCCTATCCAAAAAGGACTAACATTCCATTACTATTCATTTACTGGGACCCCACATATCTCTGAAATGCCAAATTTTTCAATCTTTTCATTTAAATGATTTAGTGCATTTCTATTCTCCCCACTTGGTGTAATGAGTACAATTTTGGGTACCACATGTTACTGAAGTATACTGATGTCATAATGAGTGCAGTATTGATTCAGTAGAATGTTACTTGGGTCCCCAAGATTTAGGTGGGTTTAATTGATGATTTAGCACTTTGCAAGAAACTGATACGTAGTTGATGAAAAACCTTCTTCCTTTGGTGCATATATTTTAGAGAGGAGGCCATAATGTAGATCTCCTGGTCATTAGATCATCAGAAATAGGAGGTAGTACCTAAGATGTAAATCAGGATGCAGAGATGTCATGAAGCATTGCCTCCATGGGAATTGTTTGGGAAGTTCTAACCTTGGATAGTCAATTTCATATTCCCCAGAGCCTTCCTTAAAGGTCTCAAACTCCAAGTTAGAGTTGGAGACTTATTTGAATTATTAATCAGGAGTCACAGAAAAGTTTCAGTCTAATGCCTGGGAAACTACACAAATCAATAAATTCTGCTTAGCAATGTTGTAAACTAACTCAATGGTGGGAATGATAGTGTGGTCAAGAGGGTGGTTTGGCTTGAGTTGGGAAGGGTTTCAGTTTTGGGAAAACACAGCAGGCTAGTTCTGATCACAATTCCACATTTAACTCTCACAAACTTGGCTGTGTACTGCAACCCTCTCAGGATTGGCGGGTTGTCGATTTCAATTTGGCAAACACTCAGTTACACGAAATTAAATGGCTTTTCCATTGAGGTGTGGGCCCATGGGTTTCACAAGGTTCCTGGAGCTCTCCAGCGAAGGGACGCTGAGAAACTGTAGCAATTGAGAACACTGAAGACGTAACAAGGAACGATACCCAGAAGTACTAACACATAACAGCTGTTGTCATGCCAGCTTGAAAGCATTTTTTCACAGGATGTGTGCTGAGACTTTTGCTTTGGAACTTTGGACATGCCATTCTTTCACTGGCGGTTTGTATACCTGATCTCCATTTTGGAACTCTCATTTATCAGATCAACACTGATTGAAGTAATCAGTATCTGGAAGAACAGGAGCAGCAAAATCAGCTCGCTCGAACAAAACAACCTGCTGCTGACAAATCTCCAGCTCCACAGCAGAGGGGATTAAGGGAAAAGGTGCAGTTTTCAAGGGGCTGTACTTGGCATCCAGATTTTCATCATGTTTCACGGCCGGTGCCTCAGGAGGCTCAGGGTCACACCAGGTGGTGGCAGACTTCTGCAGCTTGCTGGAAAATGACCAATAGCCACCGGAACCAGCAGGCAATGTTATACCAGTTATGTCAATATCACTAGAACCATCAGCTATTTGCCTCTGGATTTGTCCAGAGCTTTGTTGGAGACGTATCTAGGATCTCTCAGTCTGTGGCTCACAAATGCTCAAGACAGATGATTGATGCCTTGTCTTCCAAGGTTAGCAGTTTTGTATATTTTTCCTGTGATGATTCAAGTCAAAATGCAGATTTTCACCTCCCTTTATTCATTAACAGGTTAACTGGTGAGAAAGCACTTATTGTGCATCCCTAATTGCCCAGGGTCAATCACATTGCTGTAGGTCTGAAGTCACATGTAGGTCAGACCAGGTGAGGATAGCAGTTTCCTTCCCTGAAGGACATTAGTGTACCAGGTGAGTTTTTCCATCACAATGGATTCATAGTTATCATTAGATTCTTAATTCCAGATATTTTATTGAATTCAAATTCCATCATCTGCTGTGGTGGGATTAGAACCCGGGTCCCCAGAATGTTATTGGGGGTCTCTGGATGAATAGTCTAGTGATAATACTGCTAGGCCATTGCCTCCCTCTAATGGGTTTAAGTCAATCCTACTTAACTGATTAGACTCATACAAGGAAGGTAGCATCTGATTGCATATGCTGCATTTCCCATGGCAACACATTGAACAATTAGAATCTATCTGCCTGTTCTTTGATTAATCAACTAACTGAGATTTACAGTTAACAGTTCCTGCTGCATCTCCATTCCGACTATTGTTCAATCAATCAGCATCCTCATCTCAAGTGGTATTAATTGATGTTCTCTTTCTAAGTATGTCTTCTTGCATCTCCGACCTGATGAGAGCAAAATTTAAAAAGAAATCTTTGATTTTGTGCCCCGTTTTGCAATGCTTAAGTTCTGTCTCCACCAAACAATTATTGCACGCTTGTAGTGATGAATGGCCAAGGCTATAATATCATGCATTCTAGTTAAGGGGTGCAAGCCATTGCTGAAGGTCTGTTTGTGATACTTAATCCTCCATATGGGTGGTCACTCTTACCATGCTCAAAGAAAATGATTGCACAGGCTGGCAATGTCATCCCACTCATGCTTGAAATTGATTTCTCTAGAAATTGTTGGTTGAATGCAGGCTAAACACCACATATTCTTTGCTGCTGCTGCTCCAGAAAGTATCCTGTGCATCGATGGCTTCAATTTTGAGAATCTACCTCCAGCTAAGCAATGCATGGTGGCTCCTGCAGCCTCCCACACAGAATTCTCCACTTCTATCATTGTCTCAACAATCAACACTTTGTTACTCAGGTCAGTCACCAGGGAAAATCTGCCCGAATGGTCCCATGTGAGTATCTGAATTAGAACACGATCTAAACATATTGTGCAATGGTCCATCCTAACAGGCTCTAATCTCCTCTGATCGGTCATCATCATTCTCCTGAAGTTCCTTCTGAGGATTGGTTGAATGTCCTGTGGGATTTGAGGACACGAATTCAAACTACCATGCAAACAATGTTTTAAGATCATAGGATCTGAAGAAATATGAGCAGAAATGAGCAGTTTGGACAACTGATAATTGAGTTTGCTCCACCATTTGCAAAGATGGTGGCTGATCTGATTATGGCTTTAACTCCACTCTCCTGCCTACCCTCCATAGCTTCCAACTCTCAACAATCAAAATGTAATGAGTATGTACATCAGGCACAGGATCCTATGTCACTTGCTGACTAAGCCAACATAAAGTTAGTGTTTTTATGTATTGTGTGCTCTCTTCTCCCACAAGAAGGGAAAGTTGAGACCAATGAGTGACAGTATGTATTGAATGGATGATGGAATGTTGAGTAGACAGCAATTGTTGAGGGTGAGATGAATGAGTTTAATATCAGTGGTAGTTGACAGATGAGAACACGAAGGAAGTACCTAGACGGAGAGAGATCGGTGTATCTACAATGAGTGTGAGGTGTGAAATGCAGCTGGAGAAGGCTTGACAAAACAAAGTGGGGTGGTGAGGATTGTTGTGTGGATAAAAGAGTTAAAGTGATACATCAGGATACAAATGAATGTACTATTTTACTCACCTTTCCTGCCCTTTTGGGTTATTAAACTACTTTGGTGCTGGATGCATGAGTTTGGCACCATGCTCCTGTTCCAATTTAATCAGCAGTCTCTACCCATGCCATTCTTTTTACTTGATCTACAATCTTAATGCTTCTGGGAAACAGCCCCCAACAACAACCCCTCACATCAAACAGAGATAAAACCAAAATAAGATGCAGCCTTCAAATATATGGACTCTGTTCTGCCATTTTCTGCTCTTGTGCACCCAATTCCACTAAATTGCATCATTACAATACTCTTTTAAATACTAGCAATAAAACTGATTTCCTTGAATTGGTATCACACACTCATACTAACTAGTTGCAAGACCTGGAAGTGACATGATAATACAGTGGCTCAATCACAAAACAACTGACAGAGGAGCTGCATTTACTCTGGGATTCCCAAGCATTACCAAGCTCACAGCCAATGCGTTTCAAAGTTAAAAGCCAGCCTGGTTGATCATTGACCAATATTATTGAGATAGGTCACTGAGGTGTTAAAAGATTAAAATCATAGTATAGTTTAAAACAAAATGTTTCAGTGAATAATGTGGAGCCATACCTCAGGGAAAAATTGACTGAATAGCACTTTTTTTGAAATAAGAATGTCTATGTTTGTAAGATAAAATAAACTGTTACCTGTGGTGTTTGTGCATTTGAGCATAATAGATAAAGTTTTATCATTAATGAAATCTTTCATTTTAAATAACTTTGCTGAGAAATTCTTCCATTTTGAATTTTGGAACGTAAAATGCCCTTTAATTTGAATTTAGAATTTGTTCACCAGATTTTCCTTCCAAGGAAATTTCGGTATAATGGTGCAGAACTGACAGCACAGTCCTAATACTGCCGAGTTACAATGGCATTTCCCATAAAAGAATGGCTAGAGAACACCAGAACACCATACTATTTGATGATCAACTGACACTCATAAAAGTTATTTGATTCTACTCGCTTCCCTTCACCAAAAAGAAGTGAACAGTCAATGCAGAGGGACCACAGGTTCCTCTTATATGGCTGTCTGACATTTCTAAATGAACAACATTTTTTTTTTTGGGTTTTGGCATGATTCTATTATTGGATTAATATGTCTTTGTTGGAAAGTTCATAATAAACAGAAGGAGATGTAACCAAGCAAAAGAAAGGAAAAGCTAAGCAATCAAATATCTTCAATTTCAAATGACAAATTCATGTCGATCTTTGTGAATTAATTTGTGGTAATGTTTGTCATATATTTATCTCTGTAAAGAGACAAATTTATCATTGTACTCATATTTTATAAAGCAGGCAAACTACAAATTACTTCACTAACCTCTATTTTCTGATTTGAAAAAAAAAATCAGTTACTTCCATTACTCTCTATCTTTTGCTCTTCAGTTCCAATTAATATATCAGGCTTGAAGAGGGTTTGATCAGTTTGGATCCAAATGGGGACGAAAGCAAGTGTGGCGTAAAACAGGAAACTAATACACATTATTCTCTCCCAATGTGACAGATTAACATCAGGGCTTCAGTTCTCTGATGAGTGTCTCTTGAATATTGGAGGATGTGCCTTCAGCCCCAGTTCTGCACTTTTCTCACTAGCTCTTTAAAGTCCTGTCATCTTTTAAGACTAACCCACCTTTAAAACCTATGCATCCAAACTTTTAAATCACTCTCCCTACTTTGTCTTTGGTCTAACATTCACTTTCTCTTATGCCTTTGTGAAGTGCTTTCAGATGTGTTCTTTATTAACAATGTCCCAGGAGGAATGGGTTAGTCTTGGATCTGATTCTGGTAGATGAGATGGGTCAAATGGATCAATATCAGTTGAGTAATATACAGGAGATAGTGATTAAAGTATAATAAGGTTTATGTGATAGTGATTAAAGTATAATAAGGTTTATCTAAGCTTTGGAGAAGGACAGCAGCAAACTCGAGTAAAAATACCAATTTCAGCAAGGTGATAATAGATCAGGTCCTGATAAACTAGAAACAAAATTGTCAGGAAAAATTGTCATGGAACAATGAGTTGCCTTTAAAGAGATGATTTGAGTACAGACAAGGTACATTCCTATTGTAGGGAAAGATAGGGAAATCAATGCTGGGACTTTCTGGAGTGAAAATGAGGAGGAGGATGAAACAGACAAAGCAGCACAAATGACAGATATCAGGTTCAAAACACATGTGAGAACCAGGGTGCATTTTGAAAGTTCAGAAAATAAGTGCAACAGGAAGTAAGAGAGGGGAAGACAGAGTATTAAAAAAAAGGCAGGCAGCTGATAAAATTCTTCTGTAAGAATATGAAAAGCAAAATGGTAGTAACAGGGGTAGGACAGATTACAGTCCAAAGAAGGGGTTATGCTTGCAGGTAGAGAACTTGACTGAAGTACCTAATAAATATATTATATCTGTCCTTACAACGGAAGAAAAAACTGCCCAAGTCATAGTGAAAGTGGAGGTAGTTGAGAGCTGGATGGGCTAAATATGGAGAAAGAGAATACATTAAAAAGGTTGGGCGTGTTATCAGGGCTTGATCAAATGCATCCAAGGGTGCTGGAAGTGAGAGTGGAAATTGAGGAAGTACTAGCCATAGGTTAGTACTTTCCTTAGCTACAGCTGTAGTGCCAAAAGATTGCAGAAGTACAAATGTTACACCTTTGTTTGGAAAAGAATGCAACTATAAATCCAGCAACTGCAGAGCAGTCAATTGAATCTTTATGATGAAAAATCTTTTAGAAATGATAATCCAAGGCAAATAAATATTCATTAGTCAAGTGTGGGTTAATTTAAGAAATTTGATAGAGCTAAGTTAAAAGTAAATTTGTCTAATTTTTTAAATTAACTTGTGTTTAATTAGCTTCCTTGAGATTGTTGAGGTCACAAAGAGGTGGATAAGAACATGGGAATCAGGAGCAAGAACATGAAAAAATCAAATGGCTGATTGAGCCTGCTCTGCCATTCAACATAATCATAGCTGAACATGGGCTGCAAGTCTACTTTCCTACCAGTTTACCCCATCCATGGTTCACTGAGACACTAAAAATCTGCCTCTGACTTAAAAATGTTCAGTGATAGCACATCCACCATTCTCCAGACACAAAGAACTCAAAGATTCACATACCTTT
This sequence comes from Rhincodon typus, assembly GCF_021869965.1. Classification (NCBI taxonomy): domain Eukaryota; kingdom Metazoa; phylum Chordata; class Chondrichthyes; order Orectolobiformes; family Rhincodontidae; genus Rhincodon; species Rhincodon typus. The sequence goes on along the minus strand of NC_063333.1, from coordinate 57,471,658 downwards.
GAGTGAAGAAAATTCTCCTCTTCTCGGTTGCTAATGATCAGCCCTTTACCCTGAAACTGCCTTGCCTTGTTCTAGATTCACCAACCATGACAACTAACGTACCATTGTTAAATGGTTTGACGATCTTGAATATTTCAATGAGATCACTTTTCATGCCGTTAAATTCAGGAGAATATACAGCTAATTTCTAAAGCTAGTGTATTGTACTTTAGTGTGGACACATCTGGAAAATTGCACTTTGTTCTGATCACCACACTACCAGAAGGATGTGGAGGCTTTGGAGAGGGTACAGAACAGGCTTACCAGAATGTTGCCTGGTTTGGAGGGTATTAGCAACAAGGAGGCTGAGGGGTGAACTGGTCCATCTTCATACTTACATCCCAAAAGCTCCCAAGATTAGTTTCCCTCCTTTTCTACCACTCTGATCAAGTTCAGTTAATTCATCACAATCTAAAGAACAACTTCAGATATTCCTGATTTATAAGACTCAGACTCAGTTACTTAGTGTGTTAATTGCTGAGCCATTGTGGAGCTCTTATTATTGACCAGATTTTTCTGTCGAAGTGACATATTACCATCACTTATACATGTACAGCAATCTCAGGCAAGAAACCGTGCATGTCCAATGTGGATATCCAAGTGTTGCTGTCTGACTTGTTAGCTTTGTGGAGGTGGCATTTTGTTTCTTGTCTCAGTATTGACATGCGTTGAATGTCTTGAGTTGCTTTATTGCACAATTGAATGAATTAAATCCTCTACAAATATTTAGAGCCGGTAATTATAAGTGTAAATTCTCTTAACAATGTGATGAATTAAATATGTTCAATCTAACTTTCTCGTGCCAGAAGTTGACTGTTAGAAATGTGGAGTCACATCGCTTCAAGTTTTTAAATGTCAAGTTTTGAATTTAAATTTCATTTTCTTATTTTTCCTTTGTTTCTTTTATCTATGAACGTTTCCTACCATCTATTTTACTTTCTGTACTTGATTTGACATTATTTCATCCCCTATAATTCATTTTTCCTTTCAGTCCATGTGCTGTTAATTTTGTAATCCTTCAATCTGTTTGGTTCAGGAAATAACCAGTTGTTTGTTATGTTCACTCATTGTTTGTCTGTTACATGCCAACCATGTCACATCTACATGAAATACACAGTACCCCTATTTATTGATATTGCCAGACAAGGCAAAAATTGAAAATACAGGCATCATAAATCTCGATTTGCAGCAATAAAACCAGTGAACAGTCTTTTTTTTTGAGAATAGAGACTTATACCTGAAGGAATTAGTGAAGCAAATTTTATGGCATTCTCCAGATTATAATTTCTGTTCTACCATCATATTCTCCAGGTATCTTGGTCAGTTAATGCCTCACAACAGTTTGAAAACTAAGTATTTTTCTTAAAGAATAATTTTCTGAAAAAAGTTTGCCGCACTTTTAAACGAAAAAATAATCATTTTGGTCATGTCTTTGATCAATAATTGAATCAGTTAAAACTTGCTTTAGTTAATTCACTAGCAACTAAGAGATAATGAACACAAGAATTTAAGAAATTAGAGCACATGGTCCCTTGAGCTTGTACTCATGTTCAATGAGCTCATGGCAAATCTACTTTAACTCACTTTCTAGTTCTATCTCCATACACATTTCAAAATCCTTTGAAGTTTCAATATTGCTTTGTGGAGGGAGTAATGCTCTATTTAGTGGTTTAGAGAACAGAGTTTTCTTCAGATCAGCGTGAAGAAGTAATCTGGAGTTTCTGTGGAGATTCTCCCCAGTGTCTACTGTAATTTCAGTAAACTATTAGCAAAAATATCTCCAATCAAACATCTCCAAGAAGAAACAATCCGATTACCTTGAAATTCAATGGTGTGTTACTAACATTGATTCCCCACTATCAACACCTTGGGGATTACCAGTGACCCAAAACTCAAGTGGACTCATCACATAAACACAGTGGCTACAAGAACAAGTCAGAGGCTAGGAATACTGTGGCAAATAATTTACCCCGTGACTCCCCAATGCCTGCCCACCACTATCTGCAAGGCACAAAGTCTGGATTGTGATGGAATACCCCGCCCTCTCCCCAGTTGGGTACAAGTCCGACAACACTCAAGAAGCTTGACACAATCCAAGACAAAACAGCCCCTTGATTGGCACAACATCCACAAAATTCTATTCCCTCCAAGACAGACACTCAACAGCAGCAGTATATACTATCTATGAGATGCAGGGCAGAAATTCACCAAAGATTATCAAGCAGCACCTTCTGAGCCTGCAACCACTTCCATCTAGAAGGACAAGGGCAGCAGAAGCATGGGAACACCACAACCTTCAAGTTCCCCTTCACCATCCTAACTTGGAAATGTATCACTGTTCCTTTGTTGTCACTGAGACAAAATCTTGGAATTCCCTCTCTAAGGACATTATGGGTCAACCTACAGCATGTGGACTGCAGCTGTTGAGAAGGCAGCTCACCACCATCTTCTCAAGGGCAACTAGGGATGGGTAATAGATACTGACCCAGCCATCAATGCTCATATCCCACAAGTGAATAAAGTAAAAGAAAGCTTAGGGAAAAGACTGATGATTTGTTTGTTATTCTGCACTTTATTCTCATCTTCATCATAGTTTTAAATTTACACAAAGGACTGTTAATATTTTCTTTCTCACTGAGCAACTTTTAAACAATTTAATTCTTTATTGTAATTTTTATGCCAAGATACAGGAGATGAATCATGTGTTGATACAATTCATTTTGTTGCCATAAACGGACCATCTGATAGGCAAAATATTGTTACATTCTCCAGGGGCTTCTACTGCCACACAGATCTTATAGATGAGATCAGTTTTCTTCCTGTGGATAGCAGTGATGCTTTGATCAGATAATGGCCTATCTCTTGATTAGATCCCCAGAAATGTTGGAATTCTTAAATTAGAAACTGCTAGTGCATAGAAAAAAAAGTTTCACATAGCTTATAATTCATTTCGTATAATCTGGTAATTTTTTTCCACAAAACCTCAATAATTCCATTCAGGCTCTGTTAGAAAGTAATTGGATAAGTTTGCTGAGTTCCACCTGGCTTAGTCTCTGGGGATAAGCTCTTCAGTCGCATGCTTGAGGGTGCACTTTGTGACTTTTATTCAATTTGTTCACTTCATCTAGTTTTCTGTTATGAAACATATACTTTAGACTAACAGTCCCAAAAAAAACTGGGAGCAGAATTATCAGTCTCTGCCTTTTACGATAGTGGGCCCTTTGTTGTGTCAGCTGCTTTACAGTTGGTTGCACATTTAAAATCAGGAAATTAATAAAATAAAATGCAGTTAACACTAAAGGCTGAATCTTGCCGGAAACCATCTAAGTAGCACTTTTGGTGAGTTCCATGGAGACTCTCTCTGTGAGCTCTAGCGAGTTTTCTCATGCTATCTTCACACACTTGCCATATTACCCACGTGCCAAGCCCCTTTAGTGCCCCGCTCAGTCCATTCTACCACTCACAACAAGCAGAATACTGGCCACTGCTGGATCTCCAAGGATTACTGGCGCCAGCTTTAAAGTCCAGGTGTATATTCAGTAAAGCACTGGCACTCTGCAGCCTCCGCAGAGTGTTCACTTTATATGCCCCGGACATGTTGGACAGAGGGTAATTTGCAACTTGCTTTGCCAATGGGGATCTGGAGGGCCTGTTGGATGGAGTGGGGGATATGGAGGCTGCATGCAGTCAATGGCCCTGTGGGAGGATGCTCTGAGATGTTTGTGACTGATGGAGGAATGAGTGACAAGCCAGAGTCAGCAGGTAACCACTCTGATTTCCATGTTTTTAACTGTCTGTTTGCTATCCAGTGGGTGGGAGAATTGGAAATTGCATATCAAGAAGGTGAGATGGCATAACAATGAGGATTTTACTGCACTTCACTGCACGCTAATGCATATAAATAGAACTCTCACCACTCACTAGTTAGAATCTTGTCTTGTCGATCAACACTCAGTTAGAAATGGGACCATTTGTTCTCAGTGGCGAGAAACTCCTCAGTGATGATCTCACACAATTCTCCAAGCTTTCTCACCAATGCCTATGCCATTTAGTGCCTGGGAAGATTATGTCCTGTGCATCTTTGCAAAGAGACTGAAAGGTACTCCGTCTTAGCAGTGATCTATCCTACTGGCATCGTGATGATGAATGATTCCAAAATAAATCTCCGGGAGAATCACCTTTTATGCTTGGTTATTTAATTGCTTTTTATTTTAAAAAGATGTACTTTTGAACTAATGTCAACATTAAAATCAGATGGTAGTAGGAACTGCAGATGCTGGAGAATCTGAGATAACAAGGTGTAGAGCTGGATGAACACAGCAGGCCAAGCAGCATCAGAGGAGCAGGAAGGCTGACGTTTTGGGTGTGGACCCTTCTTCAGAAATGGGGGAAGGGAAGGGGGTTCTGAAATAAATAGGGAGAGAGGAGGAGGCGGAAAGAAGATGGATAGAGGAGAAGATAGGTGGAGAGGAGACAGACAGGTCAAAGAGGCGGGGATGGAACCAGCAAAGGTGAGTGTAGGTCGGAAGGTAGGGAGGAGATAAGTCAGTCCAGGGAGGACGGACAGGTCAAGGGGGCAGGATGAGGTTAGTAGGTAGGAGATGGGGGTGGGGCTTGAGGTGGGAGGAAGCACAGGGTAGGGAGGCGGGGATGAGCTGGGCTGGTTTTGGGATGTGGTATGGGGAGGGGAGATTTTGAAGCTTGTGAAATCCACATTGATACCATTGGGCTGCAGGGTTCCCAAGTGGAATATGAGTTGCTGTTCCTGCAACCTTCGGGTAGCATCATTGTGGCACTGCAGGAGGCCCAGGATGGACATGTCGTCTGAGGAATGGGAGGGGGAGTTGAAATGGTTCGCGACTGGGAGGTGCAGTTGTTTAGTGCGAACCGAGCGTAGGTGTTCTGCAAAGTGGAGGCTTGGGGACCCTCCCATTCCCATCTCCTACCTACTAACCTCATCCCGCCCCCTTGACCTGTCCGTCCGCCCTGGACTGACCTATCTCCTCCCTACCTCCCCACCTACACTCACCTTTACTGGCTCCATCCCTGCCTCTTTGACCTGTCTGCCTCCTCTCCACCTATCTTCTCCTCTATCCATCTTCTATCCGCCTCCCCCTCTCTCCCTATTTATTTCAGAACCCCCTTCCCCTCCCCCATTTCTGAAGAGGGGTCTAGGCCCGAAACGTCAGCCTTCCTGCTCCTCTGATGCTGCTTGGCCTGCTGTGTTCATCCAGCTCTACACCTTGTTATCTTATATTAAAATCAGACGGTTCCAGATTAACTCTTTTTGGGACAAGAATGAGCTTTATGTCCTTAACTCAATGTCAAAGACATGCATTTGTTGTTACCTCAGACACCTCCTCCTGTAAAAATGTGAATTGCCTCATCGATACAGGCAAAGAGGTTCAAAGACCAAATCATCTATTCAGAGAAAATTTAACATCTCTCCAGTGCAACATCCATTTGTTTCTCAAATAATTCCAGAGTTTCGTGACAATTTCCATGTCTATACCTGGTAATTTCTTATTAATATTAGTGCAATTTCCTTTGAAGAAGTTTTTTTAAAATATCTGTCTTAAAATTACTCTTTCCTCAGTTTAAAACCATGTTTTTCCATTCCACAGCAGCATTGTAATTTAAAGAGCAATATTCTGGCTTACTTTTTTTCTACATACTTAACAATTTATTTATTATTATATGATTAACTGTCAAAACTTCAGGCCTCTCTATTCTTTTGTCATAGCTCAGACCTTGGGATCAATTTACTTTACATTGCCTCCACTATTTTAATCGCTCTCTTGTTCCTTGAGGGACTCAAACAGGATGCAATAGTAAAGTTGCCCCATACACTTTAATAACTACCTCTTTTGATTCAAATCAGTTGTGGATGTCAACATATTGTTGCTACTTGTTGATTGTTACTAGACACACATGTCAAACACCTAGAGACAGAAACAAAGTTGATGTTTTGAATTCAGCGACCCTTCTAAACAATTCTGAAGAAGGGTCACTGGACTTGAAACATTAACTCTGTTTCTTTCTCCACAGATATCGCCTGACATGCTGAGTTTAACCTCTAATTTCTGTTTTCATTTGTTTCTTATCTCAGTTTCCTCAGTTCTTTGTTTTATTCAAGTGAATTTCTCATTGTGATGAACAATTTCACATTGTGATGAGCAAGTATGTATTACACAGATATAAATCCCACTTACTGTAAACTAAAACATATCGACAAAGGATGACAAAAGAAGGACTAGGGGATTATAACTGTGTATATTAGATTATGCTAGTTGAAAGGTGAATTGAGTATTGAAACACTTCCTTGTCCTTGTTCAGAATAGCGACTGGCAATTAAACAGCAGAGCACTCAGCCTCAAAGGAAATGTAAACATGAACTTAACCACTTTAATGGCATATCACCGTCATTGCCATTTGAAGCTCCTGAAAATGTTACACCTTGATCGATCAGGTTAAATGGATTTTTAGTACGTGACGAGAGTAAAACTCTAGAATTTCGAGTTGACACTGAAAAAATTACTCTATCTGCATGGAGTACTGACAAACAACTAATTAGAAAATTTTAGAAATGTTTTTTATTTTAAAAAGTAATGTTTTGCAGAATCTTTTATATTATGCCTTTACCATGTATGCATACCCCAATCTTTAAATTGCTTACGCAATAAAAATTGAAGTTATTTTATTACAGTGCATTTAGTTTCTTTCTGAGTGTTTTGGAAATCCTTTAATGAGATTGGATGTTTGGAAAACATGATGATATCACTGTTGCTTCATATGTTAGAGGCGACTTACATTACAGAACACCCAGCTACTGACCAGTTATTGGAGACATGGATTTTTGTGGACAGTTCAATTAAATTTCAAGAGTATTGGATCCAGTTAGCATGTATTTGTTGTAATTTCATCAGGTTGGCACCTCATTTTTATGTATGCCTTATGTTCTTCCTGAGATATTCTCTTACATTTCTTATTGAGCTGTAATTGCTCACTTGGTTTATATGTAATAGTGGAATGAGGGATATGCCAGGCCATGAGGCTACAGGTTGTGGTTGAATACAGTTCTATTGCTGCTGGCCCAGGGCACCTCATGGATTTCTCAGTTTTTAACTTTTGGATTTGATCTGATTTATCCCACTTAGCACAGTGATAGTGCCGCAAAACATGGTGAAGGATGCTCTCAGTGGAAAGACGGAACCTTTTGTCCATGAGGACCATATAGTGAACTGTCCTGCTAACACTGTTATGAACAGATGGAACTTCAACAGTTGGACTGGTGAGGACAAATTCATGTAGCTTTTTCCCACAAGCTGGCTGCCCTAAGTGACTACCATCGTTCTAGTCTGTCCTTCGAAACTTAGCTGGCTCATTTAGCTATGGTGCTGTTGAGTTACTCTTCATGGTGGATATTCAAGTTCTCCACCTTAACTACAGTCTGTGCTGCTCCGACCACCCTCAACACTTTTCCAATTGATGCTCAATCATGTAGAATTCATCTTTAAAGGAGGAAGAAGGTGGAAATCAGCAGAGTGTTTTCTTACTCATGTCTGTCTTGATCCCATAAGACAAACTTGGGTCCAGAATTGATGTTGAGTACTCCTTTTCTCTCTGAACTGTATACTATTATGCCACTAGATCTTGTATGGTGATAGATGTGTCTGGGATGTTGGCTGTAAAGCATGATTCAATAAGTGTGATGACATTCATAACATTGGGCTGTTACATGATAAGTCTGGAAGTCATCTCTGTCAATTTTGACACAACTCCCAAGATCAGAGTGAGAAGGACTTTGTGTGATTGGCTGGGCATAGCTTTGTTACGTTCATGACCAGACAAATATTTTTCATTTTATTCCTTTGTGGCAGTTTGTTGCAGCTGGGTGGTTTGTGAGGCATTTCAGGAAATAGTTGAGAGGCAAGTATGCTTCTGAATTTCTGGAGTCACAGAAAGATCAACACAGGAAAGGACAGCAAGCTTCCTTACCTGAATGACATCAGTGAACAAGATGAGCTTTTATAACGATCAGCAGTTTCATGTCAGTGTTACTGATATTGGTTTTCTATTACAGATTAATTTAGTCAAAGGAATTGAAAATCCTCAACATTTGCAATGGAATTTGAACCATGCCTCAAGATCATACATTTAAGCCTTCTGGATTACTAGCCCAGTAATATAAGCATTGTGCTCCTAACTGCACTAGTAGGAGAAGTTGAATTAGCATCAGTAGATACAGTTTCTAAACCAGATGGATTCAGGTGTAACGGAATGTCAACTGTGCATGATGCACCTATTATCCAAAGGCAGGAATCAGGAACAGGAGTTGGCCATTCAGTCCCTTCAGCCTGCTTGGCCATTCAACAAGAACATGGCTGAACTCATGCTCCACCATTTAGTATGAGCATGGCTGATCTACATTCACCAAACATTTTTACTGCATCAACTACAACTTCCTTTCCATTCTTCATAACACTGCCACCCGTTACTTAGTAAAAATCTGTCTACCTCCTCAAATTTACTCAATGTCCCAGCTAACACCACAGATCCATGACCCTCTGAGAGTAATAATTTCTCCTCGTCTGTGTTAAATCGATAACTCTTAGTCTAAAAATAAGACCTCTCGTTCTAGATTGCCTCACATGAGGAGCTATCCTCTTATTAAAACCCTTGAGCGTCTTATATGTCTCAATTAGACATCCTCTCATTGTCCTAAGCCCCAGAGTATAGGCCTAAATTACTCAATCCCACTTCAGAAGGAAAACTCCTCATCTCTTTGATCAATCTAGTGAATCTGCTCTGAACTGCCTCCAACGCAAATACAACCCTCCTCAAGTAAGGGGTCCAAAATTGTACACAATATTACAGGTGCGGTGTCACTAATGCCTTATACAATTACAGCAACACTTCCTGAGTTTTGTAGTCTATTACTTTTCCATTAAGTGTCAAAATTCCATCTGCCTTCCTTATTACCTGCTGTATCTGCATTGCAGTTTTCTTTGATTCATGCACAAGGGCACATAGATCTCTTGATATCTCAGGGCTCTAATATATCTCATCATTTAATCATATGCTTTTATTATATTCTTCCTGCCAAAATTGACAATTTCACATTTTCCCACATTATACTCCACTTGTCATATCTTGCCCTACTCACTAAATTTGGTGATATCTTTTGTAACCTCATTGTGTCCTCTTCACAACTTATTTTCCTGCCAGTCTTTGTGTCATAAGCAAAATTGGCAACCATACATTCTGGCCCTTCATTTAAATCATTAATGTAAATAATAAATAGTTGACGTCCCAGCACCGACCTCTTTGGTGCACCACTTATTTCATCTTCCCAACTTGATAAAGATCTATTTAACACCTATTCTCCAGACCATCAGGATCCAGACATTTGTCAGCCCACAAACGATTTACTCAGTACCACCTCACTAGTAATTGTAATTTTCCCAATTTCCTCCATTCCTTCCATTTCCTGATTTATTGATGATTTCTTATATCCTCTAGGGTGAAAATTGATACAAAATACCTGTTCGTTTCACTTATCATTTCATGATTTCCCATTACTAATTCTCAGGTCTGACTTCTTACAGGACAAATACTCACTCTGTTAACTCTTCTTTAGATATTTATAGAAACTTTGACAATTTCTTTTTCTATTTCTGGCTAGATGCTCTTGTACACTAATTTCTGCCTCCTTATTTAAATTTTAGTCATTATTTGCTTTTTAATATATTCTGTTTAACCTTCTCACCTGCCACCTGTCTTTGCACAATGATATGCTTTTTTGTCTTAAATATCAATGCTCTCTTTAAAATTTCTAGTTAACCAAAGATGGCATATCCATCCCTTAGAATTTTTCTTACTTGTTGGAGTGTGTTTATTCCTAATTCTGAAATATCTCCTTAAATGTCCACCATTGCATTTCATTGCCTTTCCTTGAACTTAACTTGTCAATTTACTTTCACCAGCTCTCGTTTTAAGCCCTCATAGTTGCTCTTATTGAAGTTTAATAAAATAGCCTTGCACCTCTCTCTGTAAAATTGAAAGTAAAAGTCAATCATATTATCGTCACTGCTCCTTAGTGGCTCCTTTGTTATGAATTCATTAATTGATTCAAACTCATTGCACAATAATAGGTCTAGCATAGTCTATCCTCTGCTCAGCTCCAGAACATGCTGTTCTAAGAAACAATCTTGAAAATATTGTATGAGCTCCTCATCTGGCTAGCTTCGCCTCAGACATTTCCACGTCATAGAGTCACAGAATCATAGAACAAGGAAATAGACCCTACGGCCCAAACAGTCCATGTTGAACATAATCCCAAAACTCCCACCTGCCTGCTCCTGGCCAATATCCCTCCAAACCTTTCCTATTCTTGTACTTATCCAAATGTCTTTTAAACATTGTAATTGTGCCCACATCCGTCACTTCCTCAGGAAGTTAATTCCACATGTGAACCACCCGCTGTGTAAAAAATTTGCCCCTCATGTTTTTTTCACATCTCTCTCCTCTCATCTTAAAAATGTGCCCCAGGTTCTTGAAATTCTCCGTCCTCGGGAAAAGACAACTACCATTAATTCTACCTAAACCCCTTATTATTTTATAAACTTCTACAAGGTCATCCCTCAACCTCCTATGCTCCAGTGAAAAAAAAGTCCCAGCCTATCCAGCCTTTCCTTATTATTCAAACCTTCGTTACACAACAACATCTGGTAAATCTCTTCTGAACCTTCTCCAGCTTAATAATATCCTTCCTACAACTGAGCAACCAGAACTGGAGACAGTATTCCAGAAGAGGCCTCACCAATGTCCCTTACAACCTCAACATGACTTCCCAACTCCTATACTCAAAGGACTGAGCAATGAAGGCAAGCGTGCCAAATGCCTTTTTTAACCACCCTGTCTATATATGACACAAACTTTAAAGAATTATGTACCTGCACCCCTAGGTCCCTCTGTTCTATAACACTACCCAAGGCCCTATCCTTAATTATATAAGCCCTATCCTTGTTTGTTGTACCAAAATGCAATACCTTGTATTTATCCAGATTGATCACCATCTGCCATTTTTCAGCCTATTGACCCATTTGATTAAGATCTTTTTGTAATCTTAGAAAACCTTCTTCACTTTCTACTATGCCACCAATTTTGGTGTCATCCGCACTTGCCTTCTATATTCTCATCCAAATCATTTATATAAATGTCAAACAAAAGAGGACCCAGAACCGATCCCTGTGGAACACCACTGGTGACAAGCCTCCAGTCCGAAAAGCAACCCTCCACCTCCACTCTCTGTTTCCTGCCATTAAGCCAATTATGTATCCAATTGGCAAGCTCACCCTGAATCCCATGTGACCTAACTTTACTGATGAATCTAACATGCAGGACCTTGTTGAAGAATTTTTTTAAAGTTCAGTTGATATGCAAATAAAAATTCCATAATTATTGTAGTGTCTTTCTGGCAAACTCAAATTATTGCTTCCTTTATGCCCCATCCTGCCCAGTAGCTACTGTTTCGGGCCCATACATTACTCCCGAAAGTGCCTATTATCTTTATATTTTCTCATTTTTACCCAAACTGTTTCCAGATTTTGGTTTCCTAAACTGAGGCCATTCCTTTCTACTGTGCTAAAACCATCACTAACTAGCACAGCTTCTCACCTTTTCCTACTTCACCGTCAGTCTTAAATGTCATATGTTCTTCCAGATTCCGGTCCAAATCAATGGCAGCTTGTACCTCTGTCTCTGTAATGGCTGCCTGATTGTACTTATTTATTTCTGCTTGTCAATTCATCCCTTTTGTTTCAGATGTTACATGCATTCTGAAATTGAGCCTTTAATTTTATTCTTTTACTCTCTAGGTAAATCTTAGTTTTATTTTTGGGTGACTCTTCAGTTCATACTCTTTCCCTTCCTTCCCCGTCTGTTTATCAATTTCCATATTAATACCTCTCTCATATCAATGACTCTACTCATTGTTAAACCACATCTTCCCAAATTTCATCTCTTGCCCCTATAATTCAATTTAAAATCCCCTCTACTTCCCTAGATATATGGTTGGCAAATACATTGAGCCTAGCACAGTTCAGGTGGACATTGTGCTATTGATAGAGATTCCACTTTCCCAAGTGCTGATGCCCCACAAACTGGAACCAATTCTCCCACATCAGGTTTTGAGCCATGCTTTCATTTTTCTAATCTGACTTGCACTATGCTAATTTGCATGTGGCCCACGGACTATTGCAGAGATTATGACCTTTCAGGTACTGCTTCTTAATTTGGCACCTGACTCCTCCTCCTGCCTATGGAGAACCTCCATGTTTGTTCAACCTAGGTCATCAGTATTTACATGGACTGTAATGACTCGATCTCCTATCTCGCACTTGAAGGTCACCCCCTAGCCCCAGACCTCCAGTTCTGAACCCTGACACTGAGGTAACACAGGCACCTGGAGTCATGCACTTTGCTGCAGAGAGTAATGTCAATCCCCCTCATTATAACATTCCTTACTGCCACTACATTCCTTCTTGATTTCTGCCTGTTAAGTGGCTTTTTGCATCATAGTGTCATGGTCAGTTAGCTCAGCCCCCTAAAGTCCTCACTCTCATCCAGACAAGCTTAAAGAACCTCCAAACTGTTGCACAATTGTGAAAGGCTGAGGTTCCTGTGCTCCTGCCCCCTGCATCCTCTTAGCTGTCTCACTTGCAATCTCACTCGCAGTCACACTCTCCTGACCCTAACACTGACTGCATCAGATGATTCGACCCGAAGAGGTGTGACTGCCTCCTGGGACAAAGAATCCAGGTAAATTTCCCCCTTTCTTATGTGTCACAGTGTCTATATTTCAGTACACAGCTCATAAGGTCTGAGCGGAAGCTGCTCAAACTTCAAACACTTGTCACAGATAATGTTCGTTCTGGGCCAAACAGGCAACTAGGAATTCCCACATGCTGCAATTGTGACACATCACCTGTCTAGCAATCCTTAATATGTTCTAAGGAAGTATTTCATTATTGTATTCAACTTCATATGAAATTTTTATATATTTCATTAGCCCTTCTACCAATTGTGTTATGATTTTGAACCTTAGAGGTAGAATAAACTTTCACCACTTACTAGATATTCACCAATTAACTGGCTTCTCCTCCTGCAGTAGAATAAGAATGCATTTCTGGAGGCTGTAAAAGATTAGACAAAAGCAACAGAACGTCTCTTTCTCTTCCTGCTCTTAACTCTTTTAAACGCTTAACCCCAGCAGGCCAGTTGGTCAAATTCAAATGCTAATTCACACTAAGTTAGCAAGTTTCATAAACTCCTAACACAAAAGGCCAACCTGACTCAATTAGGAATCCTCTAGTTTGGCAAGCTCTTAATTGAGCCCCTTTCTCACTGGAACTGTTAAAAAAAACTTTGCTTAAGACTGGCATCTACTGAATTTAATCTGTAGATTTCAGGTTAATGCTAACAGCAAACTACAGACTAAATTAGATTGGTACAGAATAAAAATTCAGACTTTACTGCCCAACAACTGCACCCATTCAGTCCTAAAGTAATTTCCGCCAGTTTACATTTATAAAGCAGTAAAATAGCAGCAAAAACATAAAGCGTGATATCAAGATTTATGATTCTTTTATGATCTTCTTTGCCAGAGATCCATGGGTGATTCTCACACATAACTTCACATTTAATATTTACAACTTTTTCAAAGCTTTGCTGAAGATTTCAACTGTTTTTATTTGTTTCTTCACATACCTGCAAACATCTCAATGGTGTTCATCTTTGTCTGATTGATGCTGATGTTAATGCTGATTTTTCCATCACTAAGGTTGATTTCCACCATTCCATAACCTGGGGCAAATTTGCTGAAAAGTAGCAGACTGTTGGGATTCCATGTTCGAAACATAAAGCTGATGGAAAACAAGTCCTGGTTCATGTGTCCAGGCAACAGCAAATAACTGCTGCTATTAAAGAACACAGGTACAGCACGAGATTCCACACAGGAGAAACTCAGATTACCCTGGAAAGAAAAATAAGAAACAAAGATTGCTATCGAAATATAGCCAACAGCCTGCTACACAAAATCTTTCTTTTCACAAACACCTTTGCATTTAACATTACCTTCTGTTTTTTTTTTCCTAGCTGTCTCTCAGTTAGAAGCATGCTCCTTTCTCATTTTTGAAGTAAGAAGTTCAACCCCTGCTCAGAACCTAAGCACCAAAACTGGTTTGGTAGTGCAGTGCTGCATTAACAAAAACTGACACCTTTCAAATGAAATGTGAAGTTGAGTCCATTTTCCCTTTTAGGTTGTTATAAGATCCCACAGCAGTAATTTGAGGAAGAGCAGGGGAACTGCTCTCAGTATTCTGATCAATAATTGGTGGGACCATGGTGTCTGAAAATTGGTGGTTGTATTTCCTTTATTATAGGAGGGACTAAACTTCAAAATGACTCAATTATCTGCAAAATACTTCAAAATGTTTGAATGTTATGAAAGATGATATAAAGATTTCTTACAGATAGTGGGAACTGCCGATGCTGGAGAATCTGAGATAACAAGGTGTAGAGCTGGATGAACACAGCAAGCCAAGCAGCATCAGAGGAGCAGGAAAGCTGACATTTCGGTTCTAGACCCTTCTTCAGAAATGATTTCTGATGCTGCTTGGCCTGCTGTGCTCATCCAGCTCTACACTTTGTTATTAAAGATTCTTTAGATGGCTATTCCCATTAAAACAAGAAGCAGGAGTGTAGGTAGCAATACTCAGGCTAAAATATAACAAGCAAACCAATTGATCAGCTAAATCAACATTGAGATGTGTTATAGACTTCAAAGCTTTTGCTCATTAGTGCAGCTGGGGAATTATATGAGAGTGAATATATTACACTTCATTTCCAAGATAGCAAATTTAGTCAATGGTAACCATTTTTGATGACCATGGAACTTGTTCAGGTTGTAGTGGAGAAATACAGTTACATTGGGCTGAATCTTTATTTTGGCTAAGTGCAAGTTGCATCATGCTTTCTGGAGGGACTTCCGGTGCCAAGTCTCGTAGGTTTCTCGCTGCATCTTACAAACCCTGCAACATGAATTACCTATCCTACGCCTATAGCATCCCTCACATCTGAAATCATGAGGTTGTGGCTCTTAAATCTTAATTTTCAAGCCTTTTAAAAGCTTATATAAATCCCATCCACTGCATTATTTTGTCTCCTCTCTTTCTTACCTCTGAAAAAAATTCAACAACTTTGGTCAAGCATGATTCTCCCTTCTAAAATTCAAGGTGACTACTCTTAAATATGCTGGAATATATTTTCAGGTCTTCTCCTATCTCATTATCTAGGCATCCCTTTGTGGCTCAATAGTTATGAATCTTTATTTTCCTTTTATAATTTATGTACCTATAGAATAAATTCATTTCCATGTTTCTTCTCATAAACAACTGTAAAAGTCAGTTTCAATAAAGACATATGTTTTAGTTTGTAAGTTGAGCAATGTTAGTATGATGAAGTTGGAACGGTACATTAGGTACCGTGCCAATGAATTAGCACCAAACGTTGCATTGTCTTGTTGCTCAGGGAAAATAAATAGTATTCACAGAATCAGAATTGTTGTAGCAAAGCGAAGGCCAATTGGCCACGCATGTCCATGCCAGGTCTTCATTGTCTCATGTGCCCTTTATTCTAAGGGAATACAGTGGCAGGATCTTGCAAGATTTAACAAGTGATTTTAAACGTATGTGATAATGCTGAATCCATACAACATAAAGCTGGCTCATTCCTAGCCTTAAAGTGTGGAAAAGGTGTTGCGCTTTTCTTCCACATTGAACCATAAAGGAAACATAAATGTTTCCTCATCATCCTCATCAGACAGTATCGCATCATCAATAAATGAGCTGCATGCCTTTTTCTATTTATTCGTTAATGGGAAGTGGATGTCACTGGCTAGGGCAGCATTTATGGCTTTTGGGAATGTGGGGTGAGCTGCCTCCTTGAACTGCTGCAGTCCTTTGAGTGCAGTACATCTACAGTGATGTTAGAGAAGGATTTCCAAAATTCTAACCATGTGACAGTGAACAGCAATACTGTTCCAAGTCAGGATGATATGTGGCTTGGAAGGCAACTTGAGTGCAGTTGTGTTCACATGCATCTGCTGCCCTTGTCCTCTAGGTGATGAGGGTCACAGTTTCAGAAGGTGCTATCAAAGGATCCTTAGTGATTTGTGTTATGTATCTTGTAGATGGTAGACACTGCTGCCACGATGCATCAGTGGTAAAGGAAGTGAACGTTTAAGGTGATGACAGTCAAGTGGAGTGCTTTGGAGTGTTGAACTTCTTGAGTGTTGTTGGAGCTGTACTCATCCAGGCAAGTGAAGATCATTGCATCAAAATCCCGAGGTATGCCTTGTTGATGGTGGATGTGCTTTGGGGAGACAGGAGGTAAATTAGTCACCAGAGAATTCTTAGCCTTTAGCTGCTCTTGTAGCCACAGCACTTATATTACTGGTCCAGTTGAGATTTCTGGCCAATGATAACTGTTATTTTGTTGTTAATGGGTGATTCCAAAATTATAATGCTATTGAATTTCAAGGAAGCAGTTCTCTTTTGTTTGAGATTGTCATTACCTGGCCTTTCTATTATTTTGATGTTAATTATCTCTATCAGCACAAGTCTGAATGTGGACAAGGTCTTGTTGCATATAGGCATGGACTGCCTCACTATTTAAGGAGAATTACAGATAAAAAGAAACATCGTATCAAAGCTTTTCATATTGCAATCATCAGGACAATTCACCAGCAATATTAAAGATAAAGGGAAAGGAAGAAAATATATACTCTAATAGAGAAAAGCACTGATTCATTGTCATGTGGTCTATGATTTGTAGAAGCATTGCCATTGAAAATGTAACAATTAGATAATGATCAACAGTTAACTGCCATGCTGTATTTAAGCTTTACACCAGGCAGATTAACTTCGATTAGTCAAGGCACTAGCCTGAGGAATGAACCTGAGGTCAGCTGTCACCAGCTTTGTTTAGTTGAAACAACACAAGGTGTATATTAATTCTTTCTGTCTGCAAGAAGAGGGCCCTCTATATTAATGCATGCAGCTTCCAGTACATAATAATGTATTGCACTGTGAGCGCAACCAACAATCCTAAATTGGTTGTCAGCCTAATTCTTATACTTGGGATAATTTAGCAGATGTTGTCCAATTGTGGAAATACATTTAATGTTAGACACTGTATTTTGAATTTTGCAGCATGGATTAGTAGGCTACCCTTGTCTGTTTGACACAGTTCACCAGTATTTGCGATTTGCATAGCAAGCACAACACTAGCACTGATATTTATGCAACACATTGTGCTAGTTTTCACTTTTAAGCATATTGGTAATGCCAAGGTGAGAAACAGTTCCATAATTAAATGATTGTTTTTGCAAGACAAATTGCAAAACTTGATAATAGGGTTACTAGTTTATGCCATGCCCAAAGGTGCACTTGGTCTGTAGTATGCAAATTTCTTCCTTTTGTAAAAATTTGATCCACTTATGTTGCTACCTAGTTTCAATCAATGACCACACAATAAACAACAGCTATTTGAAACATGCCCAATATGTAAGCTCATTCATGCATAAGTATTTTGGCAACACAATCAACAATGTCACTAAATATGATATAAATTGCTCTATGTAGTCTCTGAGAGCAAAGAGTTTTTCCTTGCACTTGCTTTCACTTTTGGCCTACCCCTTCGTCCCACATCAAACAGGAAGAGGCATTTTCTGAGTTCAACCTTCTAAGCTCCCAGCTATCCTGCCACAAATCAGAATCTACTGAAGACGCTGAATCCTTGAAAACATGTCCAACTGATCTAGAACATGCATATGGGAGGGTTCTGAATAACTTATCCAATTTTCACATGCAGAAAAAAATATGTGGCAACACTTTTTTATTCATTAGCAAGATGAAGGCATCCCTAATTGCCCAGACAGCAGTTCAGAGTCAACCACGTTACTGTGGGTCTGGAGTCACATGTAAGCCAGACCAGGTAAGGATGGCAGTTTCCTTCTCTAAAGGACATTAGTGAACTAGATGGGTTTTTCCAACAATTGACAATGGATTCACAGTCATCATTAGATGATTAATTCCAGACTTCCTTTACCAAATTCAAATTCCACCATCTGCTGTGGAGGAATTCAAACCCGGGTCCCTAGAAACCCTGGGTCTCTGGATTAACAGTCCAGAAGTAAAGACCTCTAGGCCATCACCTACCTGCAAAGCTTCAAGGCCAATTCACATCAATAAAACTGACAAAGGGTCAGGAATGGTCATCCATAACAGCAGTAATTATACTAACAAAATATATGCCATTTTTAATGATGGGTCCAACTTCAAATCCATTGGACCTGCTGCTCATCATGACTGGGCAACCTTACTTAGAAGCAAGCATAAATACACACTGCTGGACTTGTCTGTAAAAGCAACGAGCTGCCGGGTGATATATAGTTTCCACTTACATGGTGAAGGATTCCTTCAAATACGTGAATGCTATACAGGAATTGCATTTCAATAGCAATGCAGTATCTATAAACTCATTTTAAGTTGCTAGGCTACTTATTATGACACACCTCTGGAACAAGTAGGATTTGAACCAAGGCACCTGGCTTAACGGTAGGAACATCACCTCTGCACGACAACAGCTGTTCAGAATCCTGTATACTTCAATCAAGTCCCCATTGCTCTTCTAAACATCACTAGGAACGAGCCCAATCTGTCCAACTTTCTCCATAAGATGAACTGATCAGTCCAGGTATCAATCTATTAGAACTTCTCTGAACTGCCTCTAATGCATTTGCATCCTCCCTAAATAAGGAAAGCCAAACTGTACTCTGTACTTCAGTGATTTCACCAATGCCTGATAAAACTGAAAGATAACAGACCATAAGACCATAGATATTGGAGCAGAATTAGGCCAGTTAAGTTTGCTCCACCATTCAACCATGGCTGATATGTTTCTCAATGCCATTCTCCGTAACCTCTGATCTGCTTTTTAGACAAGAACAATTTATCTCTGTCTTCAATACACTCAGTGATTTGGCCTCCACAGCCTTCTGTGGCAATGCGTTTCAAAGATTCACCACCCGCTGGCTGAAGGAATTCCTCCTCATCTCAGTTCTATAGGATCATCCTTACACTCTGAGTTCTGTGCCAAGCCTCCTACTAGCTGAAATATCCATGTTTTCTAGGTCTATCAGTATTCTGTGAATTTCAATATCTCTCCTCATCCTTCCAAATTCTATTGAGTCCAGACCAAAACTCCTCAACAGCCAGCCCTGCTTCCAAAAAACCATCAAGACATTCCACAAATTCCACTTCTTAGGATCCACTACCATATTGTAATTCCCCATGATTATTGTAATAGCACCCTTCTTACATATCTTTTCCATCTACTCATTTACTTTCTGCCCCAAATTCTGATTACTGTTAGGAGTCTTGTACATAACTCCCATCAGGGACTTCTTTTCCTTTGTAGTTCCTCAACTGTACCCAACGCAGATTCTAAGCCATCTAATCCTGTATTGTTTCTTGCCATCTATTTAATTTTACTTTTTTACTAACAAGGCAACCCCCATCCCCTATTTCCGCTATCCATAATCCTACTTATGCAATTCGCCAGGACTCTGGTCCCTGCATGAGTCTGTCCCATTGGAGCAGCTCCCTCCTTCCCCAGTTCTGGTGCCAATGTCCCATGAATTTGAACCTATTTCTCCCAGACAAATGTTTGAGCTATGCGTATATCTCTTTAATTTTATTGGCCTTGTGCTAACTGGCTTGTGGCTCAGGTAGTAATCCCGGGATTATCACCTTTTTGATTCTGCTTATAATTTAGCCCCGAGCTGTTCCTATTCGCTCAACAGAACCTCTTTCATCTTTCTATCTTTATTGTTGGCACCTAATTGAGCCATAACAACCAGATCTTTCTCCAATTTTATACTATATTCCAGTCATAATAAAAAATGGCATTGTCTTAAATGTCTTAATTACTTGTAGTTTCAGCCTAACCACTTGCAACTCGTGCTCAGGAACACAGAGATCTCTCTGCACCTTGGAATTCCACAGTCATTCTCTAATTAAGTAATGCTCTTCCTTTTTTCTTTCTGCCAAAGTGAGAAACTTCACATTTTTCCACATTATATTTCATCAGTCAGATTTTTGCCCAATCATTTAGCCTCTCTATATTTGACTTAACATGTTCGTGTCCTCCTCACAGTATACTTACCTGCCTATCTGAGTCATCTCCAAAATTTGCTATAAACCTTCACTCCCCTCATCGAAGTCATTGTTTAGTACTAAACCTGTCACATTTGTCCAATCAGAAAAAGACCCACTTTTGAACACTCTGTTTTCTGTCAGCCAGGCACTCTTGTATACATGCTAATATGTTACTCCCTACATCTTGAGCTCCTACTTTGCACAATAATGTTATAGGTGCCACTTTGTCAAATACCTTTTGGAAATCTATGTCGACAGGCTCCCTTTCAACCACAGCAAATGTTACTCCTTCAAATTTCTCCAATAAGTTGGTCAAACATGATTTCCCTATCACAGAAAGACATTTTGTCTATCATACAAATAATTAATGTGATATATGAATTTCAATGTTAGCACAATGCTAGGTGCAAAGATCATGTGTCCCTAAAACAGATGGTTCTTATCAAAAATTATGTTCTCTTGGCTGCTCACAACAGGCAACATACTGACTGTACACAATCAGACTATGAATGCAACATTTAAAGGGCAGTGTACAATGTTCGATGCAATTCCTTGATTGGACAACATTTCTAAATAATCTTGAGTATGCTGATAAATATATTGACATTGACAGTTTTAACCTAACAAAACAGCTGACAGCCATTCTCTGTTTCATTTCTCAATGCAATGCCTTGACCAACCACAGTCAACTTTTCTGGATTAAATATAAACAACGTTTGGCAGTTAACTGTCAGTCATCATCTAACTGGAGCACTCTCCATAGTAAAACCTCTGCCAATCAGCATATACTCGCCAACCAATCAGCACTCATCTCTAATACTGTATAAACACTACTTTCCATTTATGTTAGTGTTGCTTGAAAATCGTCATGCTGAGTGCAAGTTGAAAAACTTCATCAAAGTATGTCTTTTCTTTAAGCAAAACTCTGTATTACTAAACTTGCTCCTTGTACATTTGAGGAGTCACAAATGGTGCTGAAGATTATGCAATCATCAGCAAATATCCCCAATTCTGAAGTTATGATGGAGTGAAGGTCATTGATGAAGCAGCTGGATATAATAGTGTTTCAAATATTACCATGAGGAACTCCTGCAGAGATATTCTACGGGTATGGATAACTGATCTCCAACACTGAGAACCATCTTCCTTTGTCCTGGGTATGGCTCTCACCAGTGGACAGGTTTCCTCTAATTTCAACTGACTCCAGTTTTGCTAGGGCTCCTTGATGCCATACTCTGTCAAATGCTGCCTTGACGTCAAAGGCAGTTACTCTCAGCTCACCTGTCCAATTCACTTCTTTTGTCCATGTTTGGATCGAGGATTTAATGAAGTCAGGAAGTGAACGAAACCAAACTAAGCATCACTGAGCAGTTGTGACTGCAAGCAAAGCAACATTTGATAGCAGTGCAATAGCTATACTGGAACAGCTTGGCAAGGAGCATGGCCAATTTTGAAGCACAAGTGTTCAGTACTATGTTGCCAGGCCTTCCCTACTGCATACAATTGTGTGAATACCTCTGGTGGGTTTATCCTGCAACGGATTGGACAGGATATATGCAGAGATGATGTTGTCATCTAGGAATTTCCCTGTAAAGTATAATTCCATAAGATATCTATATTAGGCTGTTGCTAGTTTGCAAGACAACTCTCCCAATTTTGAGACAAGTCACGAGATGATGGTGAGGAGGACTTTGTCTGATCGACAGGGCTTGCTTTGCCAATGTTATTTCTAGTACCAAGTTGGCACATTTGCTTTCATTCATTTTCTTACAGTTTGCAGTGGTTACATACAACTGACTGCCTTTCTAGGCCATTTCATTCAGCATTTAAGAGTCAAACACATTGTTGTGGGTCTGGGGACACATGTAGGCCAGACCAGGCAAGTCTTTCTTCACCTTCCCTGGACGACATTAGTGAACCAGATGCAGTTTTACAACTTTTATGACAAACAACATGGTTCTCTGTTCGGTAGTACACTAGATTTTTAATTCCAGGTTTATTGAATCAATTCAAATTTCACAATCTGCCAAGCCAGCATTTGCAGAGCATAAATTTGGGCCGCTAGATTTTTAGTCCAGTGGCATTACCACTATAAGACCTCCTTCCCAAAAGGAAAACACAATGACAATGTTAATAAAATTGACATTCAGCACAACATATTTGCAATGTGTAATTGCATACAAAAGCAATGTCTACATAATAATCCAGAATTGGATTTCAATACTTGTGTTTTGCACAAAAAAAAACTGCTCACGCTCCAGGCTTTTAAAAGGAGCAGATTCAAATCAACAAGAAAATGATTTTTCACAGCTTGTACTTTACGGAAAACAATCTGTCGTTGATGTTTTTTCTGTGCTTCCTTGTTGACCTGATTAGTAATGATTACTGAGTGAAGACAGTTCCAGCTGTTCATTTTAAAATGGTACTTGTATCAGCAGTATGGATGTCCCATTGTTCTGTTATAATAGCCTACCAAAGGCTCTGTTAACGAAGGCTGATCTTTTAAAAATAACTGCTGGCACATTATACACCTGTTCTATTGCAACTGTTATTGAGAACAGAAGTTATAACATCTTCCACCAATAGTCAGTTGAGGAACTGGCAGTTGGAAAAGACTGAAAATCTATTGTTATAATGATAGGCTTTATGCCCAAGGAGAGGAATTAATAATTACTCCCAGAAATCAGCAATATGATGCTGTAGACCATCTGCAGTATTTGAAAATGCCATAGATGGAGTATTTTTTACAGTTTCAGCATTGCTGGGATGAACCAGCAACAAACTGTCTTGTGTTAGAGATAATTTTATATTAGAGAAGTTTACAGCGAGTGGGTTGTGTATTGTTCATATCCTGGGGCTAGCTAGCTTTATAACCAAGTGCCGATAGCTAGCTTTCAATTCAGTATGAGACCAATCTCCAACAATACTAATAAGAGGTAAGCCTATATGTAGGTTATTTCTAAAATTTGCTTGCTGATGCAAATGACTTATCTTTGTCTACATAACATAGTAAAAATATATGGATTAGCCATGGTTCTCCCAAAGTTGAAATTCCATGCTAACTTAGAAGTTAGCTATTGTCTGATACATGAATCAATATTTGAACCATGTCTTCTTTGTCACCAAGTGTACAAGAATCAATAGCAGTACTTCCCCATAACTTATACGCAAGACTATAGCCTTATTGATTTATTTTAACAGAGATATCCAATAGCAACATATCAAACTGATAGCCATTTCAAACCAACAACAAAGAAAGAACTTCCACCGAAATAGAACCTTATGTGACTTGAGGACACTATGATGACCTTTCACCCAGAATAGTACAGATAAGGAAAATTTGTAATTTCTTGAAAACTTTCATTTGTTGCCATCGCAGCTACAGGGGGCACACTCACCACCCACACAGTCATGGTACCAGTGGCATCTTTGCTATTGACACCACAAATAACTTTTTACCAAGAATAGGACCCTCCATATTATTAAGATACAGGTAAAGATATTTTAACAAACAAAAAAAAAAATTCATTTCAATTCAAACCCTGGGAAAGAAATTTGCTTACTGCCCTTCTCCCAATACTTGGCCAGCCTACTCAATGTTTCCTTGGCTGCTGACCATTCACAGGCCTCCCTCCTGCTCACTACTCTGTTCCATTGCCCCTGAGTGAGGGAGCAGGACGAATGGTTGGATAAAGAATGTGAGAGATGGGGTTGAGAGCTGGACAGTCAGGGAAGTAGTAAGCAGAACTTTGAGTGGAGCAGTAGGTGGGTTGGAAAGGAAGTGCTGAATGTGGCTAACATTCTTCGGATGCACAATTATGATATCAGTGGCACAATGCCAACTTCTCATTCCACATGCACATGGATGACAACAGCTGAACCGACTTCCTGATCTGGTACAGTGACAGGAGGCTCACCAGTCTTGAAAGTATCTGCAAAAGCTGTAAACTGTTTTTTTCTAATTAACCTGGAACAGGTGTGACTTGAACTCAGGCCTCCTGGTCCTGGGGTAGAGACACTACCGCAGCGTCACAAGCGGGCCCCTGCAATTGTTTATAAGCATCTTTGAAAATGACATTTAAAAGTTTGTATTAACTGTCATTCGAGTTCCTGCAGGATGTGTTTCTTAAAATAAATTGAAGTGATGCCACAGAGTACTGAACCTATTGTGTGATACACAAGGCAAGAGGTGGACATATGTTTGATCAAACTTTCTGAAATCATGTCTTGCAATACCAAAAAGGGAATAAAAATTTGCAAAAAGGAAGGATGGCTGCTTGTCACAAGCAGAGGAGGGAAATCAGGGGCCAGTCAACATTGGCTGCTCTTTTGTATTTTGTATTTTGTAGCAGTGCACTTGCAAAGCAGTTTTGGTATAAACCCAGCGAGAGATTTGTGTTCACATGTTCACTCAAAGTATGGATGGATACATCAGAAGAGGTCAATTGATGAAAGAGTGAAATTTTAAATGAGAGTTGAGAAAAATGCAATAACCGGATAGTAAAGATTTCATTTAAGATTGATGCATCATAACTGAGCAATGGCCTGTTATAAAGAAAGTAACGTACAGAAATGATTTAATCTGGCATTATCTGTCACAAAGTCTAAAACATTTATCAAATTGCCTTACACAAAAGGAAAAATGCATAATCAATATAGAAACAGCTCTTATCATAAAGGAAGGGAGAGCATGATAGAAAATAACAAAACAAATCTACAATCTCCAGTACTTGTCCTTACTTCTAATGTGAATTGATTATCACACTTATGTTTTTATGTTCTTCATTTTACAAAACCTTGTTTTCAACCATTTGGTGCAACATCAGTCACATCATCATAGATATATCAATACAAACTTCACTCATTGGCAAATCAATGATCTTACCACTTTAGATGTGTCCAGTTTCCCCCTCCTGGCAAGGTCAGTGATATTAATTCCATTATAATTTATAGATTCCATGCAGCCTTTAAAATTTTTTCCATTAAAACTCGGCTTTCCAGAAAATGGCATTCCTCCAAAACTGAGCTTGAAGAATAAATGAAAAGGTGTCTTACACTGTGCATATGAAAAATCATAATTGTCAATTTTTTTCATAAAATCTCATAGCATGTCAATCAAATATAGAAGTAATTTGAAAGCTAAAAAATTCCTGTACTACCATATAATAAATTAGAATGTTTTAAATTTATTATCTTCCACAATCAACTTCGGTCAGCTCATTCTTGGTTATGCTTGATGCCCGAAAAAGAGTTTTCCAAGCAAAACATTTGAACTTTACCAACAGCAAATTGAACAAATTCTATGATAAGTCAGTTACTTTCTTTAAAAAAAAATCACAATATTTATGTCAATAACACTGGGCTTAGAGAGATTTTGTCAATGTAATCAATGTTCTTAACTTTAAAATGCCTTGCTGAAATCAGAATTCACGCCCCTGCTAACCCTGTGTCAGCATAAAGGGTATTTGCCGAAAATTGGGGCTATACTCCACATCTGGGTCCTGCCTGCCGTTTTAAAAGGCCGACCTGATCTGGTTCAGTTACTTAGAGCCACATTAAAAGAAGGTTGAAAAGCAGAAAATGTCAAGATATATACAGAGATTTTTAAATTGATGATTTAAAACAACCTCTAGTACTTGATTATCACCTTATCAGGGCAACCCTTATGTCAACTTCAGAATATGAGGCAAAACAAAACTGGGCAAATAAAAGAATGAAGCAGGACTTTATTTTGTGGCCAAGTTAGGCAGGATGTCGACCTATGCAGGCTCAACATAAATAGGTAGGACTGAAACAGTAAGACAGGTCATAATAATACTCTAGTAAGAGTATTGCTGATATGGCTTGATTATAACAATATTATCCATTCTTTATTAAAACAGTGAGGTCTTTCAAAATTCAAAGAGTTGGTGGTAGCCTAGAGGTGATGAGAGTAATGCTAACAGTTCAGTTGGATTCAAAACCCAAGATAGAATAGGAAAGGTGCATGAATTATGGGAATTTGCAATAACCACCTCCTTTTTAAGCTTTTCACTACTTGCTCACCCAAGTTTCACTCAGCTTGTAGCATAATGAAAATGTCAGAAGTCAGCATGCACAATTTAGTGGTAAGTGAGCAGAAAGCTGAAGCACAAAATGTTGTCAATAATGCACCCATGTGTATTTGGCACAGCACCAACTGCATAAGACTGTGGTAAAACGTTCACAATTTTCATGTGGAAAAGTTTTTTTTATCTTCTAATGCCTTCTTTCAAGAACCTATCACTCAGCTCACATCCCTTTAAACCCCTTAAGCAATTGACCTGAATTTTCCCTTAGCTTCATTCATCAAGAATCATTGCAGTCCTATTTTTTCCCCTGCTGGCATGTGGGTGTGAAAATTTATGTGCCTGCACATGTAAACGACAGTACTGAAGAACATCACAGAAGACAAATACCACAATAGCCAATGCACTCTGTTCCTTGCACCTCCTCCCTCCAGGGTGAAGCAATTTGAATCTAGCACTCAGAAAAATGGAAATGATTCTTAGTACAGTGAAACCACTCCCTAGTGTCCATTTGCTGTATTTGTGCCAATCTGTCAGAAAAATAGCAGGATTCTGTTTGTCTACTGTCTACTAGAAACCCTAAAAATCACATCATTTCTAAAGAGTTTTCAGCAATGTTCCACTGAAACTATGCTAAGAATGCAAATTATGCTAACATTTTGCAACAACTCTACCTCAGTTTTATTTTTGAATTTCGTTCAAAATAAGTTATAGACAAAGGATTTCCATCTACATTACCTTTTTATCATGATACTCAAATATCTCAAAGTACTTTAAATAAAGTGAATTGATTTTGATATAAATGACTATTGAGCAAGCAAATAATTTGTTCCTTGCATCATACTTTACACTATATTGTCATCTACCATGTCAGTAAAGTTGGAAGAAATTATACTTTCCATTGGCATAATACAGAATGTATTACTTTGGTTCTCAGATGCAGGAATTCCTTATTATTGTATTGTTCTTATGGTTGTTAACTTCCTGAGATCAATTATCAGCCAAATATTTTAAAACATGGAGTTCTCAGGTCATCTAGAAAATACCATGATCACAGAGAAGGTTGTCTGTATTAGCTCTGCCATTTTATTCTTTATTGTCAAATGTGAAAACAGACCGTATCACAGGATTTAGGTTTAAAAATGAAACTGCAAAGTTTAAGAAAAAAATTTAAAGCAAACTTAGGAATGATTTGCAGTTCACTTAACATATGCACACTTGTGATGAAGACTGATACAGAATGCATTAACTTATCTTTTGTTTATGTTTGAAATGTTGCATATTTACAATATTTATGTTTTTATTCAAAACTCAATGATTCTTTACCTCGTAGTCAAGGTCCAAGTGGTCAAATTCTCCATTGGTCCTGAAATGTTGAGTCTCTCGGTCTAATGTAAAATTGATATTGCGTCCATAGCGTTCAATGATCACTGAGTGCCAGTGGTGGTCATCCAGAAGGCTGCCAGTTGTAATAGAGGTGTCACCATTGATAGAACTGTGTTGATTGCTACCTGGAGATTAACACCGAAAGACTGTCAGTGGCTGTTCCAATGATGAAATCAGAAGTAAAAGAACCACAAAAATTAAACCATTAGTAAACTGGAAAGTCAAATTAAAGATACAGAGAACTGAAAGTGCAGGATTATCACATACTATGAAATATACAATAAGAAACATTAATACAGCAACAATTTAAGAATAATAGCACAAATATCTGACTACTGAGCAAAAATATTTTTCAGCAAATTTGAATGATCAAAAGGTCAATTCTCCTGCACATGAAGGCACTTTAAACAAAATTTAAAGACATTAGGAAGTTCTGCAGGGACAGAATCGCAAACCAATTGTTTACAAGAGAACAGTTGGAAAATTGAGACTCCCTTTAATGCTGAAGAGTTAGTCGCTTCGCTGTTGGGGATATGTCAAAGGAGACTGAAGATATTTTGTCAAAAGGAAATCACTAGCAAATATTGTCCCACCTGCAATGACATTTGCACTTACACAAATCCTTTGTCCCTGGTTGCAATTGAGGAGGATGTAAATGGTTTGAGGACAAATGTAAATGTGCCCTTCACCTTTGCACGCATTTTTTTCTGGGACCCCTTTTGCATGACCAAACCTGAGTTAGAAGCTATCGTACTTTACAGAATAACATTTAAAGCATTGCATATTCTTTGTCAGTGTTGAAGCTCGACACAGTGGCAAACAAATCCTCAAGCTTCCAGCTAGAAGTTGTCCTCTAATGCTAATACATTTATCAGAAGGGTTAGATAACTTTGTTTCTGAAGTGCATTCTGGCTTATTTCTGAATTATGGCCCTTAATACACAATTGGTTATCACTGTGCTCACCTTCTGAACTGAGTGTTCATTTGTTATGCGTGAAGCCCTATAACCTAGAAAGGTCACAAACGCCATCCTTTGCACATGGTTGGAAACTTTCCATCCAGTGAAAGCTTTAGCCTTTTATACAGTGAGGATAGTAAAAGTGTTAAACTTGTGCAGATAGCCTGAGAGTGTTCAGCTTCTGCACTTGTCAGTCCACAATATTCCACACACTGAAGTTCAGAGGTACAGCACGTAAGTGAAAACCTCAGCAATGGTATCTGTCACTTTCTTGTATGCACAGTACAAGTGGGCAAGCTTCAGGACTCTCCATCGGCCATTTTAAATGGGTTAGGTGCAAAATAAAGTGGAATCTTCCCAGTTGTCTGTTCCATCACATATTTTTCCCTTTAAAATATACCATCACAAACAGACCAATTTGTGAAATAAGCAAGCAAATTGCTGTCAGCACACATGGTGCATACAAGCACCTACGTACTGATACGCTGCATGAATGCAGGGGAGATGGTAGTGCTAGATGTAACGTCACTAAAATATTAATCCAGAACCCCAGGTTAATGAGGACTTGGATTTAAATCCTACTGTGACGGATGGTATAATGTGAAGTCAAAAAGATAGCCGAATGGTAACCCTGACAAACTTCCAAAAAAAAACTCATCTGGTTCATTGATTTCCTTCAGAAAAGGAAATTTGTCATCCTTAATTAGTCTGGCTACATGTGATTCCAGACCCACATCAATGTGGTTGACTCTTAACTGCCCTTTGGTCATTTAGGAATGGGCAATAAATGTTGGTCTAACCACCCACATCCCATAAATGAGTAAAACAAACTATTTCACAACATAATTCTTGTTGATAGAAAAGTAATGCTTTGTCATAAGCCTGTCGTCATCACAATCTTTTGGCAAGTATACGAGTATTCAATTCGATAGGCTCTTCATTGTCAATGCATCCTCAACTATTGAACACGTGTCTCAGTGCGTCATCATCTGTTTCTGTTCATACTTTGTCTTCTTTCGGCTTTTCAAACCATGGTGTAGCATCTCCTAGTCATTATTTCCAAATTAGCTCCAAAGATACAAATGATATCCAATGTAACTGTGACACAGGTCCTTCTCAACCAGTCTGCAGGATGATTACACCTTCCTTTTCCAAAAATTCTCCACTGGCATCCAGCAGGACCATCTTGCTTGGTTCTTACTTACCTAATTATAGCCAGAAAATAACATGCAATGCTTTTTCTTCTCGCTTTTCCACAAGTTCCTCTGGCATCCCAAGGGCCTATTCTTGGACTCCTACAATTTCATTGATATGCTGCTCCTCAATACCATCCAAAAAAAAAGCTTGGGATTTTCTGGAATTGGGTGCTGGTATTGCTCTGGTGAGCAGTAGGAACAGGTCATGCAGTTTATGGACAGTAGTGAATGTTTCCACATCTACATTTACAGTACTCAACTCCACTCCATTACCATTTTAATTTCTTCAAGGACTGCTTACCCGACTTCTTTTTATAGGTTGAACAGAAATTATCTCCAGCCAGAGAGGCCAGAGCATTTGTCTTTGGTTCCTGCTACCAACTCTATTCCCTAATCATTGACCTGAACCTTCCCTCCTTGCAAGTGTTTGACTTTAAAGCAGACAATTTGCAACCTGGGTATCATATTTGTTCTCAAGTTGTACTTCCGATAACATATTCATGCAATCACTAAGACCACTTAATCATACTTCTATAACATTGCTCAATTCTGTCTTTGCCTCAACTCATGAATTGCTGAAACTATTATTTATGCTTTTGTTACTCTCGACATGACTATTACAATATGCCTGCATCCTATGTTCCACCTTCCATCAACTTCAAGTCATCCAAAACTCTGCTCCTAATGCTCCACTTTGAACTAAGTAACATTCACACAGTACCCCTGGGCATTCTGAACTATACTGGCCCCCAGTGAACCAACATCTCAAATTTAGAATTCTTATCCTTGTTTTCAATTTCCTCCATGGCCTCACCATTCCCTACCTTTGTAATCTCCTCCAGACCCACAACCCACTCAGGAATCCGTGTTCCTTCAAAAAAAAACAAAGAACTGCATATGTTGGAGATCTGAAACAAATAAATAACAAAATTCCTGGAGAAACACAGCCGATCTGGCAGCATCTGTGGAGACAAAACATTTCAAGTCCAGTGACCCTTCATCAGAACTCAACAAACAACATATGACAAACAAGTAGCTCCGTTTCTCTGACAGGCATTTGTAATCAGTAAAGGAATCAAGGGTTATGGCGAAAAGGCAGGAAAGTGGATTTGCGGATTATCAGATCACCTAATCTAAACCTATCAGATCAACCGTAATCCGATTGAATGGCTAAGCAGACTAAATGGTCAACCTCAGCTCCTATGTTTTATTGTTTCACGACCTTAAGATCTGGTCAGAAATTAGGAATTCTGAGTAAGGTATAAATCATGAGGGAATTGATTACTCTCCATTTGCCTGTATGTGTACAGCTCCAATAACACCCAAGTAGCTCAATATTATCCAAGACAAAACCATCCGCTTGATCAGCATCCCAGCCACTATCTTGAATTTTCACTCCTTTTTTTAACCAATCAATCAACAGTGGCAGTAGTGTGTACCATCTACAAGAAGCACTGCAGTAACTCAGCCCAACCTCAACTTCCAAATTCCTGACTTCTAACATCTAGAACAACAAGGCGATCATCATCAGCACTCACTCACTAATGAGTATGATTGCCCACCCATGCAATTCAATGGCACTGGTCATGGGTTCTGTGGGTACTTGCGTGGCTGGTGAGCCTGATCTTAGATCCACATCTTCAACCAAACATTTGGCAGGTGCTTCTGGGAGGTGGAAGTGGTCCTTGTCCTTGAGATTATTGGCATTCCTTTCTTCAGTTCCTTTTCCGTGCTTCCTTCTGTGGATTGTCAACTTGCTTCGGAGGTGAGGCTTGCCAAGCCAAGAGATACATGGGAACACCACCACCTGCAAGTTTCCCTCCAGGCCACACAGTATCCTGACATAGAATTATATTGCTGTCCCTTCACTATCATGGAGTTGAAATCTTTGGAACTCCCCTCTAAACAGCATTGTGGATGTCCATACACCAAGAGGACAACAGCAGTTCAAGAAGACAGCTCACCACCACCTTCTCCATGACATTAGGGATAGGCAATAAATGCAAACCAGAAATGCCCACATTCATGACACACATAACCCTAACCCATCTTTTTTTTAATGTTACCTATAAATATAAGTTACCGTTATTAGCTTCATACTCACCTGCTCTTGTGAATTTAGAAACCATAGCCCTGCGACGTAATCTATATTTTTAAACAAATCCCCTAAATCAACAGGCCTCAATGAGGGGACAGAGATGGTGATCATTGGTCTGGGGACGAGTCTGGGGGCGGGGATGTGCAAGGGAAATTCCTACTGAAATTGAGTTGACATCATATGGGTATGCCTCATGCCCAAAGTTGCACAACCGATGCCAAATACAGAAGAGAAGTGATATTTAAATGGCAATGTTAAAGTGTCACAGAAAAACTGAAATTATTTTTCCCACATGACACAATCGACAAAAACTCAACGTTGATATCAAGACCCATGTCTCCATTGTGTCCCATTCCTTCAGGATTTAAAATTTTTTCCATCAAATCACCCCATGATTTCTTCTGATTAAAAGTCACCAGACTTGTAACGGTAACTGTCTTCTCACCACAGATGCTGCCAGAGTTTGGCCAGCAATTTCTGTTTTTGTTTCAAACTTTCATGTCTTTCTTTGCATTCGTATTGCATCATGTCAAGTAGCATCCATAGAAAATCTGTCATTCTATTAAGTCAACATGCTTCCAACAGTGCAGAGTTCAAAACTGCCTACAGCACTCTATCCAAGATCTTATTCAGGGTTTATATCGAATTACTGCCATATCTTTGCTTTTATATATCTTGGCATAAAGCTCAGTATTCTATAAAAGAATAATGGCCTTACCCCATAATTTTAAAATGTGAAAACTGCAGGTAATCCTTTGATTTGATCCTAATGGATGAGATTTCCCAACAGGGATCACTTCATGGAAATGAGTTTCAGCATTCCTATTTTTGGAAGATTTCTACAACCTTTTTTCTTTTGCACTAGTTTAAGTGAATTGGTGTGAACAGCAGTATCAGAACAAGCTTGAAATACAGAGGCTAGCTGCAACATAAATCTTGCCTAACGAAGAAGCATTTGCAAACCATGGCAACAGGATGATTTGGGGTGAGATAGAGGCTTGTCCTTTCACCTTGTGGCACCATGTGGAAAAGCAAGCAACAGGCACTATTCAATAGGTTGCTCACTGTTGTAATTTTCTCTTTATGATCAAAAATGGTTATTTCTTGCACGCAGAGGATGATTTGTTATGGGTTTTAATATGACTGTGAAGCCTGAATGCAGATGTGTGTAGCTTTTCACATTTCAGGCAAAAATGAATTGTTTGAGATTTTGTTAGGATGGCCCAGTCTTTCCAGCTTATCTGCTGTCCTTTTGCTGTCAGTAATCTTTGCTGGGCAAACGAAACATTTCCCATACTTGAGATTGCTCCCCAAGGAGTTCTTTCTTGTCTATTTTTCCCTCCAGTCTGTTGTGGATTTTTTCCTGAGGTTTGCCTTCAATAAGGCCTTGAATCTAATCTCAGTTGCAGATAGTGCCTAAGCTTTCGTTGTAAATATATGACCAACTTAGGGATTTTAAATCAGTCATATACCTACATCTGAGTTGGGCTCTGATGATGAGTGTTGTAATTCAATATTTGAACTTTTGAAGTAACTCTGGGTTCAGCATTTTGACCTCCCATCTGATATCCATGAAGTTTGAAATGGATCTCATGCAGAAACTGTTCAACTGCTTCATATGTCTGAAGTAGATTGTCCACATTTCGTGAGCATATAGAAGGGCAGGTATAAACACCATACTGCACACAACAATTTTAATCAATTCCACTATCTTTCACAGACTCTTTGCAAACTGGCAAATGCTGAGCTAGGTCTGGCAATTTAATTTGCCACCGTGCTGTCAATGCAGACACTTCTGGAGATTATACTTCAAAGGTATAAGTTTACACATAAGCTTCAAGGTTGTGTCATACATAGTTACAGTTGGTAAGTTACAGTCAGGATCTGCTGGTGGTGTCTGGAATACCTCTGTATTCATGAAGCTAATGGATTGTCCATAATCATCAATTACTTTTGAAATGCAGCATATGCTCCTTTAAAGGCTATGCTCCGAGCGTAACATAAGGGTATAGTCATAAGCAAACAGCTATGACCATATCACCATTTCTGATAACTTGATTGAGAATTTTAACTGTCTCAGGTTGAAGAGCTTGCCATCTGTTTTGAATTATAGACTCCCTACAGTGTGGAAACAAGGCCATTCAGCCCAACAAGTCCATACTGCCCCTCCGAACAGCATCCCACCCAGATCCATTCCCCTACCCCTGCATTTCCCATTTCTAACCCAACTAACCTAAACATCCCTGGACACTATGGGCAATTTAGCATGGCCAATCCCCCCAGCCTGCACATCTTTGGACTGTGGGAGGAAACCAGAGCAACTGGAGGAAGCTCACACCGACATGGGGAGAATGTGCAAACTCCACACAGACAGTTGCCCGAGGGTGGAATTGAACCCTAGTCCCTGGTGCTATGAGGCAGCAGTGCTAAACACTGAGCCACCATTCCCAGCAATAAATCAAACTATGATAAAATCCTTCAGAGCTGATTGACCAATGACTGTTAAAGCAGACAAAATGTTGCAGCAGAGTGTTGCCCTCAATTACACATGTTGGCCTGATCATTGCAAACAGGCATTGCCCTGCCAAGGTAATCGGGGACCTGCTATCCAACGAATTTCCTGCTCTAAAGGACATCACCCGCAGACCATTCTATGAATAACTAAGTTCCTGAAATCCACTTAAAATTTGCTAGTGGCAACAAGGATCATGGTGTCTGGAAGCATCTGGTCACAACCTGAAACAAATGTCACTGTTACCAATTAGCCACGTCATTCTTATTTAGGTCAGAAGGGTGGTTTGGTATTCGTGTTTCATTTTTGGGATTAGCTCTGTTTCTTTGGTAAGGGGCTAGAAAAGGAACTGATGAAGAGTCACTGGACTTGAAACATGAACCGTGCTTTTTTCCTACGGATGCCGCCAAACCTGTTGAGTTCCTCTAGCAAATTCTGTTTTTGTTTCAGATTTCCAACATCTGCAGTTCTGTATTTTATCAAAAATAGCCTGCCAGACTCCAAACTCTAATCACCCACCATCAGTCAGAACTCAGTTGTTATGGATAACACAGAACAATCTTAGAGATGAGCAGTGATACTGACTTACAAGTGCCCATGCCTGAGTAAGATCTATTTAAAAAAACATGAGATAGAGATTAAAGAAACTGAAGCAGTGACACTTTTGTTTGGAAAGACAAATGATGAGAACAATGGATAATCCTTGGAGTTGGCTTTGTAATTAAAAATGAACTCATCAAGGGACATCACAAATTTATTGCAGGGAAGCAAACTTAAGCTCTAAGGCAATCAATCTTGTATTTCAAAAACAAAGTGAAAGCAATTTTCTTCTCCAACCTGGTCACTAATCTGGCAATTACATGATCACAATCAAGGGTCATATCCTCAGAAATTTCGTTGCCGAGGTGGGGGACATTCACACCCTTTGGTCGAACATCAATAGAAAGCATGGAGTTGGAAATCCAACAGTGCATCTTTCCTTACTTTGTGCACTGAAAATGATCTTTTGATCATTACCATTCCTTTCTGCCAAAAAAACAATTCAAGACATTTTGTCAATATTCAATATTGAAGCACTAGCACCTAATGGACTGTGTGATTGTCAGGACAAGGGATAAAAAAAGATGTGAAAACTAACTGCGCTATGTTTTGGCCATGAGTGCTGGAATCGTATTCACATTATTTGCAACTGAGGGCCCAAACAAAAGTCTCTGACAGCCAAGACATGATGTGGAGGTGGTGGTGTTGGACTGGGGTGGACAAGATCAAAAATCACACGGCACCAGGTCATAGGCCAACAGGTTTATTTGAAGACACAAGTTTTTGGAGTCTCATCCTTCTTCAGGCATCACTGAACACAGGAGTGGAAAGTCACATAATCATTCAATGTCCAGGATGACCTGCATTTGATATAAGCCAAAAATGTCTTTGGTACAGCACCAAGGCTGGTTTCATGAGAATGGCACAGAAAAATGCAAACTCATCTGTTGCGAAGGGTTTAACCTGTTCGGGAGGCAATGGCCTAGTGGTATTATTGCAAGACTATTACTCCAGAAACTCAGCTAATGTTTTTGGGACCCAGGTTCAAAATGCGCCACAACAGAATTTGAATTCAATAAAAAAAACCTGGAATTAAAAATCTCCTGATGACTATTAAATCATTGTAGATTGTCAGAAAAACACAATTTGATTCACTCATGGAAGGAAATCTGCCATCCTCACCTTATCTGGCCTACATGTGACTCCAGACCCGCAGCAATGTGGTTGACTCTCAATTGCTCTCTGAAATGGCCTAGCAAATCATTCAGTTGTACCAATCACTACAAAGTCTCAAAGAGATGAAACCAGACGTATCACCTGGCATTGACCTAGGCACCAGAAAAGACAATGCCAGAAACAGCTCTAT
Organism: Rhincodon typus; assembly: GCF_021869965.1. Classification (NCBI taxonomy): domain Eukaryota; kingdom Metazoa; phylum Chordata; class Chondrichthyes; order Orectolobiformes; family Rhincodontidae; genus Rhincodon; species Rhincodon typus. The sequence goes on along the minus strand of NC_063333.1, from coordinate 57,435,234 downwards.
GGACTCTACAAAGCCCTCCTCACTAACATTTGGGGGCTAGTGCGAAAATTGAGAGAGCTGTCTCACAGACTAGTCAAGCAACGGCCTGATGTAGTCATACTCACAGAATCATACCTTACGGACAATGTCACAGACACCACCATCACCATCTCTGGATATGCCCTGTCCCACTGGCAGGACAGACCCAGCAGAGGTGGCACCACAGAGGTATACAGTCTGGAGGGTGTTGCTCTGGGAGTCCTCAACATTGACTCCGGACCCCATGACGTCTCATGGCTTCAGGTTAAACATGGGCAAGCAAACCTCCTGATGATTATCATGACCTGTCCTCCCGCAGCTGATGAATTGGTACTCGTCCATGTTTAACAACACTTAGAGGAAGGACTGAGGATGGCAAGGGCACAAAATGTACTCTGGGTGGGGGAATTTCAGTGTCCACCACCAAAAGTAGCTCGGCAGCAGTACTACTGAATGAGCGGCTCAGATCCTAAAGGACATAGCTGTTCGACTGGGTCTGCAGCAGGTCATGAGGGAACAAGACGGAAAACCACATTTGACATCATCCTTACCAATCTGCCAGCTGTAGATGCATCTATCCATGACAGTATCAGTAACAGCGACTACCGCACAGTCCTTGTGGAGACGAAGTCCCGCCTTCACATTGAGAATAACCTCCATCATGTTGTGTGGCGCTAATATTGTGCTAATGGGACAGACTTGCAATAGATTTAGCAACTCAAGACTAGACATCCATGAGGCGCTGTGGGCCATTAATAGCGGCAGAATTGTATTCCAGCACAGTCTGTAACCTCATGGCCTGGTATATCCCCCACTCAACCATTACTATCAAGCCAGGGGATTAACCCTGGTTTAATAGACAGTGCAGGAGGACATGCCAGGAGCAGCACCAGGCATACTTGAAGATGAGATATCAACCTGGTAAAGGCACCAAACAGGACTATTTGCACGCCAAACAGCAAAAGCAGCAAGTGATTGAAAGAGCGAAGCAATCCCACAGCCAATGGATCAGATCTAAGCTCTGCAGTCCTGCCACATCCAATTGTGAATGGTCATGGACAATTGAACAACTTACTGAAGGAGGAGGCTCTACAAATATCTCCATCCTCAATGATGGAAGAGCCCAGAACATCAGGGCAAAAGATAAGGCTAAAGCATTCTCAGCAATCTTCAGCCAGATGTGCCGAGTGGATGATCCATCTTGGCCTCCTCCAGTGGTCCCCAGCATTACAGATACCAGTCTTCAGCCAATTCGATTCACTCCATGTGATGTCAAGAAACAGTTGAAGAACTGGATACTGCAAAGGCTACAGGCCGTGAAAACATTCCAGCAATCGTCCTGAAAACTTGTGCTCCAGAACTTGCCACTCCCTCAGCCAAGCTATTCCAGTACAGTTACAACACTCATCTGCCTGACAATGTGGAAAATTGCCCAAGTATGTTCCGGACATAAAAAGCAGGACAAATCCAACCTGGCCAATCACCACCCCATCAGTCTACACTTAATCATCAGTAAAGTGATGGAAGGTGTCACCAACAGTGTTATTAAGCAGCACCTGCTCAGCAATAACCTGCTCAGTGACACCCAGTTTGTGTTCCACCAGGACCTGACCTCATTATAGCCTTGGTTCAAACATAGACAAAAGAGCTGAATTCCAGAGGTGAGGTGAGAGTGACAGCCCTTGACATCAAGGCTGCAATCAACTGAGTGTGGCATCAAAGAGCCTGAGCAAAACTAGAATCAATGGGTGTCAGGGAGCAATCTCTGCAGTGATTGGAGTCATACCTGACACAGAAGAAGATTGTTGTGGTTGATGGAGGTCAGTTATTCCAGCTCCGGGACATCTCCACAGGAGTTCCTCAGCACAGTGTCCTAGGCTCAACCATCATCAGTTGCTTCATCAATGACCTTCCCTCCATAATAAGCTCAGAAGTTGAGGTGTTCGCTGTTGATTGCACAATATTCAGCACCATTTATGACACCTCAGATACTGAAGCAGTCCACATTCAAATACAACAAGGTCTGGACAATATCCAGGCTTGGGATGACAAGTGGCAAATAACATTTGCATCACACAAATGCCAAGCTATGACCATCACCAATAAGAGACAATCTAACCATTGCCCCTTGGTATTCAGTGGTGTTACCATCACTGAATCCCACACTAACAACATCCTGAGGATTATCATTGACCAGAAACTGAAATAGGCTTACACATAAACACAGTGGCTACAACAGCAGGACAGAAGCTAGGAATACTGCAATGAGTAACTCACCTCTGACTCCCTAAAGTCTGTCCACCATTTACAAGGCACAAGTCAGGGGTTTGATGGAATAGTCTCCACTCACCTGGATGACCGCAGCTCCGACAACACTCAAGAAGCTTGATACCATCCAGGACAAAGCAGCCCACTTGATTGGTACTACATCCATAAGCGTCCACTCCCTCCACCACTGACGTTTATTGGCAGTTGTCTGTACTATCTACAAGATGTAGCAGAAATTCATCAAAGATCCTCAGACAGCACCTTCCAAACCCACAAAGACTTGCATCCAGAAGGACAAGGGCAGCAGATATATGGGAATTCTACCCACCTTCAAGTTCCCCTTCAAGCCACTCGCCATCCTGTCTTTGAAATATGTTGTTGTTCTGTCACTGAATCTGGAATTCTCTCCCTAATGGCATTGTGGGTCACCCCACAGCAGGTGGACTGCAGCAACTCAAGAAGGCAGCTCACCACCACCTTCTCAAGGCCAATTAGGGATGAGCAATAAATGCTGGTCAGCCAGCGACTCCCACATCCTAAAAATGAATAAATAACAAAAAACCTGGCCATAGAATTCAAATTCCACTGAAAAGACATCCACACATCAAACAACCAAAGCTGAAGTTTGAAGAAACCAATATTTGAAACACAAATAATGGACAAAGACAGCTCATGAAATTCAACTGTACACTGCCATTCATGACATAGATACCATTTGCATGGTAGCAAAAGAGATCTCGAAACTCTCAACACATGGATGAAGACCATTAAGATCCAAAGATGGCAAAACTCTCCTCAAAGACGTGGAAAGTATCAACACCCACTGGAAAGAACATTTTGTAAAACTACTCAATGGAAATTCCATAGTGGACATACACTTTTTGAGAAACCTCCTATAGAATTCAATTAGAAATAGACTAGGTGATGATCAAATGCTCAAAGTAAAAACTGTTGGCAATCTGGTTTAAAATGACAATATTGCAGTGGAAATACTGCAATGTAAAGGAGGCATATTGATCTTCAAAGCACAGGCACCCTCTGTGTGAAACTTTGACAGAATAAAGAAATTCCAAGTGACCTCAGAGATAATGTGATGCTCACAATCTTCAAGGAAGAATTTGAGCTGAACTGTTTAAACTTCAGAGCGATACAGATTGCTTTTTACTAGCCTCTAGACAATTATAAAGGAAATCCTTCCAAATTCCCATTGTGGCTTCCAACCCAACAGTGGGACAACTCACATGACCTTCACAACACAATAAATTCAGAAAAAGGGCAGAAAGCAGAACATCCTTTTATACGTGGATTTCTTCAATCTCATAATAGACATTGACTTAGTGAATCAAACTGCACTTTGGAAGGTGCTAAAGTACTGTTGATGTCTAGCTAAGTTCACAAACATCATCCGTCTCCAACATGATGATATGTAATTAACATTACTAAACAAACGCTTCAATATCAACACATTCCCTGTCACTCAGGCATTCTCTGTCAAATCAGGTGTGTCATTGCATTAAAATTACTCTTAATCTTTCTTGTAGCCACAGTGCAATTTAATACTGACAGGCACTTCATCATTTGTTAATAACACATTGCATAGATGGTAAATACTTCAAGCACAACCAGCTGAAGACCAAAAATGAGACAGATATGTTTTGTAATAGAACAGTATCTTCTGATAATACACAAATTAGTGCTCAATCTAAAGAAATTTGATATTAGACAGTAAACATTTTCAATGAAGCCTATAAGAGAACATAGAGCTTGTGTTGAACATCAGGAAGATGCCAATCCACACCAAGTATATCAAATCCAGTATTTCCAAATGAGACTCATGATGACATGTTGGAAAGTGTTTCTCAAGGACCATACTTTGGGAACTATCTATCCAAAAAATCTGACATTAATGAAAGGTATATCACCAAATCAAATGAGCTCACCCAGTTTAAGGTAAATTATACACTCAAGTCTTCAAGAATCATGATCTTAGTTCTAACATTAAACTTAAAGTCGATTCTCCCCAAGCTTCTCTGTAGTGCTGAGGCTTGGACAACAAACATGGGTATCCTTCAAGAGATAAATATTCCAAGTATTGAGACACTGATAATCTCATTTTAACTAGGAAGGTCAGGACATGTCATTTGAATGCCCAACTAAAAAAAACTGCCCAAATGGTATTTGACTCAATGCTGCACTGGGGACCCTGTTCACATGGAGCAAAAGAAAACATTTCAAAGTGATCTCACAGCCTGATTGAAAGTCTATTTGTTTTGAAACTGCCTACTCCAGAGAATTGTGAAAGCCACGTTAATTAATATTTTTGTTCTGTAAAGGCATCAAAGGTTATGAGGGAGGTTGTTTGGTGATGTGGGCAGGCAGAATAATGTTGTTTTGGTCATGGTCATACATTATTGAGTGATGGCACAGATTGGAAGAACTAAAGAGGCTATTCTTCTATTTCTTATGTTCTTAAATTAGAGATGAGCAAGGTGGAAAGCAAGAGCAGCTGTTCAAGTTCAACACATTATGTCCTCACAGAGGAAGGCAAAGAGATGTCTAATCAGTCAGCTGCAAATCCACAGCTAACATTGATCTCTCACTTCCACCCAGACAACCACAGGAAAAATTATCCTCAAAAATGAAGGATTGTCAATAGATATGGCGATAGAAATCAAAGACTTTGTTTTATTTGTTCATCAAATGTGGGCATCACTGACTATTTGAGCATTTATTGTCCATCCCTAATTGCCCAAAGGGTAGTTAAGAGCCAATCACATCATTATGGGTCTGGAGTTACTTGTAAGTCAGACCAGATAAGATGGCAGATTTCCTTCCCTAAAGGACATTAAAAGATGAAAAGATGAAAATCAGTAAGAGAATCAACAGTTTTCTGATTGGAAATTGTCATTGCTTTAAAAAAAATTAATTGTATTAAAAATAAAGCACTTTTGAATATCTTTTAACTGCATAAATACTCTGGAGAAGACCAAGAAAAATGTGATTAACTACCCCAGGGCTTTTCACATTTACAGCTGTGATTCATAAAATCTTAGAGTCAGACATCCCAAGTTGGTAGAGCTAATGGATAACAAAATCTGGCAAAAGTAAAATGAGGGAATTTGAAAGAACTTTAAATCCAATAATTAGAGAGATGGAAGAAGAGATGGAAATCAGTAAAAGCTGAAAATTATTTTTAGTTGGAAAACATAGAGGAAACCTTGTCAAATTCAATTGAAATAATTAATCCAAATTCTTTAAATTCTTCAATTTATTCCACACTTTTCCTTAGAGATCAAACAGTATATTTGCTATTGCCTAGAAATGATTTTGTAGTGCAATTTGCAAGGTACAAATGATTATCTGTAAAGAGCTAAAAATCTCATTAGTGCCACTTTAATTTATGTTTCCATTCTTAAAGTTATTCCCATTTTGCTTATTAAACAAAAGGCAAATCAGGGGATGTTCTTCTATTTTGATGTGCTCTATTGTCTTCCACAATGCAATTCTGCAAGGCTTTCAGCTAGAAAATTTAATGAAGACACTGATTTAGTTGCAACCCTTTGTAAATTCTGAATCACAGAGTGGAATCTTCCCAGCTACTGAATGTGAAAAAGTTAGGAAAATTGGATGAAATCAAGAGAAATGAGATTCCTGTCATTAAGAACAAAATGTCCCATACTCCAACTGTGTTCAACAGCGATATGAGAATCTCATTAGGTATTGCCATGTGTATATTTGTATCCATTTGTTTGTATTGATATCTCTACATTTGCGAGTCTCAACTCATTTATATTGTTTCCCAATATCCCACACACTGGACAGAAACTATATGATAAAAGTCAGAGCAGGTGCCCAGTGTTTCCAGCTTGCCCCTTGGACCTCATGCCTCCATTTTGAACAGCAGTCACTAAAAGCAGTGACTGTCCACATCTGACATTTACAGATGATGGTATCAGAGATATACCGGCCTCAATACACCTTCATGGCACATCTCCGATCCACATGGAATATAGTTTTGCACATCAATGCTGCACTTTGGAATGCATAAGAGCACTTTTCATTGCAATGCTGCTGCTAGGTGGCACTTTGAGTGCGTGGACAGGCACCCACCTCCTGGATATCCACCAAGGTGCATCTCAGTGCTCCTCACTTGCTGTCTTCACACTCACTCATGTCGAACCTGTTTGAATGCTCTGCACTGCCTTGCCTTTTTGTGGTTTGCCTCATCAGTCAGAGCTGAAAGGCAATCCTTTGGTCTTGACTTGTCTTTTAGCAGAGACATAGCATCAGGCAGCTTGCCATGGTTGTCAGTGATCATCAGTCAAAGGAGCGAACATGCTGCTCTAAGTTACAACTCTATTTCAATTTCACATCTGTACCAAGTGCCAGCAGCTTATAAGGCAAACACACTGCATGTGATCTAATCAAATGGCCACATCTCAAAGTCTAAGAGGCAGGCAAGGGAATCACCTTTCATTCAGGGAGCCCCATCACAATAAGTGATCAATCAGAGATTCGGTTTCACAACAGGCAGGGATGTCCATCCAAATGGGGACAGAAGGTGGATAATGCAAGTGCGAGGATTAGAGGCGGCATACTGGAATGCAGTGGGGACAATAATTATTAAGAGGGAAAGTGCAACATGTTAAGGCAGTAAAGAATTCCACAGATCTCTCCTCATTTCTGTTCTGAATAGGTGACCCTCTACTCTGAGATTATGCCCTCTGGTCTTAAACACACTCAAGAGGAAACAACTTCTCATCATCCACCCTATTAAATTTCTCCTCTTCTAAATTCCAATGAGTACAGGCCCAATCAACTCAACATCTCCTCATAAGCAAATACCTTGATACCCTGGTTCAGCCTAGTAAACCTTTTCTGGACTGCCTCCAAAGCCAGTACATCTTCCCTTAGATAAAGGGACAAAAATTGCTCATAGTATTCTCGGTGGGGGCTAACTAGTGTCTTTTATTTTTTAGCAAGACTGCCCTATTTCTACACTCTATTCCCTATGAAATAAAGACCAATTTAGCAGGAGGACTATCATCTTCCATACAATAAAGCACTACAGTGTCAAACGCAAAAAGCCAAGCATGACTGAGATAGGACATGGTTCCAGTAGGTGTGAGCTGGTTGCAGTGATTACCATTGACTAAATTATTTCTTGCTGCCAAGGCAAGTGGTCCTGTCTAATCCCAGAAGCAAATGCAGCTTTGGTTTGTTTCTTGTTTGTATTTCCTGTTGCTGAATAAAATTGAATATTTTCATCTGTTTTAAGGCTTTCCAGTATGTGATCTTGCACATTGAACAATGAGAATTTTTTTTTTGGACTACACGGGACATTGGGGAAAGAGTAACACTCTCTTAAACAGATTTCTAAGATGGGATGATGCTAAGGCCAGGTAAACTGTGTAGCTAGGTTCTTAAATAGCATTACATTTATCAATGTGCTCTTGAATTTGCAATGAAATGCCAGCCATATCATCTATGAGACCATGGGAAGTGTTTATTTTTGGTTCCCCTCCATTTATGTGCATGGTGAAGTGCAACTCCTGGCTGGTAGCGCCTGACCGAGTGCAGGACTGGGCTTTCACAATGGCAGCGGTGCTAGGGATCTTGGGAGGTCCTAGCAGAGGCAAATACTTCCACCACTGGCAATAGAGTAGATTGATTTGTGCGGTGCCAAAGGGGCATGGTGCATAGCGAATGAGTTGAGTTTTAGAAAATAGTGTGAGAAATCTCACTCAGCCTCATGAAAAGAAATCTTCTATGAGGTTCAACAAAATTGACACCTAGCTAATTTCCAATAAATTTCAACCATGATGTAAATTCCCAGAAGAGTCAATCAGAATTAGATTGAGATACACTGTAAACAGCTATCTCTTACCTGTTAATTTCACCAGTTGTCACAATCACTTGCCCATTGAAATGTTCCCACTTTAATGTTCTGCATGATTGTAGCCCCATTGGCACCTATTCTATCTTTTGCCAAGATATGAATTTTGATCCAGACAACACATTTTATACCCACTGCAAACATTTCGTTGTAACGTTTTTTGCCAATGAATCCAAGCTATTTCTCCGTCAGTACATCACTGGATCTGCCAGCTAACTACCTATACTCTTACACCACACACCATGGGCTCAAATTCATGCCGTACCCAGGATGGATTGACAGGTAGGGTGGTGTAAAATTGGGTACATTGTGGTAGACATTATTTCTGGTGGCCACTTGACAGCCAAGCTGCAATTTTAACAGGGACAGCGCAAGCATTAGCAGACCCATCCATTGGTTAATTGAGCCTTTAAATGGTTAATTAATTATCACTTAACGGCCCTGAACAATGCCCTCAGAATTTAATGCAAGGTGGGCAGAGGCTGGCTCAAGTGTGAAACACCGCAGTTTGAATTGCTTAGACTGGTCAAGGGCAAGGGCAATGTTTACCAGATTTATGCATCCCTCGGGACTGTCCTCAAGGACTGTACACCTTGTCCCTTACCACAAACAGCCTGCCAACCCCTTGTACATCCAACTTTAAGGAGATTAATTTTCTAATGGCCATGAAATAGCTATAAGCTAAATTAACAGTGACGTCGGCTTGCTACCCAAATTTATGGCAGGTTAGTGGAACCTGGCCCAGTATAAAAGGGTCAGCATTTGTTACCCTCCCTGACTTGCTAGGCCACAAATCATAGAATCCCTACAGTATTGAAACAGGCCCTTCAACACAGCAAGCCTCAGAGCATCCCACCAAGAAGCCATCCCCCTGTAAACCACCTAATCTACACAACCTGAACACTATGAGCAATTTAACGTGGCCAGTCCACCTAGCCTGCACATCTTTGGATTGGGGGAGGAAACCAGAGCACCCACAGGAAACACATGCAGATATGGGGAGAACATGCAAACCCCACACAGCGTGAGGGTGGAATTGAACCCAAATCCCCAGTGCTATGAGGTAGCAGTGCTAACCACTGAGCCACTGAGCCACTGTGCCACCCCACATCAGATAGCAGCTAAGTTTCAACCACATTGCTGTGGATCTGGAGTCACATGTAGGCAAATCAGGTAAAGATGGCAGATATTATTCCCTGAAGGATATTAGCAAATCAGATGGGTTTTTACATCAATGATAGTTCCTGTAATGATGGCCATGAAATTATAATTGAATTCCAGATTTGTATTGATTCAATTTAAATTCCAGCAGTTGTCCTCGTGGGTGTGAATTCCTGTCCCCATAGCCTGGCCTTTACAATTACACTCCAGTGATGTCACTACTCAACAGTTCTCACCAACCTATCCGCTCTTTGTCCTTCCTATTAATTCACTGAGGACACCTCACCATCTCTCTCACTCTTATATTACCACAAACTGCTCTTCCATCCACTCTCATCATACTCAACCCATATGTTTACTTCAATGCCAGAAAAAAGCTGGTCTGTAACCATGTCGAGAGAGCCGGGCCTGGCAGGATTGGGTATGGTAGACACCAGATTCCTCATTCCCAATGAGGAGCAAATTATAGATTTTCTCAGAGAACAGCAGGACCATTCTTATGGGACAGGGAGACAGCAATGAACAATCAAATTAGTTCACTTCACTGTGCTTTGCTGCTCTCCCATTATCTGCATTATCTGCTGTTCTCTTAAGCAGGCATTAGCATCAACAGGGAAATTACACTAAGAAGTCAGCAGTAAAGACCTTCAAACCAAAGAAGGAAGCCAGTGAAGTTTCAGAAGATGCACTGGGAAGGCACTCTTTACACCCTTCACCAACCCAGACACTTTCCTCTCCCTGGGAATCTATTTAGATTAGACAGAGGTAAACAATCTGACATGTCTCTGCAGCTGATCCCGAGATCTCCAGGTCTCAAAGAACTTTTGGAGGTGAGGCATCTACTTAACCTTGGGCAAAAGGCTTGTTCCTGTTCTCAGTCAGTAATGATTTAGTTAAACTGCAGAGACGGACAAAACATCATATGGCGGGTTTGTCAGAGGCAGACAGTAATCTGGAAAAAAGGACGCAGGAATCCGCTAACAGTATCAGTACCGCTAGTGCTTTGCATTCATGTTCCTGGCAGCCTCCAAGAGTGGGTTGGTGACCACTATAGAGATGCTGTACCAACTGAATACTCAATCTTTCAGATACACATTAGGACATGGACTCCATCCCTATAGACAAGGATGTTACAAGATGAAAGGGGGTGAGGAACCTTGAATTCAGTCCAGCTGCCTCTTCCTCTAGACGGAGAGAGAGTAATGTCAACAGTCATGCACAGGGAAGAGGAGTGACACACAAGTACCCCAGAACCCTCTCCTTAGGACACAGCCAAGGTGCTTGGCTCCTTCACCTACCACCCTGCTTGTGATTTTTCTTTTATATATTCATAGGATGTGAACTTCACCGGCTGGGCCAGTAGTTATTGCTCATCTCCATTTACCACTTCCTCAAGTGATGGTGACATGCCTTCTTTAAGCACTGCAGAACATTTGATGTCAATAGTTCCTAATGCTATGAGGGAGAGAATTCCAGAATTTTCACCCAACCACAGGAACAATAATATGTTTCTAAGTCAGGGTTGTAAGTGGATTGGAGGACGCCCATGACCTTTGAGTTGGCAGTGGTAGTGCACTTGGAAGGTACACTCTCAGGAGCATTTGTAAATTTCTGCAATGCATCTTGGACATAATCTACACTGCTGCTACTGAGCATTGGTGGTGGAGGGACATAAATTTTGTGGATGTGATGCCACTTGAGTGGGCTGCTTTCTACTGGATGATGGCAAGCTTCTTGAGTGTCGTTGGAATTGCATTTATCCAGACAGGCATGGAGCTTTCCATCACACTCCTCACTGTGCCTTGTAGATTGTGGACAGGCTTTGGGGAGTCAGAAGGTCAGTTATTCATTGCAAGATTCCTAGCCTCTGATCTGCTTTTGTAACCATTACTGTTATATGACTAATTCAGCTCACTTGCTGGTCATTGTTAACCACCCAAGATTTTGATAATAAATACAGTGATGTCATTGAATGTGAAGGGCCATGGTTAGATTCTCTGTTGTTGGCACTGGCTGGTCTTTACCTTGCCTTTATGTGGCGCAAACATCACTTGCCACTTGTTGGACCTGAATACTGTCCAGACCATGTTGCATTTCGACATGAACTGCTTCAGTATCTGAGGAATCATAAATGGTGGTGAACATTGTGCAAGCATCAGCAAACATGCCCACTTTGACCTAATGATGGAAAAGATAATTTGGCCTAAGACAGTACCCTGAAGAGATGTCCTGGAGATGAGATGACTGATCTCCAACACCACAATCATCTTCCTATGGGCTAGGTCTGACACCAACCAGCAGAGAGCTTTCCCCCAATTCCAATTGACTCCAGTTTTGCTAGACCTCCTTGATGTCACAGTCAGTCAAATATGGCCTTGATCTCAAGGCCTGTCACTCTCATTTTAGCTCTGGAATTCAGCACTTCTGTCTATGTTTTTGAACCAATGCTGTAATGAGATCAGGAACTGAGTGGCCCTGATGGAACCCAAACTGAACATCAGTGACTGGTCATTTCAAGTGCTGCTTTTGTGTACAGGACATGCCTAATCTATTTTGCACACTTTTGGATTGATGTCAGTGTTTAGCTGTACAACAGTTGGGTAGGGGCATGGCAAGTTCTGGAGCACAAGTCTTCGTATCGGCAGCAGTAATGTTGTCAAGGCCCAGATTGTTTGCAGTATCCAATACTTCCAAAGAACAGAGAGAATGTTGGAGAAACGCAGCAGGTCTGGCAGAACCTGTGGAGATTTTCAAGTCCGGTATGACTTCTTCAGAACTCATTTTGCTTTTACTCCAGCTGTTTCTTAATAACATGTGGAGTGAATCAAACAGGTTGAAGACCGGCATCTACGATGTTTGGGACCTCTAGAGGAGATTAAATTATCCACTTAGCATTTCTGGCTGAAAATTGTTCCACATGCTTCAGCTTTAATTTCTTAATGATTTGGTAGCCTCCTTCATCATTGAGGATTGGGACGATTGTGGAGCGTCCCTTCCAGTCAGTTGTTTAATTGTCCCCTGCCACTGATGGCTGGATGTGGCAGGACTGCAGAGCTTAGATCCAATCCATAGGTTGTTGAATTGCTTATCCCTGTCTATCATTTGCTCCTTCTGTTGTTTGGCATGCAAGTAATTCCGTTTTGTAGTTTCACCTCGTCACCTCATTATTAGATACGCCTAGTGCTGCTCTGAGCATGCCATTCTGTACTTTTCATTGATTCCAAAGTTTTCAGCAGCTGAAACCAAGAAAAACAAGCTTGCATCTGGCCAGGTAATTCTCAACCAGCCCTGGGCTTGCTGGGCCCAAAGGCATCAGGGGCCAAACATTCCAGTCACTTAAAGGCAACAAGGCCATCCACAGAGAAGGTTCCCACCACCACAGCTGCTGAAGTCAGGTCTGCACTTATACGCAGTGTAAGGAGGAAAGAAGGAAGAAATAATTATATGGAGAGCACACAGATAACTTACGTGCTACATCATTGCATATAAGCTATCACTCATTAATATATTTTCAGTTACACACTGTGGTATAATTTTTGCTGTCAAAGCTGGTTAAGTTACACCCCCATGAAAGATGAGCAGCCTTTTCAGACATCCCAAGGACAAAAGCAGTTTCATTTGCCAAGCATTGATCATCTCTCAAATGCCACTGATTCCTTGACTACAGATAGCCTCAGACATAGGATCCTTGAATTGTGACATTGGGTATTGCATCCGAGGAATTGCACTTTAGTATGGATATCACTGACTCAAAACACAATGCAGAGGGAAAGTGAGAGGTCTGCACACATCATTTCACATTGACATCCATTATTAGATGTCACCACACATCACTCAGATGTCATATTCTGATGGAAGCCTCAACAGCTACCTAATCTTAGCATCACGTGATGTTCATGCATTAGCTCACCGATTGCTGCTTTAACAGTCTTACAGAGCAGGTTACGCATAGATACTTTAAGGTGGGATCGACTAAACGGATCATGTGCACAGTTACATGGATTAGGAGCCATTTATTCAACAAAACAAAAGATCATGCACTGCAAAAATATCAACAGCCACTATAATAATAAGATTCACCTGGTCTTTGCATTTAGCAGGGGCTGTGCGCTTGATCAACAACAGAATCTCAAACTATTGAATGAAGTGAAATTGTAGACTTGCTCAATTACGGTATACAGAAAGATCACACATACGGACCAGATATTTAATTACTCCAACAACCACCCCAACACCCATAAACAAAGCTGCATCAGGACATTATTCAAACACACTACAGCAACCTGGAATTGCTCAAAGCAGAACAGGAACACTTTTATGGAGTTTTTAAAAGGAATGGATACCCAAAAAGCACAATCCACCATTACCTCTGTGACAGACCACAGCAGGAAGACACAACACAGACAGACACACTAGTCACCCTACTGTACATCAGGGGCATATCAGAGATGACCACAAGACTACTCAGAGACATGCCAGTGAATTCCTGGAGGCCTGGCATTCCAACTGGAACTCCATCAACAAACACATTGAACTGGACCTGATATACAAACCATTGAGAAACAGAACCGGAAAAAATGCCAAACAACCCAGCAAACCGAGGGATATAAATAACAAGCGGGACAGAACACCAACGCTTCACCAGAGGCGCACTGGCGATGTTACCTAGCAGGGTGACGAAACGTCTGCAACCAAACACACCGGCTCAGTGAGCAAGTCTACAACCTCATCCAAACCTGAGCTACAAATCTTCTCGAAAACTTTATTAAATGAAGTAAACCAAGCTTATATAGCGTGCAAACGTGTGGCAACAATGTTGTCCCTGGACACTTGGATTCTGCAATGCTTTCTTCTGTCATGCTGTCTGGACAGTCCTGATCTTTTCTGTAATCTTCATCCTCAGAAAATTTCTGCCAATACTCCTCTTTTCATCTGCATCCAGGACATCCAGTTGTGAAGGGCACTAAATGCAGGCAGGCCACATTAATGCAGTCAGTCCATGATCTGAGCTATCCTGCAAGGTCCCTGCCAGAGTGGTCCATGTGTCGAAATATCTTCAAGAAGCAAAGGTCTGTTTCCCTGTGATTTTGGTCAAACATGAGCTGTGTTGTATCTTCCTTCTGTATCAGTCAGAGGGCTTCATAAAGGTGTCATGAGTCATGTTTGTCGGAGTACCACTCGTCTCCCATCAGCCATCTGTGTACAGCCCGATGACCTTGGAAGGGGCACAAACTTGTGGTTTCTCCAGTTTACAAACATCATGGCAGCTCCCAGGACTTATGGTGCAGACTTCCAAAATTTGACATTGATGGTCACAAATAATTCTAATATTGAAGAAATGGAAGTCTTCTCTGTTCAGAAACACTGCAGGTTAGTGAGAGGGCACTCTCAAAGCAACACGAGTGTAGTCAATAGCACCCTGCAGTGGGGAAAGTCAGCAATAGTGGAGAATCCCACTTGTTGAGCTATTTGATTTCACCCTCAAGGAGGGAGGATGAGAAGAGATATGTTCTGGAGAAAATGGCATTATTATTATGCCAGATTCATTTATCATAGAATCTCTATGTGGAAACAGGTCCTTCAGCCCAACAAGTCCACACCGACCCTCAGAGCGTCCCACCCAGAACCCATTCCCCCTAATCTACTCATCCCTGAGCACTACGGGCAATTTAGCATGGCCAATCCACCTAACCTGCACATCTTTGGACTGTGGGAGGAAACTGGAGTACCCAGAGGAAACCCACGCAGACACAGGGAGAATGTGCAAACTCCACACAGACAGTCACCTGAGGGTGGTGAGCGGTCTGTTCCAAGTTAATAAAATAAACAGATTGTGAGGCCTTAGGGTTTTTGTTTATTTGGAAAAATAGAAGCAGCACAAATGGGTTGGGTCAAGCTCCCACAGAACCAGGATTTTAGTTTTAGCTTCCAGTAGCTGTTAGGGTTTGGAGGCTGCTACACAACTCTCCCAGCTACAGCAAAACATTTGAGTTCTCTCTCTCTCTCTGTCAGAATTTTCTCTTGTTGTTCTTTCCTCCTGGACTGGAGAATTGCATGTGAGACATCTATTTTACTGAATTTGCCCTTGCCAAGGGTGTGTTCATGGGATGTCACTGTATTGGAACAGTTGCTGCATAGTAGTTAAATAAACTAATATTCTAAGTTATTCCAATTCTTCTTTCATTTGTTTGGATTTTAGCTATAGTGTGAGAATAAAGTATGTTTTGCTTCAAGCCTGGTAGTTTGACCAATCAAATTGTATCCAGAACGCAAAGCCTTACACTTGCCTTTAAAACTAAGAAAAAGTTGGGGTCTAGCCTATTTTCTTATTATATGATGAGATAGTTTTTGTCTGGTCCATGACAAGCCCCTTTACCTAACTGTTATTTATGTCCAAGGTCAATGACACTGGAAGTTCCAATGCTCTTGTTGGACCTATACCTGGACATGCTCTCTTTTACTTGTTTGGAATTTGCACCATCCAGTTTCTTGGTGGAGGAGAGGAAAATTGGAAATGGAACGTAAATAGGGAAAATCAAAGCTGAAATGAGATGCAAAGCATGGAAATAAGGTAGTTACCACTGAAGTGTATAGTTCTGAGGCCAACACCTAAACAGAAAACCAGGAGTCTTTTTATTGATGTCAAGAATCTGATTTTTTTTAAAATTCTCACACCATTTTGTAACCATACTGACCATAATGCTTGCCATTTCAGGAAGGGGAAAATTCTACCTTTCAATGTTTTTCTATTCTCCCAGACAACATGGTAGGACTTATATAGTAAATGGTAGTTCCTGAGGAGTGCTGTAGAGCAGAGGGATCTAGTATAAGCACATAGCTTGTTGAAAGTGGTGGTGAAGAAGGCATTTAGCATGCTGGCCTTCATCGGTCGAGGTATTGAGTATAGGTGTTGGGATGTTATGTTACAGTTGTATAAGTCATTGGTAAGGCCACACTTAGAGGATTGTGTACAGTTTTGGTCACCCTGTCATAAAAAAGACATAGTTGAACTTGAAAGTGTGCAAAGAAGATTTACGAGGATGTTGCCAGGACTAGTAGGCCCGAGTTATAGGGAAAGGTCGGCCAGAATAGTATTTTATTCCTTGGAACATAGGAGAATAAAGGGTGACCTTATTGAGGTGTATAAAATCATGAGGGGCATAGATGGAATGAATGCATATAGTCTTTTTTTTCCCAGGGATGAGGAATTGAAAACCAGAAGGCATAGCTTTAAGGTCAGAGGGATAAGATTTAGGGAGGACCTGAGGGGCAACTTCTTCATGCAGAGGGTGGTGCGTATATGGAATGGGCTGCCAGAGAAAGTGGTTGAGGCAGGTGCAACAGCAACATTTAAAAAACATTTGGATAGGTACATGGATGGGAAGGGTTTAGAAGGATATGGATCAAATGTGGGCAATTGGAACTAGCTGAGTGGTAGGCATGGACCAGTTTGGGTCAAAGGGCCTATTTCCATGCTGTATGACTCTCTGACATGCACAGGTTGACCTTTTTCCCATATTATATTCCATAAGCCAAATTCACTATACCTACAATATCAATCTGTAGACCCTTTCTTCCTTCCCCAGGTGCCCAATTTACTTCCCCAGGTGCCTTGGCAAATTTAGCTACTATTAATTCAGCCCCTTCACCCAAGTCATTCGTTTATATACACTTTAGGAAAAAGGAGTAATTTGAGCCATAATTGTTGGAATTGTTAGACAATACTGACAGATGGAAAACTGCTCTGCATTTGGCTATTGTTTAGTTTAGATTTAAGTAGGTGTTGTTAGTTGCAGCTTAATGCAAAATCATGGAAGCAAGCCTATGGAGCGTGATCAAATCTCATTGCTTGAAATTTTCTTGTCTTTAATGGTAGTTTAAAAGTAATGTCAATGTGTCAACTGGGGACTTGGCAAATAATAGGATGATTATTCAATCTCCTTGGCCAATTAAATTTACTGATAGAAGAAGAATCAGCAAACGAAAAGGGTGAAGAGCAGGGTGTATTCCTGCCTCACCACAAAATACTGCACTCTTACGCGCTAACAATAACGTATGACTTTCCTCACCAGTATTTTGCCAGCAAATTCTGATTCCATGTTTAAGTTTGCTGAGATTTGTCATGTGACTTTACATTACAATCTGACATTTTCAAGAATTAACAAAATCAGGAAAATAAAATGTGCAGTGTACTCATTATATAAAACAGTGATTCATTATGAAAATCGATGGTTCAATGTTTATAGAACCTGAATAATAATTAGGTTGAATGCATGTAAAAATTCAGCACTGGATGATTAATCTCTGCAGAATGTACTGCCCTTCATTCTCCTTAACTAACTTCAAGGATGAATTAAGATGAATTAGAACAGATATCTGTCACATCAAACTTTTAGCAGTTAGTTTCTCTCAGCATTTTTGGTAAAATATTACCACTAACATATTCTAATGTTACCTGTTGAAAAAGACCAATTAAAGTGAACTAAGATGATTACAATATTAGCAACTTGACATTCAGGTTCTACTTGGATAATCTGTTAAGATTCTTATATGCACAGCTAAAACTAAATCAATTTGATTGATGTGTTCCCTTCCCATATTGCTAGCATCACCGTTTCAGAAGCAAGGTGTCAAACAGCAAGTTATAAATTTAATACAGCATCAGTGCAGTTGATACTTCTATTGATTTTTTTATGAAGTTGCTCTGACAACAGACTCAGCTGCTGCAAAAGGCAAGCATCAAATTACTCCATTTTAAGAAGGCCTAAGTTGAGCAATTGACTCAAATTATTTTTGACTGTGTTCAATGTATCAGATTTTTGTAGATTTCTAGTATCATGTAATTAAATATCTACAAAAAGAATGCGTGGAGAAAAAAAAATCAAATCTTGAAAGTGCTGATTCGTCAATTCTGAATAGCTTAAGTTGAAAAATGACTGGTTCATGTGCATGCTCTTTTTTTAATAATGAAACACTGATTTCTTCTGGGAAAGCTTGTAGTCCTCCAGGCTTCAGTCTTCAAGGCTCCTCTGGAAATTATTGCATGGGAGTAAATCTTTAATATCTGCATTTTCTCCAAAGGACTTTGTGAGATGCTCAGTAATGTTTGCAATTTGCAATATGGCACAGCATTTCATTGCAAACATTTTTAATACATTATTAAGCAGACATAAAAACAGATCAGGTCAGAGGCTTTCCATTTGTAAGCTTCACGGTTTTTTTTATTCTTTGCAAAATTTTAATTGTGAGATTGAATGTATGTAGGGGGCAGCAGTTAGTTCATTATCTTGTCATCATATATAAGTCCACAAGACCAACCTTTTAAACAACTGTAAAGATAGAAATACTGCATGAGTGATCCATCTCAGCTACCATGTCTTTTCAATTTTTGTACGTCAGGGGCATAACACAGACATGATGCCCTGCTTTTGGTATTATATTTTTGGTATTAGGACTTGCTTTCTCTTGAAAATAATTTGTGGTGAGAAACCAAGTTCACATCCGTATATTCACCTCAGGTACTTCTGGAATACTGTCAGTCAATCCCTGGCTAATGGTACTTTATAGCTGTTTCAGTCGTTCATTTTGCATTGGCAACCGTTTGGCAACTGCTCTGGCCAAAATGTGCCAATTAATCTTGAGAACATATTCAACTTCATTTCAGTCAATTGCTACAAGCTTGGTAGTACAGAACATAAACTTCACTAAAAGAAGGCAACAAGTCAAGGCTTTTCATCTTGAATCCATTGGAACTATGACATAAGTAGCAGACTTCACAAAAGGGCCATCAATTTGGTGGCATAAATTTGTGTACCTTTTTAGAAATCTATCCCCTGTGTCATAGTCATGATGAGTACAAGATGAAAAACTTCAAACTCTAGTCTCCTTTTAGCAATGCTTGATTTGATTCTGTCATGCGTGATAAATTCCACTTCAATGGATGTGGCTTGAATCTCATGAATTGCAATTATACCAAAATTTGTCCATACCAGTAGTCATGCCATTGCTGGACCATTGGCATCTACCAGGTGAATGGTTTCAGGAACTGAGATGGGCTTATGTGTTGATGCCACAGTGTAATTCTGCCAATGCATGGCATTTGTGATCGATTATACTCTGAGATCACCTCTTGTAGGTTGCTTCAGTTTTGTTTTATTCACTCATGGGACATGGGCGTCAATGGCTGGCCAGTAATTATTACCCATCCCTAGCTGCCCTTGGAACTGAATGATTTGCTAGGCAATTTCAGGGAGCAGTTGAGAGGCAACTGCATTGCTTTGGTTCTGGAGTCACATGTAGGCCAGACTAGGTGAGGATGGCACATTTCCTTCCCTGAAGGACATTAGTGAACGAGGTAGTTTTTTTCCAACAATCAGCAATGGCTTCATGTTCATCAGTAGATTATTAATTCCAGACTTTTTTTTGTTGAATTCAAGTTCCATGTCTTTCAGGATGCATAATGTTGGTAATTGATCCTGTGTCAATTTTAGCTTGTAAGGGGTGTTGCACTGCCTTTTCAGGACATAAGACATTAACAGTTGCAAAAGCTTATCATCTTATGCTGTGCCATCTTCCAACAAACTATCAACAGACTCTTGGAGTTGCTGTTTGTATAACATAAATTCAAGCCTTTTATTCCTGAAGTTCCTTCTTATCTTGAACTGACCTGGTCTTCAAGATCATTCTGGACCCTCCTAATCATCCACAAAGAAACTGGCTATGTTTATTTGCAAAGTTGCACAGTACTCTTAACGAATCTGTTCCAGTACAGCTACAACAATGGCATCCACTGAAAAATGTAGAAAATTGCCCATTTGTGTCCTTTATACAAAAAGTAGGACAAATCTACCCAAACAATTATTACCCTATCCATCTATTTTTGAACATTAGCAAACTGATAGAAAGGGCTACTGACATTGGTATCAAGTGGCACTTGTGATGGAATAACCTTCTGACTGATGCTCAGTTTCAATTTCACCAGGAACACTCAGTTCCTGGCCTCATTACACCTTTTGTTCGAACAGGGACAAAAGAACTGAAGTACAAAGGTAAGGTAAAAATGACAGCCTTTAACATCAAGGCAGCACTTATCTGAGCCATAGCAAAATTGGAGTCAATGGGTATCAGCAGGAAACTCCCCACTGGTTGGGATCATACTGAATGCAAAGGAAGATGGTTGTGGCTGTTGGAGGTCAATCATCTCAGTCCTCGTTTCCAACATGGTGTCCTAGACCCAACCATCTTCAGCTGTTTCATCAGTGAGCTTCCCTCCATCATTAGGTCAGAAATGGGGATGTTTGCTGGTAATTGCACAATTCTCAGTATCATTCATGACTTCTCACAAACTCAGGCAGTCTGTGTTCACATTCAGCGAGACAAGGACAAAATCCATGTAAATGGACTAGTAAGTATTAAGTAACATTTGTGCCAGACAAGTGCCAGGCAATTACCATCGACAACAAGATATAATCAAGTCATCATCCCTTAAAGTTCATTGGCATTACCACTGCTGAATCCCTAACTATCAATACCCTGGGGGTTACCATTGATTAGAAAGTGAACTGGACCAGCCATTTAAATACCACGTAAATTGCAAGGGTAAATCAGAGATCGGGAATGCTGTTGTGAGTATCCACATGTCTGTTCACCATCTACAAAGCACAAGTCAGGAGTGTGGTGGAACATTCTCCGTATACCTGGATGAGTGCAGCTCCAACATCACTCAAAATGCTCTACACAATCCAGGACAAAGCAACCCACTTGATTGTTACCCCATTCACCACCTTCAATATTCACTCCCTTCACAACAAGGCGGACTGCAATAACTTCCCAAGACTCCTTTGACAGAATCTTCCAAACCTGCAATCTCTACCACCCAGAAGGAGAAAGAGCACGAAATGGGAACACCACCACCTGCAAGATCCCCCCCAGGTCGCAATCCATCCTGACATGAAACTAAATTACATTTCTTCACATTTGCTGTATCAAAATCCTGGAACTCCCTTCCTAAAAGTGAGAATTCTGATACTCCAAGGACCACAGCAGTTCAAGAAGACAGCTCACCACCACCTTTTCCATGGCAAGTAGACATGGCGAATCCCTGCTGGCCCAGCCAGCGACAAACATGTTTCGTGAACCAATACAAAATAATAAACTGTTCCATTAGCGCTATTTTCAATATAAATAATTTAACTGTATTTATTTTCCATAATTCACTCTGAATCTCAAAACAATGTTTCAGAGGAATAGTAAATCTATGCATTTGGCATCAAAGTGCATTAGTTCAGACTTGCAATGACAAACCATCTGTCATGGAGAAAACAACAGGAAGAACTACAAGTTCTTAACCATTTCTAATCTGTTTCAAAAGCAAAAACAAAATACTCTGGATGCTTGAAATCTGAAATAAGATTAGGAACTTGGAAATAATCAGCCAGTGAGGCAGAAGCTGTGAAGTGAGAAACAGAATTAAAGTTTAAAGATTGATTAATTTTTAGCAGAATTTTTAGCAGGTTATCAACTCAAAATGCTAAGCTAACCCTTTCTGACTTGTCATTCATTTTCCTTCTACCCATTTCTGAGAAACATTTAGCATGTTAAAGTCCCTTTATGCATCAATGTGTGGTTGATAATGTACAACCACAATTGAATTGAAACAGTTCAAGTGAAAGCACAGATGCTGGGGAATGTTATATGATGCATCAGTGATCAATAAGTGTTACAGAATCTTCTCAGTGTCAATGCAATTGAAAGTCTCATATATAGCTAAATAATGAACATCGACATTATGGTATCATATTACATCCCATACCACATTCTATATTTTTAACACACATCCAATCAAAGATAGGACAAAATATAGTCATCTTAATATTACAGTGGTATTTAGATAGAAGCTTTAGAATAAAAATTGATTTTATACTGAAAAACTGTCAGTTTAAAATAAAAGTTCTTCAGGCTGCAGCCAATTGCTTTTATGGTGCAAAAAATGGAATGGTGGTTTGTTACAACTGGGTAAACACTTCTCAGGATTAGATAGGTAGACAGTACAGGCTAGCTAACCCGAGACAACAAGGTGCAGGGCTGGATGAACACAGCAGGCCAAGCAGCATCATAGGAGCAGAGAGGCTGACGTTTCGGGCCTAGGCCCTTCATCAGAAAAGGGGGAGGGGAAGGGGGTTCTGAAATAAATAGGGAGAGAGTGGGAGGCGGAAAGAAGATGGATAGAAGAGAGGATAGGTGGAGAGGAAACAAACAGGTCGAAGAGGCGGGGATGGGGCCAGTAAAGGTGAGTGTAGGTGGGGAGTTAGGGAGGGGATAGATCAGTCCAG
>NC_063333.1:57387897-57412460 GCF_021869965.1 Rhincodon typus | reverse complement strand
GGAGGGGAGATTTTGAAGCTTGTGAAATCCACATTGATACATTGGGCATCCGCTGTACCCGTTGTGGCTTCCTCTACATCGGGGAAACCAAGCGGAGGCTCGGGGACCGCTTTGCAGAACACCTACGCTCGGTTCGCAATAAACAACTGCACCTCCCAGTCGCGAACCATTTCAACTCCCCCTCCATTTCCTCAGACGACATGTCCATCCTGGGCCTCCTGCAGTGCCACAACCGAAGGTTGCAGGAACAGCAACTCATATTCCGCTTGGGAACCCTGCAGCCCAATAGTATCAACGTGGATTTCACAAGTTTCAAAATCTCCCCTCCCCCTACCGCATCCCAAAACCAGTCCAGCTCGTCCCTGCCTCCCTAACCTGTTCTTCCTCCCACCTATCCCCTCCTCCCACCTCAAGCCGCACCTCCATCTCCTACCAACCAACCTCATCCCGCCCCCTTGACCTGTCCGTCCTCCCTGGACTGACCTATCCCCTCCCTAACTCCCCACCTACACTCACCTTTACTGGCCCCATCCCCACCTCTTCGACCTGTTTGTTTCCTCTCCAGCTATCCTCTCCTCTATCCCTCTTCTATCCGCCTCCCACTCTCTCCCTATTTATTTCAGAACCCCCTTCCCCTCCCCCTTTTCTGATGAAGGGCCTAGGCCCGAAACGTCAGCCTTTCTGCTCCTATGATGCTGCTTGGCCTGCTGTGTTCATCCAGCTCTGCACCTTGTTGTCTCGGATTCTCCAGCATCTGCAGTTCCTACTATCTCTGATTCAAGGCTAGCTAACCCATCCATTTGCCTATGTTTCATATTCTCTGTGAATATGAGTATATTCAGATATCCTCATCTCAATCTGTCATCACCCGCTATTCCTTCTCCCTCAGACGTTTCTCTGAATTCCCATCTACACCAATCACTTCAAACATTCCCCATTGTAGCAAATTCCAGATTCTCACTACTTTTTAGATCAAGAAATTTCTTCCGAAGTGTCAATTAATTTTCTTTTGGTGACAATCCTGTACTGATAAACCCATAACACTATAAGACGAGGAGAAGTAGACAATCGACCCATTGAGTCCAGTCTGCCATTTGATGTGATCATGATTGATCTGATAATCCTTAATTCCGCATTGCTGCCTTATCCCCATAACCCATGATTTCCTAAGTTAGAAATATGTCTATCTCAAATGTGACTATATAAACAACACAGCCTTGATAGCCCTCTGTGGTGAAGAATTGCATAGATTCACAACCTTCTGACAGAAGAAAGTCCTCCTTGTTTCTGTCTTAAATGGGTGACTATTTACTGTGAGATTATACCCTCCGGTCCTAGACTCTCCCACTAGGGGAAACAGCCTCATCACAACTATCCTTTCTTTCCCCGAACTACAATGAGTACAAGCCCAACTTAATCAACCTCTCCTCATAACAAAATCCCTCCATTCCCAGGATCAACCAAGTGAAGCTTCTCTGGATTGCCCGAATACCAATAAATCTTTCCTTAGATATGGGGATCAAAACTGTTCACATTATTTCAGCTCTGTTCTGGCCAGTGCCTTATATAGTTTAGCAAAAGCTCCCTACTTACTTTGAAAATAAAGGCTAACATTCCATTTGCCTTCTTTATTCCTCATGAGGAAGCCCACATCCCTATGCTGCAGCTTTCTGCCATGAGAGATGGCCTCTAGTTATGCTCTTTTGCACAAGAAGAAACATTTGCTCTGCAGCCACTCAATCAAGACTTCTCATAAATTTAAATACCTCTATTAGGTCACCCATTCGCCTTGCTTTCCCACCCCCACCTACCCCAACAGAAGGAGAGACCCATTCCTGTCAATCATTTCCTGATGCATTGTCTTGTGAATTTCTGGACTCCACTCCTACTGGGACATAGACATTCAAATTGTAGTCATCAACTTGCCTCTTTAATAACTTGCCTGCCTCAGTCTCAGCGAGTCATAAATGATGCTGAAAATACCGTTCAACAGCTGAATAAAGAAACAGTCTCTGGTGGAGATAGAATCCTAGCTGACATTCTGAAACAAACTGGAGGTACATCCCTGGCATGGCAGCAATAGCACATATCTCTATTAAGGTGCAGGAAATAGGGAATTTCAGGGATGTTGTGATCATGATGATATTTTGAGACAAGTTTGATTGCAGTAACACTGCTGTCTGCTACAGAGAAAAACATTGCCAGGACCTTCCTGAACCACTGCCACCCAGCGACTAAGGAGCACCTTCCAGAGTTGCCATGTGGTTCTCACCCAGCGAGAGACACCACAGGCACCATTTTAACAATGCATCAAGTTCAAGAAAAGTACAAGCAACAAGACCATTAATTCTATCTGGCCTTTGCCAACGTTATGAAAAACAACAACTCTGTGAACTATGAAGACTTAAGGAGTAGCCTTCTCAAATTTGGCCACTCTTAGAAATTTGTCATCATCCTCCATCTATTCATGATGATGTGTAAGGCATGATTTTCACCAACAGAACCACCACAGATTCTGTGAAATCTGTGGTCAAACAAAGTGGTGTCACTGCACCATGATTCCAGGAAACTACTTACAGGCATGGTAATGAAGCTAAAAATCTGATAGGAAACTGTTCAGTCTATAACATCTTCAACCCAAAACCAAGATCATTCGAACCTCATTCATCGAACTTCATTATGTGAGTTATACTTGTGGCTATTCTCTCACTTGGCAACTGAGTCATTGTCGACTCCTCCAAAGCTGATGAGAAATGGATATTACACTAAAAACACAGCTATATAAGGTCTTCTTCCATATATCACATCCTCACCCTGAATCAAAGAATAGTTACAATACTGAAGGAGGTCACTCAGCCCATTTGCACAAACACTGGTTTATTTCCTAGAGCCAATCTCCTGCTTTTTCTCCATATTCCTGCACACGATTTCAAATAATCTAAATAATCACCAATTCCCTTTTGAATACCTCAACTGAACCTTCCTCCACCACGTTTCCAGGCAGTGCATTTCATACCTTAATTATGTACTGTGAGAAAAAGCTTTCTTTTATATCACTCTTTTTTGATTACACATCACTTTAAATCAATGCCCTTTCGTTTTTCTCCATTGATTAAAATCAATGGTGAGTTCCTTGAAATAATGGACTGTTATCATATCTTCATAGAATCATAGTAAGTAGATAGTGTAGAAGCAGGCCATTTGGCCCATCAAGTCCACACCAACCCTCCAAAGAGTCCCACCCAGACCCAGCTCTCTAACCTGTCCCTGCATTTACCATGGCTAATCCACCTAGCCTGCACATCTCTGGACACTGTGGGCAATTTAGCATACCCAATCCACCTAACCTGCGGATCTTTAGATTGTGGGAGGAAGTATATGAGGACCAGAATCTCAAACCAAGACTAAGATTATGGATTTCCAAGGCAACTGTAATTCCTACACTCCTATATGCTTCGGGTACTAGTGTAATCTACAGAAAGCAATTTAAAGCACGTACATTGTAACACTCTCAGATCTTTGAAACATCCTCCAAACTCAGAATCTTGCTAAGCACTGATGCACTAATTACTTAAATCCAGCTCCCCTGGATGGGACCTGCCATTCACATGTCCAGAAATAATTACAATATAAGAGCAGAAGTAAAACATTCAGCTCCTGGAATATGCTCCACCATTGAACAAGTCGTGGCCAATCTGTCTGTGTTTTGAATTCCACATTCCCATCTATGACTTTCGACTCCCCTGCATCACAAGAATATATCCAACTCTTCCTTAAAAATATGATCCTGCCTTCATTGCCTTCTCAGACAGGGAATTCTAATGTTATACAACCCTCAGAGAATAAAATTCTCCTGATCATTCCTGAAAAGGCAATGCCTAATTTTAAAATGGCACCCTTGGAGTCACCCACATAAGAAAATATCCTGGCCACATCCGTATTGTCAAGACCTTTCAGACTTTTATATACTTTTCTTAACTTTTAAAATTTCTTACTTCATAGATTTCTTTCTTCATTCTCTCTCCAGTGCCTCTATTATTCTTTTAGAGTCAGAGTTATACAGCACAGAAACAGACCCTTTGACCCAACCCATCCATGACAAACAGGTTACCTGTACTGAACTAGTTCCATTTACCTGCATTTAACCTATATTCCTCTAAACCTTTCCTATTCATGCATCTGTCCAAATCTCTTTTAAAACTTCTATCTGTACTTGCCTCCACCACTTTCTCTGGCAGTTTGTTCCATATACGCACCACCCTCTGTGTGAAAAAGTTGGCCCTCAGCTCCTTTTAAATCTTGCCCCTCTTACGTTAAACCTATGCTCTCTAATTTTGGACTCTCCCACCCCAGAGACTCTGGCTATTCACATTATCTGTGCTTCTCATGATTTAATAAACCTCTATAAATTCACCCTCAGCCTCCGATGCTCCTGGGAGAAAAGTCCCAGCCCATCCAGCCTCTTCTTATAATTCAAACTCGGTAACATTCTTGTAAATCTTTTTTGCGCCCTTTCCAGTTTAATGACATTCTTCCTACAACAGGGTGACCAGAATTATAAAGAGTACTCCAAATGTGGCCTTACCAATGTCCTGTACAACTGTGACATGATGTCCCAACTTGTGTACTCAATGCTCTGACCAACGAAGGTAAGTGTGTCAAATGCTTTCTTCACCACTCTGTGCCATGTTCAAGTAACTATGTACCTGTACCTCTAGGTCTCTTTGTTCGACAATGCTCCCCAGGGCCCTACCATTAACTGTGTAAGTCTTGCCCTAATTTGCCTCACTAAAATGCAACACCTCACACTTATCTAAATTAAGCTCCATCTGCTATTTCATTTCATAAAAGGCAACTAGAACTACATGTTCCCTGGTCTAACTGAGATTGAATGCAACCTTACCATGTTGCAAACCATATAGTCAGGCTATGATGATAATCAATCAGCATATCCTTCAGGGATCCTTCATTGTCTTGAAAAATCAGCCAGAGTTTTTATTCTAAAAAAAAATCTCTTTTTCAACTTACGCCTACAGTCTAGGTCTCAAGCTGGTAATCACTCTTTTGAATGTTATATTTACTTCCTAATTTCTATATCCTTTCAACATTTTTTGAACTTTTCGTTCTTGTTGTATCTGAGCTTGGAGAAATCTGACCACTACCTAATGAATTATTTTCTCTGGTTTCCCGTCATCCTCATAATTGATGTCTGGGTAGTGTGCATTTGGCCTTGAGTTTCTGATAAATGATTCTTATTCACTACTCAACAAAAGGTCAATAAATATCATATCAAGGAAGTTGTTAAAAATACATTATATTCCCATTATTATTTAGATTTGAAAATAAAATACCCAACCTGACCAAAACCAACAAGCTTGTTCACAAGTATTTGACATAAACTGAACTGGTTAGCATTGCAGCTAAGATAAACATTCTTGCACCTCATCACTCCTGATGCAATATAAATTTGTAACAATAATAGCATTATTACTATTCCAGCATTAATGCTATTGCACCTGAGTAATATTGAGTACACAAATATTTGATTGTGAAGTGCACATGTATTTCAATGATATCATGACTCAAGATACAATCTGCAAAAAGAC
This sequence comes from Rhincodon typus, assembly GCF_021869965.1. Classification (NCBI taxonomy): domain Eukaryota; kingdom Metazoa; phylum Chordata; class Chondrichthyes; order Orectolobiformes; family Rhincodontidae; genus Rhincodon; species Rhincodon typus. The sequence goes on along the minus strand of NC_063333.1, from coordinate 57,406,854 downwards.
ACTGATGTGGCTATAGCTATCAGTACACTATTGGCTTTCTGATTGCTGATTTACCAAATTGATGCACTATCATTAAACTTTCTAAGGTTCTCAGGTCTTATGGGACATCATCCTTAGCTACTATTCATGAAGTATGTTTATTACCCATTTTGCCTCCCAATGTGAATTATTTTATACCAGCGAGAACATGTCATACAACAATCAAATAGGGTACGATTTGTGCCTGAAACCATTGACAACTTTTTACATTTCCATTTACCATTTTTTGACCTTTGTAGTGTCTCTTTTGTTTGCTGCCTCAGCCAGCCATAACATTTGAATACCTTACTGTCCTTTAATAGATCAATTAGATTTAGAAGTGAGAATTTCTGCCTGTCATCTGATATCCATCTTGAAAAATTGTATTAGACTGCTGCCAACTTTTTCTTAAAACAATTTTTTCACTCCACTAAGCTCGAGATTCAGGTCTTAGGTGGTATTACTTAATAAAACCGACACAGCAATCCATCACACCATCAACCACATGAATATTAGCAACAGGTTTGCCTTCAGATTTAATATGATTAAAGTTTAATTACTCTATTGCTGCTTAACATAACTCACTGTTTTCACTGTATTCTATAAAAAGGTAAGCTATTCAGCATTTATAAGCTGATTGTGTAAAGCTGGATACAAGAAGTGATTGCATTCAAAACAATAATTCAGCCTTGCTCCATTGCTGCTAATCATAAATCTTTGAAAGCAAACTGTCGAGAGTTTACAACATCATCAGAGGTGCTCAGTTGATTCACTGCTTGTACTAACACCACCGATCATTATCCTGTGTTTTCATCTAGAGTACCAGAGTTTTACAGCTGGACTTAAATCAGGGGCTGCTACAAAATATTGAACGATCCGTGTTTTTGAAGATTACAGCATTGAGGAAAAAAGATACTTGCGACTTAAATGCTTTTATTCAGAGGTCTGAGAGCAGCACAGTTACAAGATAACAAGATAAAACATTCCAACTCTACTCTCAATTCATGGTTCTAACCTCATCTTGCTCCAAACAATTTCCTATGCTCCGCAATAAAAAAGTGTATATAACAATTTAGTTCACTGATAAAAATAACTGCAGGACTTTTAACAAATAAAAACTACCAGGTTAGTCAAAACAGCTCCATTCACATCAGATATGAAGGTTTGCGTGAGATAAATTTACTAAAACTTTTCTTCAATGTGATTTGTACACAGTACAGCTTTAGGGTTCGTCATTTCACATTAGAGAATGAAGCCATGCTGCCAATTATTTTAAGAACATGCAGAGAAAATATAGATTACCTAAATTCACACGAAGAACCAGCTTTGCTTTTTTGATTTCAAGCGTTATATAATCTCCTTGCTGTCCTTCGCCATGGAATATAACACCTTCATTCTCAGATGTTTTAAACTTCAGTGAAATAATATCCTTTAGTGTTTTCATTTTCTTATTTCTAAACACATAGGATAATGGACTGTAGCCATCAAAATTGATAACATCTGCCCCTGCAAACAGAAAAAACAAAATATATTTAGTGGGTATAAAATAGGAAAATTATAACCAATTTGTCCTAAAATCCAAAACAGCCAACTCAATAGTCAAGTCAGTGTTAAGCATATAATGTATAGACACTTAAGACAAACCATGTCCAATTTATGGAGAGAGGGTAACACACTGGTGGTGTCACTGGATTGGTAATCCAGAAATCCAAGCTAATACGATGGGAATATGTCAACTGGTGCAGTTTAAATTCAACTGGTTCATTTAGTTTTAAGCACTAGTTTCAGTAATGATGATGATGAAACCATCATAATTTTTGTTAAAAAACCCATCAGGTTCAGCAATGTCCTTAAAGTCGCAAATTCTACTGTCCATAGTATTGTGCAAACACATGGTGCTGAAACAGTTAATGTGGAAGTTGTGTGGGACTCCACCTAATCTGATGCTGTCATGTAATCTTTGGGTGGCAATTCAGGCAGTTTTACACTGATCCTAAAGTCACCTCTGGCTTTTGATAGTCTTAAGTCATTATATTTAACATGTCAAAGTACATTGTACCAATTGCTATCATGACAATAAACTGCCATCTTGCTACGTCATATGAGTGTCTCTTCTTGACAAGGTTCATCAATGATCTATCAGCACTATATGTCAACCATCCACAGCCCAGAAAAATATTTACTCGGTCTGACCTACATGTGACTCTACACCTACAGAAATGTGGTCAATTCTTAACTGGTACTTGAAACAGTGTGGCAAGCTAATCAGGAATTTCTGATGAACAACAAATGCTGGACTTGCCAGAAATACACACATCCCATGAAAGGGCAAGGAAAAATAATGGTAATCAAAATCAATTTCAAATCTCCTGTTGTACACAATTTTAACATTCTGTATTATTAGACACAACACATCAGGTCTATGATGATACTCTGGCTTTATGCATTTTGTCTTGGCTTTTTTTTTGAAGAGATCTTTTGAGCCAGAGGAGTTGAGCTGTCTTTTCCGAGACAATAGAGTAAACAGCTTGAGAGGCCTTGGGTTTTTTTTTAAAGAAGGAACAATAGAAGCAGCATGAATGGATGGAATCAGGCTGCTACAGAACCAGGGTTTTAGTTTAGCTTTCAGTAGTTGTGAGGGTTGGTGTTGGCAGGGAACACTGTTACATCTCTCTAATATAGCTAAAAGCTGGAGTTCTCTCTGCTGCCAGAATTGCATGGGAGACAATCTATTTTACTGAATTTGCCTTTGCCAAGGGTGTGTTTATGGGATGTTACTATATTGGAACAGTTGCCATTTAGTAGTTAAATAACCTATTATTTTGTTAGGTTTTCCAATTAAGTAAAAGTTATTCCAATTCTTCTTTCCTTTGTTTGTATTTTAACTAGAGGTAAGAATAAAGTGTGTTCTACTTCAAGCTGAGTAGCATGTCCAATCGAAATACTTGTGGAACCCAGCACCTTAAACTTGCCTTTAAAATAGATAAGTGTTAGGGTCCAGGCTATCTCCTTGATACACTTGCAGGGGGTTTGGTCTGGTCCATAACAGGTCTTGTCTCAGTCAATATTTGGTAATCTGGACAATTTGATAAACAACTCGGTTTCATATCCAACAATCCATTGTGTGCTGTTGCATAGTCATTCATTTTGTTATGTATTAGCTGAGATTTAGTGGTGAGTTTTGATCACCAGCCCCAGACATTCATTACACTTAGATTTTCCCACAGGCTTTTGAAGGGGAATCTGTGATGATTGGAAATCGAAAGCAATACCATGTCCTGTGCAGAGGTTTTGGAAATGGAGCAAGCATTAGCATGTCTCTTTAACCAACCAAATGGAAGAATTCTTAATTTGGCACAGAGTCTGAACTGGGAAATGTAAATTAAGATATTTCATTCAGTGATAAATCTGTACAGAGGGCAAAATACAGAGAGAGAAAGAGGAATAGGATTAAGGAAGACGAGTTCTGTCATTGGCAATCGCTGGCTAATGAATATGATTGTCCACCTCAGAAATTCTGTGTCACTGGTCAAGAATTCTGCAGGTTCTCATGTAATTGATGAACCTGAACTAGGGCCAATCTCCAACTGCACATTTGGCAGGTGTTTCCAGGAGGAGGAAATGGTTTTTGCCTGGAGTTCATTTCTCTGGTTTGTTGTTAAAAAATGCTTTTTTAGCTTTTTCAATTCTTCAAAAATAATTAATATATCATGAAATGAGACTTGTCAATTATTTTGTTTATTCCAAAGAGGCTAGTTGGCAGTAGTTAAGATTAACTGTACCATTAAAGTTTATTTACATTGAAATGGACAACCCCAGTTGTTTTTTTAATCTGGCAGGCAGAATAGTAGGTACATATTGGCTCATATCCTTTGGTCAGCATTGATACTGAGAAGAACAACACCAACTGCAAAGATTACTGCATGTTTACTATTTTTGTGTCTTCCCAGCTAGTACTTCCTCTCCCGCCTGTTGTAGCAATGCTACCATGCAGCCATAAACAAACAGGAACGGTGAGGAGAAGCCTCACAGTAGACACACCCACTCACACTTTTAGCTACTGTATTTAGGTATGTGCTCAAAGATCTCAAATGTGTTCAGCGGATGGTTAAGTGAGTAGGTGGTAAGATGAGGGAGTGGGTGAGTGATGAGGTCACTGAATGCGTAGATGATTGAATGATGAGAAAGAAAGAGTGGGTGGTTGGAGGTGTCAATTATGGGTAGTCAAGTTGGGTTGGGTTGCAGTACTGGGCTGTCAGGTCAGGGGAATCGGGCATTCAGGTTGACTTGAGTCAGGGTTGGTTGACGTTGTCTAAGGCATGTATGGGATGCTGTGTTGATTTCCACTGTTAATTGCAGATTTACATCAAAGATCAAACAGTGCAGAAATTCGAGGGTGAGTACTCAGCTTAGTGTAACATATTTAGACCAGGTCTCTGATCCTGAGCTCAGTGTGGCAAGCATTGGTAGAGGAACCTGGACCATGCAACACAAATAATCAGAAGATTAACTTGCCAATGCAATTACAGTACACATTTAGCACTGACAATTTACTGTTATGAACACAAAAATCCATGTCAATGTTTAACCTGCCACTAGCACATGCTGGCAACTCTGAAACATCACAAATCTGCAAATATCATTCAAAAGGATTATTCATTTTAGTTTTGAAAATATAATCTACTTTATTGTTCTGATAGGTAAATACAGATCCACATTAAATAGATATCAGATCTTCCAATTTGTGTCACTGCTTTGAACGTGAATCTCTTGCATAATATTGTTTTGACAATAACCAATCTTTATGCTATTGGATTGATAGGCAGTAATATCTGGAGAATGAAGCAGATAGGAACAAAAATAGAGAGTCAGTGGGAAAAATAATATTGTAGCACAAGGGAAAGGATGCACTAGGACTCTCACATGGAGACAGGATTGGAAACGAGAAAGGTTTGGGTTTCATGAATGCTACAGTGACTTTAATTGCAAGACAATTTAAAAGATTTTTTTTCTGCAAGTTTCTGATGAAACAGTTAGTTTACTTGGCAGGATAGCTGGTTGTCAGGTACAAGGACTAGATAAGACATAGTGAGAACAAAGGAGATAGGGAACAAAGAAGAGATTGTATTCAGATGTGGGGAGAGATTGTGATGAATGTGAGGAAAATATCCTGGTTAGGGACGATGTAGAGGTGCCGGTGTTGGACTGGGGTGGACAACGTCAGAAGTCACATGACATCAGATTATAGTCCAACAGGTTTATTTGAAAACACAAGCTTTCAGAGTCTTAATCCTTCTTCAGGTGTTAAACAGAAACTGCTGGAAAATTCAGCAGGTCTGGCAGCATCTGTGGAGAGAAAGTAAACTTAATGTTTCAGTTCCAGTGACCCTTCTTCAGAACTTGGGTACAGAGGCTGACTAGAGTGTGGTCATGAGGGGAGACCATCGGGGGAGATGGTGGTTGTGAAACTGGCAACAGGGTGCCTTGTTAGGCTGAGGGGTTTTGCAGACAACACTCAGCTTCTGCCAAAATGGGTTAAAAATTTTAAAACCTTATAAAACAAGAAGCACAACTTCCTTAAAACTTAAATAAAAGAAAAAAACTGCAAACGCAGAAAATCTGAGATAAAAGCCAAAAGTGTTGGAGAACGTCAGCAGGTCTGGCAGCATCAGTGGAAGGAGAAAGAGAGTTAATGTTTCAAATCTCATTTGACTTCTTCAGAAGATGAGCCACATTTGCCTCAAGATGTTAATCCTGTCATCTCTCCATAGATGCTGCTAGATCTGCTGAGTTTCTCCAGCACTTTTTGTTTTTATTCCTTAAAACTATGATCTACTAAACTACTTTCTCAGAATGGATGAGTTATCTACCATCTTTCCCACTTATTTTAAAATGAAAGTCAGCATGTTCAAGAAAGGTTCAGCAGGTGGTCAAATTTTACCTTCTCATTCAATCCAAAAGCATCTGTTTCGGGGTGTAAAATTACTTACAAAAACTTCAAAAAAGTAGATGAATATGGATTGGCTGCTTCAAAGGGAGGAGGATTCAGCACAGTTCTATTGTTGTTATCTCTATCTTCAAACCACAACTTTCTGATTTTTTAGTTAAATCAATGTCAATAATTACCAGAATTGACCAACTTTTACATGCATTATAATCACTGGGAACTTTTGGAGGCAAAAATATCAATGCATTTTTGCAAATAATTTTAAAATTTTGTGAAGAGGCAAGAAATTGAGCTGGTGTTAGTCACTAACAGTCCCCATTAACAACTATTCACCCTCCCAGTCTGATCGTTAGCAACTCCTTTGTCTGTCCAACAGTCTTTCTTTCTTTTTAGGCTCTATCCTATCGTTTACTCTCTACCCCACACACCTCCCTATTTTCTGCATATAAGCTGATGTTTTCCCAGCCACCATCAGTTCTGAGGAAGGGTCACCGGACCTGAAACGTTAACTCTGTTTTCTCCTTCACAGATGCTGCCAGACCTGCTGAGCTTTTCCAGCAACTTTGTTTTTGTGTAAGAAATTGAGCTGGATCCCTCTACACTAGTCCCACTCTGCAACAGGAGTTTCTACAGGGCACATCACAGGAGTATAGTTTGTCCGACTTTCTTTCAACCTAAGTCATGCATTCTTAAACGCTGAAATGCTAAATAAATAAATATGGTGGTATATTCAGTCTGACTAACCTCTGTTTAAAAGCGTATCCTGTTCACCTTTCGATCATCCTTTCTTACTTATTTTTTCCTTCTTATAACTACTAAAATAGGATTTTCAAAAGAAAACCTCTTCGTCCTAGTTTAACGCCATGTGATATGATGTTTCCTTTAACAACCCCATGCTAAACACTGTGATGTATGCATCTCATTGTATGAAATTTGGCTGCCCTGACATTGATTTCAACTTCAAAAAACTTATAATTTGTTGTGAAATGTTTTAATATATCCAGGAATCACGTAAGTCACAATGTAAATATTTGCTCTTTCTTTTTCTTCTCCATTCAGTATAGGAGTGGGTGGCATAATTATGAACTCTCCTGAGTGATTACAGTCCTGTTATTAATCACAGGTATGCAATTTTCTTTCAACAAAGCAGATATTTGAAACCTTCTTATTGCATTTCATCTGATGATATTGGCAGTAATTCAGTTTTCTAGATACTTCAACCACACATAATGTATTTCTTGTGGCTATTTATGAAGTATATGTACCCTCCTTTCTTTGAAAAATAACTGTACATTTCTTAGATAGTAGGAACTGCAGATGCTGGAGAATCCGAGACAACAAGGTGCAGGGCTGGATGAACACAGCAGGCCAAGCAGCATCATAGGAGCAGAGAGGCTGACGTTTCGGGCCTAGGCCCTGTACATTTCTTAGGCTGGACTTTCACAGCAGTAGCAGTAAAATGAAATTCCTGAATCCAGACCTGGAATAAAACCGTTTTAAGGAGTTGATAGATTGCTCACAACTTATATGTGTTTGGTAGCCAATTAACAGCCATGGGAGTTGGAACGTAAGTGTGATGACTTCAGTTTGGGGCCCATTTAAATTCACTATGTGGCTGTAGTTCTCTTTTGCGGAGTGAAACATCAGAGAATATTTCAATTACACAATGTCTTAGCTGAAACATAGGCCTCGAATTTGGGGCAGGCAGTGAATCTGGAGACCATATTGAAAGCTGTGAAGGAGACTGCTATGATTTGTTGTTTGTTATGTACTATTGTTTGTTTGTACTATTATTTGTTATTGTCTGGCTTTATGCAGTATATGAATCTAGGGCACAAAAATAAATAATAGGATTCCAGGGTTAAATTGAAATAGTAAAAAGAATGTTTTCTTGTACAAATGTGAGCAAACAAAACATATGCACTAATGATTAAATAAGTACAGTAAATTGGCAAGATCAAGATTCTAAACAAAATGCACTATATATAGAACATAGATTCCAAAATTCAGAATTGGCATGATGTTCATGGGGATAACAGACAAACAGTGGTCAAACACCACACAGACTGCATTTTAATTGGCCAATGGTATCAAGCCAGATCTTACCCGGATATGGGTGACAAAGTCACACAGTCATATTGATCTACAGCACAGAAAAAAGCCCTTAGGCTCACTGAATCTGCATCAGTCAAAAAACAACCACCTAACTATTGCAATCTCATTTTTGAGCAATTGGCCAATAACCTTGTATGTCTTGACGTCGCAAGTGTACATCCAAATACTTAGAATCATAGAGTCACAGAGACATACAGCATGGAAACAGACCCTTCAGTTCAACTAGCCCATGCCAACCATGTTGCCAAACTAAATTAGTTCCACTTGTCTGCGTTTGGCCCATATCCCTCCAAACTTTTCCTACTCACATACTTATCCAAATGTCTTTTAAATGTTGTAATTGTATGTCTTGAGAATTTCTGTCCCTAAAAGCAGTGGGTTCCAGATTCCCACTCGGTGAAAAAAAATTTCCTCACATCTCTTCTAAACCGCCTGCCTCTTACATTAAATCATAGTTCCCAGTTAGAATCATCATAGAATCCCTACAGTGTGGAAACAGGCCCTTTGGCCCAATGAGTCCACACTGACCCTTGGAGCATGCCACCCAGACCCACCCCATCTACACATCCCTGGACACTACGGGCAATTTAGCATGGTCAATCCACCTAACCTGCACATCTTTGGACTGTGGGAGGAAACCGGAGCACCCAGAGGAAACCCATGCAGACAGGGGGAGAGTGTGCAAACTCCACACAGATAGTCGCTTGAGGGTGGGATTGAACCCAAGTCCCTAGTGCTGTGGGGCAGCAGTGCTAACCACTGAGCCACAATGCCCCCCCCCCACCAAAGTTATTGGCCCCTCCAACAAAGGAAACAGTTTCTTCCCCTACTACACTGTCAATATCCTTCATAATTTTATATATTTCAGTCGTGTTCCCTCTTCATCTCCTCTGCTCCAAGGGATGCCACCTCAGTCTATCCAATCTTACTTCAGAACTGAAACTCTCCAGCCCAGACAACATCCTGGTAAATGTCCTCTGCAACCTCTCAAGCAAAATCACATCCTTCCTATAATGTGGATTCCAGAACTGCACACAGTTCTCCAGCTGTGGCTTAACCAATTTTTTTTACATTTGCAATATTACTTCCTTGCTCTTAAAACAAACCTGTGCCTTGGCTATTAAAGGCGAGTGTTCCAAATACCTTCTTAAGCACTCTATCCATCTCTCCTGCTTCTTTAAGTGACCGTTGTACATGAATACAAAGTTCCCTCTGAACCTTGGTGCTTCCCAGAGTCCTAGAGGTTCATCATGTATTCCTTTGCCTTGGTTGCCCTTCTCAAGTGTATCACCTCACACTTATCTGTATTCTTAAATACCATTTGCCACTGAGCAGCCCATCTGACCAGCTTGTCTATATCCTTGGTAATCTAACGCCATCCTCTTACTATTTACTACCCCACCAATGTTGTATCTTCTCCGAACTTACTGATCAACATGCCTCCATTCAAGTCTAAATCATTTAAATAACAACAAACAGCAGGAGCCCCAACACTGATCCCTGCAAAACTCCACTGGATACAGGCTTCCTGGCAGAAAAACAAACACCCTATCACCATCACCCTTTGCTTCCTGCAGGGGATCAACTCTGGTTCAATGAAGAGTGCAGGAGGCCATGCCAGGAGCAGCACCAGTATACCTGAAGATGAGGTATCAACCTGGTGAAGCTACCAAACAGGACTACTTGCACACCAAAGAGCGAAAGCAGCAAGTGATAGACAGAGCTAAGCACCCTACAACCAACAGATCAGATCTAAGCTCTGCATTCCTTCCACATCCAGTTGTGAATGTTGGTGGACAATGAAACAACTCACTGGAGAAGGAGGCTCCACAAATATCCCCATCCTCAATGATGGAAGAGCCCAACACATCAGTGCAAAAGGTAAGGCTGAAGCATTCGCAGCAATCTTCAGCCAGAAGTGCTAAATGAAGGATCCATCTCAGCCCATTACAAAGCTCCCCAGCATCACAGATGCCAGTCTTTAGCCAATTCAATTTATTCCACAAGGTATCAAGAAATGGTTGGAGGCATTGGATACCACAAAGATTATGGACTCTGACGGCTTTTGAGGTCCTGCTTTTAAATCGCTTTCTTAGCTTCTTTAATTTGCTTTCAGGACCTCATTCTTCTTCATATTTTTGCCATTGGTAGCACCGTGGGCTACAATTTCTGAGTCCTAACGACCGCCCCCCCACCCCCCCACCCCCACCCCCATCCCCACCCCAGAATATGTCATGTAGCTCCTCTGGTGTCAGGGAGGCAGCATATCATCTTGGAGTCGCATCCAAGGACACAGAAATAACTGCATGTTCTCCTACTTCATGATTTCCCTATCATTCTGCACTTGCCTTTCTGTGCAACACAAATTGTTGGTATATTAGTTGAAGCAGTCACTTTATCCAGGATATGTTACATAGGAGGAATTAACAACTCCAGTAAAAGATGGCTTCTGAATATTGGAATCCACAGCAGCAGCACAAGGTCATGGGTAGTACAGCATGCAAGAGTCCATCTAGTTCATGTACGCCAAAATAGCCCTCACTTTCAACAGGAGATCCTTCATTAAGAGTGTGGCCAACCTCATATATGACAGCACTTGGAGTGAATGCAGAAACTGTTCAATGTAGCGGATTGCTCAGGGCTGCTAAAAGGCATAGAGATCTATGGAGTAATGCCAGTTCCTCGCCAGCTAGTGCTCCTCTTAACCAGCTGGAGCATCGGCTAAGAATTAGGCTGACACTGAGGTGGATGAAGGATGCTTCCATCGTCATTGGCCTCCTTAGAACCTCTGTATTTGGAAACCAGCATATGGCTGCGCTACTATTTCAGACCCTTGTTAGCTTCCATTCTCACCCCTATGGCACTCAGAAAGTGAGCCCAAGTGTCTTTTGGTTCCAATTCACATTCCAGTAATGTTAAGATATCCTGGGGATGACATTAAGATATAAAGAAGGCAACAGAATAAGAAAAAGAATGTTAATATCGGTGCATGTGAAAGAAAAAGACACAGTTGTTTGATAAGAGTAATTGGAAAGCTGGTCAATTGAAACCGAGAGAAAAGCCCAAAAAATCACCATGTTTAACTAAAACAATCAAGTGAAAGTAAATGAGTAACTTTTGGGAATAATGATTTAATTACTGTATGAATATATTCTGGTATGAAATTTCACTAGTTCAGTTTTTATTGGTTTTGTTGACAAAACTAGGAAAAAGTCGAGAAATTTTCTAGTGTATTCTATCTCTGCTATAATATTTTCACAGTACAGTAAATGCCTTCCTGCAGTGACAATTTTTTGTTTAACAATTGAGTTACAATTGAGTTACAAACAACTAAAATAGCAACAAAGAGAAAAAAATGGATCTCAGATTTGTAAGCAAGCGTTATGCATTATCTAGATTAGTAACAATGCCACAAAACCAAATGTGACTGCATTTGACTTCAGAAGTAATGCTCCTGTCATGATTTCTTCAGTGGTATTAATGAACAGTTCTTAGTGTGCCTAAGGAAAGCATTACAGCAACCTATTTTCATTCATATACTTAGCTGGCATCATTGATTTGAAAAGTGTTTCAATGGTAGTTAAAAATATGAGACTGAGCTCAGACATAAGCTCAGATGCAATGATGATACCCTGGTGTTCAAGCCAGTCAGTCTCAGATTTGAAGGTTAGGTTGTAGTTAAATTCAGAGAGATGTGATCAGATAGGTGGCATTTGAATGTCATGTCTAATTGATGTCTATGGATCACATGACTGTTGATTCTAAAAGCTTAGAAAGAATCAGACAGTAAAGCCAAGAAGAAGACTACAAATGTTATTTCTAACTGCTCCAATGCAGGAAAAAAAAACTTCATTGCGATAATGGATTGTTTTTGGTGATATTGTCCTCAAAAGCTTTCTCAAATCAAATCATATTCCCCATAGAGATCAAGTTACAGTCCAATGATAAATATAACATTTGTAACATTGGGAGCTTTCCGCTAAAGAGAAATTACATAAAATCTGCAACACAGTAAAGATAAAACAGGAAAGAACAAACTGAGAGCAAGCCCATAATTCCAAAACACGTATACTTTCCCCACTCTGGAAAAGTACAAGAAGATTTTTTTTTCTATTTGTTGGGCTGTGGGATTCGGGGTCCTGGCATCTGTTTCTTGCAGGGACTTGAACTGAGTTTGTCTCTGTTAAACGCCATGCTTCTAATGACTAATCATTTGAAAATGGAAGCAACTTACAGCAGAGGTCACATGACTATGACATGTTACTTTTTGACAGTGTCCTTACAAATTCATTTCTCCAAACATCCTCATTTTAATAAAAATAGCAAAAGAGAAGCATGCACTATAATTTGTAGTCGCAAGTTACCAGCACTAAGAACATTTTCATTCATGAGCAAAGCTATATGTTGATTTGAGTGAGTGATACTTTTGTCAGTCTCTGCATATGCATTGCACACATGATCTTTAAATCATGTGGGTCTTCTAATTGTATGCATGTGGGTGCCTATTGGCTTTTTATCTAGTATCAGTTCGTTCTTAGGGTGATGTTTCCTCTCCGGAAAGTGTTGTTCCCATGTCAAGGACTTGATCAAGCAAGACACTTGTCTTCTGGATTCAATAGCTCTGCTGGGCTGATGACTTGCTAAGCAGATCCAACTGTTGATGCTAGTTGATTGATCCGAGTGTAAGTTGCTTCTGCTTGTGTGCTGCAATACCATCAAACATCCTTAGCAGTGAGCTTGTGTAGAAATTCACATACTGATGAAAAGTTAGGTAAGAGTTTTGATAGGTAGTTCATGAATCCAACAAATCATTGTACTGTTTTCACATCTGTTAGTCACTGCATCTTTTCTATAGCTCTCACCTTGTCAGAAGCCAGGGTAAGTCCTTTTGCTAAGGACTTTTCTTCAGGAATCTTCAATTGCACTTTTTTTCTTTTTCTGCTTCAGGTTCAGGTTCATCTGTAGAGCTTTCTTTTTCAGTGACTTGAGATTTTTACTGTGGTCTACATTGGCTTCTTCTATTGCCTCCTCAAATCCATAGACCAGCAGATCATTGATATTAGCATTCACTTTGAAAAAATAACTGGCCATATTTTGCTTTCTATGCAGGTACGCTTCTGGACTGGTGGAAATGTCAAAAGGCATGTTCAAAGATCTCTATTTTCATTATAGCATCCAGAATATAATCAGAAAATTACTGTTTTCATTCAAATTTAGTTGTCAGAATATAACTTTCACATCAGGGATAGTAAAGACTTTTGTCTTGGCAAGCTGTGGAAAAATGTCTTCAACGGGATAGTGAGATCTCTTCAAAGGTTTATTGAGATCCTTTGGATCCATGCATACTCCCAGATTTCCAGCTACTATGCTGCTGCTCCAGCCTTTAGGAATTGCCACTTGCTTGCTCCCTTCTTTTCCATCTGATCCACCATAGTGAGATTTGAATCTGAGTTCCCAGAATATTATGCAGGCATCCAGTAACAGACTGGTGATAATGCCACTAGGTTATTGTCTGCTCTCATCTAGCATGTGTGTTGTTACCAGTCCAGGTTTCAAGCTTGCTTCAGCTTAGATGAGTGGATATTGCTAAGTGTATTCTATCTGGAGGTGCAAGTATTCATTCCACCCATCATATCGAGCACAAAGCTTCATTTGTCCTTTTGGGATAAGCATCATTTCACCACATAACCTCAAATTTTCTTTCAAGAGCTTAGTTTCCAGGCCACCATCTTGAACCACTTTACACAGTACAGTTCATGATGTTACATGAAGCATCAATGTTATCTGACACTTCACATTCAATCAATGCTCACTCTCTGTGTTACCATTCTAATAGTCTCAAAACATTTAGACCTGATGTTGTTGTAAGGTGTACAGTGATTTTTCAACTCATTGTGGGACTAGTACATCTCTCTAGTCAATTTTTTGGGCTCGTTTTGCTTCTTCCTCAAGAAGCTCTGTGTCCAGAGTAATTCAGCTTCCTACAGTAAGGGCACTACTTCATCCATATTGGCAAGCTTCCTTTTCTTTTGTACGATGCACTTTACAATATTTATTCTGGCCTTGATCTTTTTGCCAGCCCTTCTGTAAATATTTTTTCCTCTTTATTCATTCACAGGATGCACGTATCACTGGCCAGGTCAGCATTTATTGTACATCTCCAACTGTCCATAGTTAAGAGTAAATCACATTGTTGTGGATTTGGAATTGCATGCAGGCCAGGCTAGGTAAGGACAGCAGATTTTCTTCAAGAATTTTGTCCCCAACTAGTAATTTCAAATTTTTAAAAAATTGAAATCAAATTTCAAAATCTGCCATGGTGGGATTTGAACCCATTTAGACAGAACATTAATCTGGGGTTCTAGATTATTATCCAGTAACATTACCACTATGCTATCACTAGCCCCTTAAATATCATGAGTGGGGTGTATGTACAGAAATCCAAAAGAAACTGTATTTTTGGACAATTCTGTCTGCTTAAAGATAATCCTGGACAAAGATAAATACTAAGACACATTATGGTAAAATGAGCACAAATGTTATTCGTTATCCAGTCATATGTAATATAAGCTCTAGTGGGGGAGGTAAAAATAAACTATTCGATTAATAACCTTTCAATTATCTTACCATGATGGGCCATGAGCACCTGATATGTCTGTCTTTGTGACATGATTGAAATTACAGCTGGTTGAATGGCTTAAAGATATAATTCTGAGATTTTAAGTAAGTTGCTGTTTCACCTCGAGAGGAAGATGAGGACTCTAGGCTGAAGTGGTAGTCTGCCTCAGACCTCTATCTCTGATTCCAAGTTGTGGCTTGGAAGAAGCCTACACTTTGCCTGTAAGAAGGAAAACTACCAGGCCTCACTAACCAAGGAAATGATCACTGAGCACTGACTACCAGAAAGTTGTAACTTACATGAACTGATTACTTAATACCACTGGATTTACAACATAATTGCAACTTGTAACCTATTTCCTCTCCTACACTGTCTTCCTTTATTTCTTGAGTGGCTAGGTGTTTAGACAGAGTAGTGAAAGAATTTCCCTGTGGTTTGAATGCTTTATCAAAACACAGTGTCTTTGATTTAATCTTAAAGATTTTTGCTGTCAATGTATTTCAAAAATTGGTATCTGGAAAACAGGGCTTGGGGGAATCAACCTTCAATGTCATCAGGGACAGGTGTTGCGAAATTAGGTAGAGTAGGACATTAGGATTTGGTGCTTGTGAAATGCTGGGGTGGGGGGGTGGAAGTATTGCGTGGTCCCTTTAAAAGATCAGGTGCTTTTTCTGTGCTAAGAGATTTAAAATGGATGTCTGTGAGCAGCAGCTCGAAAGTTTGCAAGGACATAGACAGCACTCGAATTGAAACATTTGTATCAAAAGGCTGTACAGTTAGTAGGCCAAGAAGCAGTTTTTACCAAGACAAAAAGCTTTTGAATTTAGCCAATCAATTTGAACCAGGCACTTAGATACCAAAAAACCTATTAAATTTAAATCTGATGATTTTGATAACATAGGACTAATCCTATTGTAAGAAATATTGATGTGTCATTCAGGGCATAAAATAAGGGGGAAGTTGGACAACACCCCAGAGCTAACTGCCATCGTCAGAGCTAACGGCCCTCAGCTCTCAAGGGAGAATCACTGGCTCTCACAGCCTCCTCTAAGTCTTAGAGAAAGTACTGTCTAAATAACAACAGTACCCACAGCACAACTAGTTAACATTCCTGACAGAAGAATGACGGAGAAGGCGTAGAACATTCCGGAAGACACATAACCTGGCTGTAATGTCAAGAGACTAAATTCTTGTATTCATTGGAACAGCATACCATTAGAATCATACTTTATGTGGGATTAGTTAAGAGTTAGAAAGGATTTATTCAGTTGGTTAATAGTTCTGTTAATTTGTTCACTGTTAGAGTTAAATAAATAAATTGTTACTTTTTGATTTTAAAGTGAGTGTCAGGGCTTTATTTTATTTAACCACTAGAAGTTGCTGAAGAGCAGCTGACACCACTTTTCACACTCCCTTCACTGATTATTGGGCGAGGTGTTCCTCTTTGGGTGTTTTGGTTTTAGTTCTCAGAGAGGGGTCCATGTCCATTTTATAACACCGGAAAAAAGAAGGGAAAAGGATAAATTTAACGATACATTGCTGCCTTGTGCTTCACAGAGGAAAAGCAATCAAAATTTTAACTTTTCCGCTGTTCCCCTTTGCACCAGGGATGTTTTTCTGATACGTTGCTCATCCTCAGCCTGGAATGTCTCTCAATTTAATGCAAAACATCATTGACTCTCCATCAATTGATGACTGACAGCCTCAGAGCTTTTGCACATGACGATAGCTTTCTCGAGAGTAAATTTCTCCTCTCTCAGCAGACAGGCTATCACAACAGAATCTCTTCATCTAAGACAATTGTATCACTAAGAAGATCATTTTGCAATTGTCCTAACTCATAAGATTCAGTTGGAAGATGTATCAATGCAGTCACATACCGCTTAACAGTCTCAATATCCTTTTGAGCCTTACCATTGAATATATACCATTTGTAACATTAGGAGAGGGTTCAAAATATGTCTTCAAGGTATTCCAAACTTCCGCAATATGATTTTCAGTTCCTGAATGAGATCCAGTGTGCAACAATTTGGAGCATCTTTCTTCAGCACTGCAGACTTGGTCCAGATTTCTTATTTAATTCTGTTGCTACTTCATATTTGTGCCTTTGGGATATGGAGAGATTCCAAATTTGTCTCATGTTGCCTTAATTTCCACAATTTATACATGGGAAATAAAATAGCAAAATTCAGAGGTGAGGTGAGGGTGACTGTCCTTGACATCCAGACCACATTTAACTGACTGTGGTAGTCCTCGCAAAACTGGAGTCAATCTGAGTTGGCAGAAAACTCTCCACTGGTTAGATTCACACATCACACAGAGCAAGATGATTGCGGCTGTTGAAGGTCAGTCACCTCAACTTCAGGACATCTTTGCAGGAGTTCTCTCAGGGTAATGTCCTTGACTCAGCTATCATTAGCTGCTTCATCAATGACATTCCCACCATCTCAGGGCAGAAGTGGAGATGCTCATTGATGATTGCAGAATATTCAGCATCATTTGTGACTCATCAGACACTGAAGCAGTCCATATCTGAATACAGCAAGGCCTGGACAATATCCAGGCTTAGGCTAACTAGTGGCAATAACATAAGTGCCATGCAAATTGCCAGGCAATATCATCTCCAACAAGCGAGGACCTAATCTTCGTCTCTTGACATTCAATGGCATTATAATCACTGAATCCCCCACTGTTAATACCCTTGGCTGTACCACTGACCAGGAACTGAATGGGATTAGCCATATAAAGAAAGTAACAACAAGAATGGGTCAGAGGTTAAGAATCATCAAATAACTGACGTTCTGATTCACCATAACCTATTCGTCATCTACAAGGCACCAGTCAGGAGTGTGATGGAATACTCCCCACATGCCTAGAATACTGCAAACACAAGAAGCTTGATAGCATCTACAACAAGCAGCCTGCTTGATGGGCTCCACATTCACAAATATTCCCTCGCTCTGCCACTGGTGCTTAGTAGCAGCAATGTGTACCATCTATAAAACACTCTGCACAAATTCACTAAGAATCCTTGGCAGCATCTTACAAACCTATGACCACTATACTACACAAAGAAAAGGGAGACATGGAAACACCACTGCCTGAAAGTTCTACTCCAAGCCAATCACCATCCTGACTTGGAAGTATATCACCATTCCTTCAGTGTTACTGAGTCAAAATCCTGGAACGATCTTCCTAACAACATTGAGGATGTGCCTACACCAAGTGGACTGCAGCAGTTCAAGTAGGCAGTTCACAACTAAATTTTCAAAGAACAAGAGGAAGGGAAATAAAATGCTGAGCCTAGACAGCGGTGTCCACGTCCCATGATTGAATAAATAGTTACACCTAGAAGTTTGGGAGCTGCAGGGCAGCCTTCAAAATGAAGACAGCCTCAGAGGGGTAACAATTTTTTCGTTTTGAAGAGCCAAACAGACAGGCTCCACATATTGGAGAGGAAACCCATTGTGTGGCATGTTTGAGGCAAAGATTTGCTGGTGCCTCCTTGACAGAGCCAGTTTCTGGAGGGGACCTCTTATGCTGACTCACACAGGGGCAGGGTGGGTCACTCTGCTGCCTTCAAAATGCACGCAAATGTCAAAAATCACTCCTACTTGACACTTGCATTGGTTCCCTGCTTCTTTAAATGGGAGCTGATGCCAGCTTGTCTTCAGGTGACATCCCCGATGGTGAGAATGCATCAGGGAGGCATCAGGAAGCACTCCTCAGAAAGTTTCCAGCTTCCTTGCTTCCTAGCCTGCCATTTCTGTTCTGAAAAAATTCAATGCATCATTTTAGGTCTCTCTTTCTCCAACGCTGTCTGAGTAATGGCTGTAAAAGACAGCGGTTGATGCCGCCTTATTAACTTCAGTGGTGGTTGAGCTACTGCATCAGTATTTGTACTCTTAATTCCTGTAGGTGTTCTCCTACTTAGTCACTGTAAATCTAGTATATGATCCACAAAATCCTTAGAGAAATGTCAGAATTAACATTTACACCATTTATCTGAGCATTCTGCTGATGTCCAAGATTTCCACTAATGGTGGATAGTATGAGAACTTACAAAGAAAATGTACCATGGTGTTTACATAGATTATTTGCATTTTAATTAACTCCAAATTATTCCACAGCTCCAAAACCCACAAGAAAACACCATAGTATCTAACTTGTTTCAGAGATAGTAGGAACTGCAGATGCTGGAGAATCTGAGATAACAAGGTGTGGAGCTAGATGAACACAGCAGGCAAAGCAGCATCAG
>NC_063333.1:57368614-57387497 GCF_021869965.1 Rhincodon typus | reverse complement strand
GTTTTGTAGCTTCATTACAGCCAGATTACATTTTAAATGTTTTTTTTTCCCTGAATTAAGGTTATTCTTCTGTGATTGTGCTTTCTTGGCTTATTATTCTACTTAGTCTTCTGGAGTAAACTCATCATTCCATACCCTTGACCATCCCATATATTGTAAAGAGTTTACTCCCCATTAACTGATCCCTCGCAAGACTGCACTGCTTTATCTTTCAGACTGAAGTATGAGATTAAATGACAACTAATCAGCCTTTACTCCACTCAATACTTGTAAATCTTGTTTGCTGTACATCAACCAGAACTAAAAATATTATCTGGGTTGATTTTCTGAACATATATTCTCCCAAGTACTTCAGAAATTGTGTATGTGCATTCAAATTTGGCAATTCAGCAATGCAGTCCAGACATTCTGCACAGTATGGAGCACTGAAGCACAAGTGTACAAGATGATGAGAGGCACAGATAAAGTGGATAGCCAGCGGCTTTTTCCCAGGGCGGAAATGACTATTACAAGGGGGCATAATTTTAAGGTGAGTGGAGGAAGGTATAGGGAAGATGTCAGAGGTAGGTTCTTCACACAGAGAGTGGTGGGCGTGTGGAATGCACTGCCGGCAGTGGTAGTGGAGTCAGGTACTTTAGAGACTTTTAAGCGACTCTTGGATAGGCACGTAGAGGATAGTTAATGTAGGGTATGCAGGGTAGTTTGATCTTAGTAGGATAATAGGCTGGCACAACATTGTGGGCCAAAGGGCCTCTACTCTGCTGTACGGTTCTATGTTCTATGTTCTATAAGTGCTCCTTGCCTAGTTAATACAAATGCTGTAGCACACCAATGAAATTGCAATAGCATTCACAATTGTGTGCGAGGCTAATGATGAATTGCATTTATGTATGAGCTGGGGGCCTCATCATGATGGAAGTGGCCAGCTGAGCAATGAGAGATTGCAATCAGAGGGCCTTGTAAAGCAGGCTTACATATTTTGGAAAGTCTGCTCTTCGATGACTCACATTGTTATGGGACAAACCATGCCAATTTGCTTTTCTTTAGTTTCCATTGACCAATTTGTGAGAGGAGATCTTAGTCTCCAGTGTACTTGTTAAGAAGTTGCAGTACTTTAGGCACAGACGAAGCCCTTTAGTGATATCTGACCGTCTAGCTCTTAAACCTCCAGGGCAATTCCACAACACGCTGTGTGCTTTGTGCTGGAATCGTCACTAAAATACTTAATTGGGAGAATCTTTATGTGAAAGGATCGATAGTTGGTAATTCTTCCCAAAACCAATATTGTATCCAATCCAAGGTGCAGAATCTCCTATGACAAGTGTTTCTGTAGCAAATCCCAACTGAAGGAGAACCAAAACAATTTATATTAAATTTCAATGCAAAAGAGATTATTCTTTTCACATATCTAACTATTCAAATGTATTTTATGAAGCATCCCTCCCAGACTTTGCTTCATTAGTAATCCAGAATTCAAAGAGTACACTTAGAGGTCTTTCATTGAGGTGAAGTAACAGCGTACATTCTGAATACATATTTTGAAAGGGCATTTTAATTGAAATAAGTGTCTTGAGAGTGACAAAACAGGCCACTAATTTGCTAACATCCATTTCATAATTGCACAATGTCAAAGTTATCTATGCCATCATTTACTGAATTCTACACTGATTGTCTCATAACACTGACATATTAATGGAACAGTACCATTTGTGGATTATGAAGATGATTCTGAAGTCTACTGGAATCCATAGGACGACATGGCTGCAAATAATAGTATGCCTTTGATTTTGGAGTTACCTGCCAAATGAAATAGCTGTGCTCATTCATTCTGAAGTTTATTGTCAATGGAAAAAGAGATGAAATTGTTTGACCTAGTGAAAAAAACATCAACCTCTGTTGATACATTTGTGAAATACAAGTTTCCTGCTGTGAGATAACTTGAAATGAGCTAGAGGCACAAATGTTCAGTATTCTGGTGACTTTAAAACACTCTGAATGGGCCTTCTCAGTGGTGGACATTGATTAAAGGAATGGTACTGCCTGAACAATGAAATATAGTCTGCAAAAACAGATTTTCTTAGACCCGTTGTGTTGCAGCAAGTGATTACTGGTCTCTGAATTTAGGCAAGTGCAGACAAGGTCATCTTGGGGTTAAATCCATCTGTTTAGCATCCCTCCTTCCTTCCTCCTTCAAAAAGCTAAACAAGAACTGAATTATTCATATGGCAAATTATAAATTATGTTGTCAATAGATCTATCTTTACCCCAAGGTAAAATTATCTCACCAAATTTATTGTTAGCTGGAAGTCTCAACCAAGAGGAATTTCAATTTCTGAAGGAATTTAGGCTGCTTTACTAGCTGTAGAATGGTTCCTTCAATGAAATGTCCTCCCACCAGGAGTTTCCAGGCAAACTAAATTATCTCAGGATAGAATACATCTCTTATATTAATGACTTTTCTCAGTGAACCAATATCAGCATGCAGAGACCTAACTGAAGAATTCTCAGTATTGTTACATGTTTTGTGGGTTTGTGAAGGTTTACGTATGAAACTACAACCTTTTAGTACTTATTTATGAATATTTAGCATAGGAATCAGTTGCAGATTATATTATAATATTAACTAAGATATCTTACAGTAGCACTTCCCAAACATTTTCCCACTGTGAATGTACTTTGAGGCTTGAAAGCTGTTGAGACCCTAAATGTGAATTGTTAGAGCAGGAACACGACTCTTGTAACTTGGCCTGAACACCAATGCAGCCATTACGGCCTCAGATTTCATGACTCCAAAATTTTAGCTCGCAACCCCAATTGGCGTCCTGATCATCACAGTATATGATAGCTGAAGATGGAACTGCCAAGTTATAACTGCTTTAAAATTATGTATGACCTTGAAATCCAACTTAAAAATAAATTGGATATTCAAACAAATGCATGTGATAAGGATTATACTCAAAATCCAGTTTAATTTATTGTATTTTCTTTGTGCATGGAATGTGGGTGGTTCCAGCTAGGTCAACACTTATTGTCTATCCCTAATTGCCCTGGAAAAGCTGGTGGTGAGCAGCTTTCTCGAATCACTGCAGGCCATGGTATGTATGGACACCCACAGTGCTGTTAGGAAGGGAGTTCTTGAGATTTGAACAATGATGGAATGCCAACATAGTTTCAGGTTAGCATGGTGTGCAACTTGAAGGGGAATTTCCAGGTGGTGGAATGTCTTTGTCTCTTTAAAGGGAATTCTTTCAGAACTCAGCTCTTCCTTGTGTCCAACAAACTGGCTGATCTGTGCCTGTAAGATTATGTCTCCTCACAAGTTGTCTTTTTCAGAAATTGTTTTCGGACAGAACTTCTAGAGGAATAAACGAGGTGACCTTTCAAAAGAATTGCAGTAGATTCAGATGAGAAGTCTTGCAAGTCTTTTCTCAACAACAAGAATGTTAAGCAGTGAGGTGAGCTTCTCACAGAATCCTAGAATCCCTACAATGCAGGTAGAGGCCATTTGGCCCATCAATTCTGCACCAACCCATCCCTGAAGAATATCCCACCCAGACACATCCACCCAAACCCTATCCCCATAACCACGCATTTAGCATGACCAATCCACCTAACCTGTACATCTTTGGGCTATGGGAGGAAACTGGAGCACTCGGAGGGAACCAATACAGACACGGGGAGAATGTGAACTCTCCATACAGTCACCCAAGGCTGGAATCAAAACCAGGCCCCTGGCACAGTGAGGCAGCAATGCTAACCACTGTGCCACCTTGCTCTCCATTAGGCTGTGGCAAGTTGATGATGAAGACAGATTCTCGCTTGTTAAACACCATACCAATGCTACAAATTATCACATCAATATCTATCTTATTTAATTCCTATCTTACTCAACTTGCTCTGACTTGTTTGCCGAGCCAGTGTGTTTGATTGCAGATGTTTTGTCACCCTGCTAGGTAACATCGTCAGTGCGCCTCCGGTGAAGCGTTGGTGTTCTGTCCCCCTTGTTATTTATATCCCTCAGTTTGCTGGGGTGGTTGGCATCACTTTCATTTCTGTTTCTCAATGGTTTGTATATCGGGTCTAGTTCAATGTGTTTGTTGATGGAGTTCCGATTGGAATGCCAGGCCTCCAGAAATTCCCTGGCGTGTCTCTGTTTGGCTTGTCTTATTATGGATGTGTTGTCCCAGTTAAATTTATGTCCTTCTTTGTCTGTGTGTATTGAGACCAGTGAGAATTGGTCGTGTCTCTTGGTGGCTAGTTGATATTTGTGTGTCCTTATTGTCACCTTTCTTCCCATTTGGCCTATGTAATGTGTTGTACAGTCCTTGCATGGTATATTACGTTGTATATTACGTTAGTTTTATTGGTTGTGGGTATGGGATCCTTTACGTTTGTCAGTAGCCGTTGCAGGGTGATTGTTGGTTTGTGGGCTACCCTGATACCTAGGGGTCTGAGTAGTCTTGTGGTCATTTCCGATATGTCTCTGATGTATGGTAGGGTGACTGGTGTGTCTTGTCATGTTGTGTCTTCTTGTTGTGGTCTGTTGTGGATTAGAATTGATTAGAAATCAAAAATTCTCAAACTGGATGTCAGAGTAGGAACAAGGTGACTTCAGCTCACCCCTGGCTGTGACCAGCCTCCATGTTGTTCAGCACCAAATAGCATCTTGGAGCACAATCCATACGCACCCACCATACGCACCATTGGCATACGACATTTGCTAATTCCTCACCATGATCATGGCACCACTCTGATACACTGGCAGGGTGCTCAGGAAACACAAATAGGAGTTGCAGGGTGCACCAGTAACCAGCATTGAAAGGCTGCTGCAAAGGCGCTTTGCAATCAGGGACAGGATTACTCATGGATTGGACTAGGCCACATCTCAGGGCAGCTAGGTCTCTCTCATAGTATACTCTAATTTTGCACCAACCAGCTCGCTTGCACCATCCTAGCTTTGCTGTACCAATTATTACAGTAAAAGAACCAGGTAGATTGCCTTGCTGGCAGTGGTTCTCAGTTAAGGGGGTGAATATCTTGCTATATAGCACTGTGTTACATCAACTGCGCGATGTGTCAGCAGCTTACATAACAAACACACTTCATGGTCTGCAAGCAGGCAGCCACATCTCATAGTCTTGGGGGAGTAGACCTCACTGAAATCCATTGAGGCACCTGTCAGCCAGGGGATCCAGACACAGCAAGTCAAGGGTAACCTCCAAATCCAGTTCAGGGTAATGGCCACAGTCAGGTATCTGGTTTGAGTGCTCTTGGTCAGGGGATCCATTCTGCTGCAGTGTGAGAGTGGGCCATGATCAGCACTGTGGTTCTATAGCCACCAGTCTGGGAGAAGTAGAGCTAATGCAGCCAAGGAGATGTACAGGCATCAGCCAGGGCTGTGGACAGCCATGAATGTCTGGTTTGATCACTCATACCGGTGGACCACGGTCAGTCCAATCAGTCTGTCCACAGGAATTAAGGGAAAAGGGAATGGGAGGATCCACTGCAATGTAGAGGAAACTTGAGAACCTATTCTTTAGGATTAGCAGATACAAGCTGGAGAAAAGGGAGAATAACAATTGTGAAGCAATCAACTGTATTTGTAAGCGGGATACATGAAGCATAGTTGGGAAAGGGGGTCATGTGGGAGGTGGGTTTAACCTCCATTCAGAGTACCTTAGCCCCAGCGGGCCACAGTGTGTATGGCATGGACATGTACAAGTACATGATGTTAGGCATCATGCTGGCATATTTAGCCCTGACACTACACAGAGACTGAAACAAACAGATGTCAAGGCATAAAAAAGACTGAAATTTATAAAAACATGAAATTCATATCCAGAGCTTTGTTATCCATGCCACCAAAGATTCCCTAATAGGTCTTAATCTTTCTCTCCCTCTCATTACGTCTTAGTGTAGTCCCTGGTTCTGCAGCTGGGGTGGAGGAAGCCTGCTTGGCAGTGGAGTTTGCTGGCAACCACAGGGACTTGCAGGGATGCAGAAATATCCATGTCCCACCTCTCGTGTAAATACCAATCTTCATTCCAATGCAACTTGCACAGTAACTCCATTGTCAGACTCAATCATTGCACACCATTTCTAACCACTGCTAGCGATGCCTTCTCTCTCATGCGTCTTTCAGGTAAGATATGGCAAGAATCCCTCAAAAAACATCAGCACAACTCATTCTTACCAAATAAAAAAAGATTCAGGAGCCCAATGTCTCTGTAGCTGTTACAGACAAGCTGCTTTGTTGAAATCTTGTAATTATAGAAGGGTTTTGAGAATCATATCATCCCTTTGTTTCAAGAGGTCTAATTCCAAGTAAGCAACCTCAGAGGTGCAAAGTTCATAAGGATTACTGGACCATATCACAACTCCCTCTGTCTGTAATACTACCTGAGTGCTTGCTTCTAACAAAATTTCAAATTCTCATGCAACTTGGATTCCATTTTAAATTTAACACCTTAATTGTTGGGTTAATTTTGCGATTTTCTTCACAATGCAGCCAAAACACTTGCCTTATAATCCTCAGCTGAGAATAAAAGCAGCAGCAAAAATAACATGACAACAAAGCTTCATTAAAATGTGTTTTACGAATTCAAAACACAAAAATTGACCCATCTATCTTCTCTCAATCATCAGCAAAGCGATGGAATGTATAATCAACATTGCTAACAAGTAGCACTTGCTTTGCAATAACTTGCTCACAGACATTCAGTTTGGGTTCTGCCAGGGCCACTCTGCTCCTCAGCCCGTGACAGAATGATCCCAGACTTAAATAAAAGAGTAGAATTCCAGAGGTGAGGTGACAGTGACTGACATCAAGGTTGTATTTGAACAAGTATGGAAAAACTCATGCCAATAGGAATTTGTGAGGAAGGTCTTTGTTGATTTCATAGAGTCCTTACAGTGTGGAAACAGGCCATTTGGCACAACAAGTTTATATCAATCCACCAAAGAGCATCCCACCCAGATCCATCCCCCTACCCTATATTTCCCATGGCTAACGCACCTAAACTACACATTGCTGGACACGATGGGGTGCTTTAGCATGGCCAATCCACCTAACTTGCATATCTTTGGACTGTGGCAGGAAACCGAAGCACCCGGAGGGGACCCACACAGACAGGGGAGAATGTGCAAACTCCACACAGACAGTTGCTTGAGGATGGAATTGAACCCAGGTCCCTGGCACCGTGAGGCAGCAATGCTAACCTTTGAGCCACTGTGCTGTCGCTAAAGGATGGTGAGACTCCTTCGAGCTGGAATGGAACCAGCGACCTAAGGATGACAGATTTGCAACACACTACAGATCTCCGCTCTACCAGCTGAGCTATCGAAGGAGAGCAGATTCAATGGCATTACCACCACTGAATCTCTCACTACCAACATCATGGGAGTTAACACTGAGCAGAAATTGATTTGGAACATCCACATGAATATTATGGTTACAAGAGCTCTGAGAATAGGAATACTGCAGCAAGTAATTCATTTCCTGACACACCTAAACCCATCCATTATGTGCAAATCACAAGTCAGGAGTGGGACGAAATATTCCACACTTGCCTGGATGAGTGCAACTCCAACAACACTCAGTAAACATGGCACCATCCAGCACAAAGCAGCCCATTTGACTGGCACCACAAACATTCACTCCATCACCAGCTACACTCAGCAGCAGCAGTGTGTACCATCCACGTTCCTTAGATAGCATCTTCGAAACCTGTGACCACTTCCCTACAGAAGGACACAAAGTCACTGATAGGCCGGAACGCCACCACCTGCAAGCTCCCCTCAAAGCCACTCACCATCCTGGCTTGGAAATATATTACCATTCTTTCAGTGTCATTAGGTCAAAATTCTGGTAATCTATCCTTAATGGCAATATGGATGTACCTAAAGCAAATGAACTGCAGCAGTTCAAGAAGGCAGATCAAGACCACATTTTGGGGATCATCAATAAATACCGGCACATCCAATGATACCCACATCCCATGAATATACAAAAAAACCTGAACTTTATGTTACAGGAAATTGTCCATTTTGTTCATTTACTTTAAAAGTTTATATTTAGAGCCCATTAGATCATCTTGTGTGAGCATGAAAGAATCTAGGAAGAGCAAAAGGAAAGAAATTGCTCATTTGCGGAAGAATCAAGAACCAGAGGCTATCAATTTACGTGACTGGAAAAAGAACTATTGATGCTTTAGGGAAAATTGTTCTTATGTATGACATGCTTCAGATGTAGAAAGCATGACACGGGGTTGTAACTGAGGCTCTCAAAAGGCAATTAATAAATACCTGAAGAAAAAAAGCTTTGCAGAGTTATGGGTCACGGATTCAGGAGTAAGATGAGCTGAAACTCTTACAGAGTCAACATGAACATCATGGGTTGAATGGCCTCCTTCAGTGTTCTAGCTCTTCTATGATTCTATGATCTATTGTAGCAAAACCTGAGCTGTATCTTCATTTTAAGTACTACCTACTGTCTTAATCAATAATGAGATTTAAATCAATGGTGTGTATATTCTACAACATAGAGGACAGACATCCATATCAATAACATCTTGTGAGCCACATTATGAGGCAGCTTCAACCACCTCAAAATTGATATAAATGGCAAACTAATGTCAGAATAATAGCATAATAAAACTGTATGAAGCATGGAAGTCATATATTGTCCATTCAGGAACAAAATGCAGTTTGCTACAGGTAAATCAATGGGGAAGATTAAATAATTTAATATTTTTGATCCTTACTAAAATAAGCAAATTACTTAGGGCAATGGATTGTGACAAACACAAATCTGTCAATCAATCAGTCATTTAATTTAATTTTTGATGTTTTGCTGACCACTCAGATCACTCGTAACTTAAAAAGTTACCTCACTGTTATTTTCTCACATCCAGGATTTGGACTGCACCTCCTCCAAGGGGCTGTAGCTCCTTGAATGCCACATTCCAGACACTTTCATCTCCAACCCTTCTAATTGATATTGTCACTCTGCTCCCTCTTCAGTCCAAGTTAAACTGATATTCTTCATTCATTCTTCAAGTTTACACTGCTACATTTCCTCCCAGTTCACATTTGCCCACTGGTGCTGTGTTCATTGGCTGTGCCATTCATAGTTTCTCTTTTCCAAAACAGTACTGCCTCAAATTTCTGCTCCTTTTACTCTCCAATTAATCACTATCCATTTTACCTTCCATTCTATTAATATCCATTTGTCTATCCCCTTACCCTGCACTCCTGATCTATTTTCTCTTCTGTCTTCCTCATCTACATTTCCTCTGTTATGGTTTCTCACCACAACTTGCCCTTTGTAAAGCATTTGCTTTGACCCCTTTCCATATGCTCTCCCCTCATGCATCCTTTAACCATGTATTCTTCCTCTATATCCTGTGAAAATACTTTGATCCTTCTTCCATTCATGTTTTTGCCAGCCTATACATCATGCATTTTGCCCCTTTCAACTCTTACGGATGTAAAGCTTTCAATAAGCCTCCACTGCTATTTTATGCATGGCTGGGAAAGATGCAGGCAAGGCGGGAAGATTTTACCGCTCAGGCTGCTATTGGGCAGAAAGGAACAATATTAAATAAAAACCAAAAGAACTGTGGGTGCTGTAAATCAGAGACAAAAATAGAAATTGCTGGAAAAGCTGAGCAGGTGTTGCAGCTTCTGTGGACAGCAATCAGAGTTAACGTTTCAGGTTGAGTTCTAAGGAAGGGTCACTGGTCCCAAAACATTAATTCTGACTTCTCTCCACAGATGCTGCTAGACTGGCTCAGCTTTTCCAGCAATTTCTGTTTTTTGTCAAGGAACAATACTACTTTGAGGGTCACCAAAGCCTACTGGAGGAATTTTCCCCTTTAACACATCCTCTCAGCCTCTGAAACATATTCCACCTATCTCCAACACTAGTATCAGACATTTCAAAAAAAAACAAGGGCAAAATCTTGCAAGAAGTTAGCTCAGTACCATTTTCAGCAAGTTTCAGGCAGGGTTTCTCTCCGCAAGGCCTAGTGGGTTTTCTAATGCTACCTTCCCAAGCCCGCCTCATGGTGCCATGCACAGTCTATTCTCCTGCTCACAGTAGGTGGAAGTACTCACCAATGCCAGGGCATCCTGGGATCCTGGCACCTGTGCCTCATTTAAAAGGAAGTTATGCACTCGGTCAAGTGCCGGCAGTCAAGCTTCTCTGCACAGTTCATTTTATTCATTTCTGAGATGGCAGACAAGGAACATTGGCAGCTTAGATTGCAGACAGAGACCTGGAGGTCCTGGTGGAGGTGGTGTGGAGAAAGGTCATCATCCTGTCTAGAATGGGCAGAGGAGGGCACAATATAAGATGCTAACAGCCACATCTGAAGTTGGCACTTGTTAATGCTGTCTCAAAAGTCCAGAGAAGCATTCTGCATGCTGCAATCTGCTCTACATGGGTAAGTGTCACCATCCTCTCTCTGCTATCTCACCCTCACCTCTGTCTCTCCTACTGTACACATTTCCCATCAAGAGTTGTGATCTACCACTCTCAATACTGTATGTAGCATCTTCCCTCACACACTCTCACCTACCTCAACCCTCCAGACTACTCACTCTCACATTAACTAATGTCTGTCCTGTGTTGACTAGTCATTCTTTCGAGACACCTCATCATATTCCCCCATCTCCACCAAAACTAACAACTGTGCCAGCCAGTTTCATCATACTCAATTTCTCCTTTCTATCATTCCAGATGAAAACAGCCCATTGTGGGGGAAGAGAGAGCCAAGATGGGTGATGGGTCTTTCAGCTCCTGGACCCCTATGCGGAGAGGATGCTGGCCCCAGATCCTGGATTAGAGAAAGGCCATCTGTGTCACAGTAGCCAAGTAAGAGACATTATCCATTGCTGTGCTACTCTCATTATTATTGCCACTGCGAAAGTACTCTTCACATGCCTTATTCGCAACACATTCTTTCTTTTGTCTCCTCAGACAACAATCGCATCTACATAACGTCGCAGTCAAACGGGCGGCCCTGTAAGTCATCTCCTTCTCAACCTCTGAGGAAGAAGCCATGGATTCCAGTCACTGCCAAGGCTGCCTACTGCACTCTTCAAACCAGGTCAGGTACTTAAACCTTGGAGGGTACATCATCTAAATTTGAATCAGGAGCATCACTGGAGGGCAAATCACTGCGATGTCTCCACAGCTGGTTGAGGAAGAACTACTGGATCCCTAGCAGTTGGAGGACTGCCAAAGACAGGCAGGAGGTTACCTGTTGATGCTGGCAAATAAGAACTTGATAGAACTGCACGAGCAGACACAGAAGCAGTAGGCAGGTTTGTCAAAGGCACTGGGAAAGCTGTCAAACGTTTGCAGGACTGCACCAATGCTCTTGGCACCATATTACCTCTATCATGCAAGTGTCTGACCCCCTCCTTCGGCAGGTCAGGGGCTTCCATATAGAATTGAGTTCAGTACTCTCAGTATTTGTTGGATTGACCATGCAGCTGTATTCCAATGCTCCAGGCCTTACTGCTCAACACTAACGGCCAGGCAACAGAGTGACAAGGGAGTTCTGAAGAAGGGTCATTGGACCTGAAACATTAATTCTGATAGCAGAGATGCAGCCAGACCTGCTGAGCTTTTGCAACAATCTCTGATTTTGTTTGTGAGGAACCTTAACATCACTCCAGGTGCTGCTTTCTCACAGGGAGAAAGGGCAGCGCCAGTCGGCACTCAAACAGAGGGTGCACCATGTAGAGGCCCACCAGAAGCCCCCTCTGAGAACTCTCTGGAGAGATAGCCAGGCTTCCACCTCCACTCTGCCTGACGCTCTCAGCCTTGTGGGATTTTAAGCTGAGAATGTTGAAGAGAATGGTGAACCTATCTCTGCACATGACACACTGGGCTCTCTAGACACAAATACCTGTGAGTCACCTGTGGGTTTCCTTGTAAAGCAAGCTTCCCCCACCACGGACTCAGGGATTGTACTAAGACTTGGTGAGCAAGGGACAGCAAGCCATAGGGCCCATGCAAAGAATAGAGGTTAAAAAAATGTTAAAATTTTTCTTCCAAACTCACAAAGCATTTGTCGCAAGAATTAGCAGTACAAGTAGAGTACAAGCACCATCATAGATAACAACGGCAGCAGTGTGTGCCATCCGGAAGACTCAGCATTACGAAATTACAGGATCTGGTTCTTTGACCGGTTTTTAATTCAATACTGGATGTGGCTGTAGTTGATAAAGCTAGCATTTTGTCTGCTCCTAACTGTCCCTGAGTGGTTGCAGTATGCCACCTTCTTTAATACAACTGAGTAACTTGCACAGGCACTGCAGAGATCAGCTATGGATCTGGAGTTACATGTAGGCTAGACTGGATAAGGATGGTAAATAGTCTTGCCTAAAAGACATGAGTGAACTGGGTGAGTTTTATAACAATCCAATAGTTATAAGGTCAGCTTTACTGATACAAGCTTTTATTTTTTTTTACACACTCAGAGTCATAGAATCAAAGACAGAAACAGACCCTTCAGCCCAATTTGTCCATGCCAACCAGATTTCCTAAACTGAACTATCCCATTTTCCTGAGTTTGGCCCATATCCCTCTAAACCTTTCCTATCCATGTGCCTGTCAAAATATCTTTTAGATGTTGTAACTGTACCTGCCTCTATCACTTCCGCTGGAAGCTCATTCCACATATACACCACCCTCTGCGTGAAAAAATTGCCTCTTCGGTCCCTTTTAAATCTTTCTCCGCTCACCTTACACCTATGTCCTCTAGTTTTGAACTCCCCTACCCGAGGGGAAAGACCTTGGCTATTCACCGTATCTATGCTTCTCATGATTTTATAACCCACCCCTCAGCTTTCATGATACAGGGAAAAATGTCCAAGCCTATCCAGCCTCTCCTTATAAGTCAAACCCTCTAGTCTCGGTACCATCTTTGCAAATCCTTTTTCTTGCACCTTTCCAGTTTAATAACATCTTTTCTGGAGTGGGGTGACCAGAATTGAACACAATACTCTTAATGTGACCTCACCAATGTCTTGTACAGCTGTAACATGACATTCAAACTCCTGTACTCAATGCTCTGACTGATGAAGGCAAGCATGCCAAACATCTTCCTGACCATCCTGTCTACTTGTGAAGCCACTGTCAAGGAAGTATGTACCTGCACCCCTAGGTCTATGGGGTATTGGCATCACTGGCTGGCCAACATTTATTGCCCATTCCAAGCTGCCCTTGAGAAGGTGGTACTGAGCTGTCTACTTGAACTGCTGCAGTCCATGAGCTATAGGTTGACCCACGATGCCCTTAGAGTGGAAACTCTAGTGTTTTGACCCAACAAGAGTGAAGGAAAGTCATATGTGGAAACGTAGAACTCCCTAAGGGGACTTGACTAGGTGGGTGCTGACAGCATGCTTCTCGGGGAACTAGGAGACAAAATTTTAAAAACCAGTGGTATTCCATTTAAGGCAGAGGTACGGAAAATTCTTTTTCACGCAGAGGGTCATGAGTCTTTAGAATTCTCTTCCCCAGAAAGCAGTGTAGGCAAGAGCCATTGAATATTTTTAAGGCAGAGGTAGATTAATTCTTGAACACCAAGGCAGTTGATAGTTATTGGGATAGGCAGAAATATAGAGCTGAAACCAGAATCAGATCAGCCATGATCTTATTGAATAGCAGACCATGCTAGAAAGACTGAATGGCCTACTCCTGCTCTTCACTCATAGGTTTGCGCTCAACACTTAATTGACGATTTTTATTTCATTAACTGCAGTTTAACTTCCTAACTGCTTTTGTCAAGATTTGAACTCATTTTGTCAGATTATTAATCCACATTTCTGGATTTCTAGTCAAATAACATAACCACTGTATCCATGACCACTGTGTACTTCTTGTACTCCTAAACTGTTTGGCTTGTCACATTGCTTGTCTGACTTCCAATATTGGATGCACAGAAATTACATCCAACTAAATGTTAGGAAAACTAAAGCTTGTATTTGACCCTGAGTTGTGTTTCTGATGACAACACATAGCTGCACAATCACATAGCCTAAGTCTACCTTCATAATTCCCTTTGTTCGTCAGTTGCTGAAACTCTCATTAAGCCCTTCTTATCTATGCTTAACATTTGGCTTGCCATTCACCTTCCACTGCCTGTACCTTAACTCCTTACAAATCTCATTCACCTATCAATCCCTTGCTAGCTGGCTCCGAAACAATATCTCAATTTAAGGAAAAACTTTGCTTTTATGTAGAATTTTTTATGATCACAAAAAGGGCTACAAAGTGCTTTGCTGACAGTGATTTACTTTTGAAGTGCAGTCATTGTTGAGATATATGAGGCACTGCAGCTAATTTGTGTATTGCAAATAGCAATCTATAAATAATCAGATTATCTTTCTTGTGAGAGATAGTAGGAACTGCAGATGCTGGAGAATCCGAGACAACAAGGTGCAGGGCTGGATGAACACAGCAGGCCTCTCTGCTCCTATGATGCTGCTTGGCCTGCTGTGTTCATCCAGCCCTGCACCTTGTTATCTTTCTTGTGATGTTGATTATAGGATACATATTGGACAGCACACTGTGGATATGTTCATTGCTCTCCTTAAAAATAATACCATGGAATCTTTTACACCCTCCTGAGAATCAAAGAGTGCCTGAGGTAAGGTATCACGCAAATAACAGAGCAACAGTGCACCACTCCCTCAGTTTGGGTTTGCAGCGTCACATTGATTTTTATGCTCAAGTCCTAGAGTGAAACGTGAACCCATGGCTCAGAGAGATACCAACCTCGCTGTAGCTGCCTACCACAACATGATAAATTTTTATCCATTTTTCCAAATCCCTCCATGGACATGCCCACCCCTATTATTATATCCTCCAGTCCTCCTGTTCTGGTCTCCTGTGCATCTCTGATTTGTGTTGCTGAACAATTGGTGGCCAGCTTTCAGCTAGCTTGGCCAAAACAGCTGGAGTTTGTTCCTTCTCCTTTTTTAAGATGTCCTCAGACTTTTTAAATCTGTTTGATCAAGATTTGGCAATCTCTCCCGAATTCTATTTCTTGGGATAATTGTCAATTTCTTTCACTTTAATCACTGATACTAAGTACATTCAGACATTTTATTACTTTAAGTACACCATATTAATGAAACTTGTTGTTATGCATATTTGTTTCTTTGTGTTAACAATTTTGTCATCAATAATTTCAGCTGTTCATACCTTACCTATGAGTCTCGTGCTGGTAAGAAGTTTTCAATGCTGACTCGATTCATGGATAAATAAATAGCAGGGTTAAGGCAGTAAAATCTGGGTATGACAGCAAAGTTCCAGAACAATCCTGAGGTTACCATTCAAATCTCAATCAACAAAATGGTTAAACCAAATTCTTTAAATCCAGTAATTTGTGAGTTAGCCCCAAAAACGAACTCAACTAATTCATTGATAACAAGGTGTAGAGCTGGATGAACACAGCAGGCCAAGCAGCATCAGAGGAGCAGGAAGGCTGACGTTTCGGTCCTAGACCCTTCTTCAACTAATTCATTAACTCCTGTGGGGAAGAGAATCAGCCACTCAAACCAGAATAGCTTATATATGATTTCTATCCATACTGTGATGTTGACTCCTATTAGCAAGAAACTACTACGTACCAATGCACGGCATCATTATGGCACAAAGCTGTAGGCTGTACTTGAATTTAAACCAACATTATTTCTGCTGCCACCTTCACAGTACATGTTCCATTCCAGTAATAGACAACTAGGTAGCTGGTAGCTCAATAGTAGTCGCTGTTCTTCCATCTTGAAGTGAAATTCAACTTAAACGGACAGAAAGACAATTTACTTCCACTACTGACAGTAAGTGATGGAAGTAAATCCAGGTTATGCAGCACCAGTTCATCTTTGCATTCATGATAGTAAATAACATACTTTTCCACTAATTGACACTTATCCAGAGAAAAATGTCACAAAATGTGGGTGAATGAAAAATCATTGTTCTGTACAGACAATAGGGGGAAAATAATCATTTACATGGTCCTGCTTATTGCTACATGCACTATGGCAACTTCCCGTTCTCGGCAGGGTCACTACCTGCACACGGCATTCCTCACCAAAACTTATGAAGAATGCGACCGGGTTGCCTATACAGTGGATTGTGCAGATAATCAGCTGTAATGCTGCCTGCCCCAAGGGAATCAGTGTAATATACCAGTAGTACGACATCAACAAACTTTTCCCCCACTACTCCTCCACTTCTATAATATTTCATATTCCCAAAATACTGATTAGGCAATGTTTTGTCTGCTCAGAACTCAGAATTCACAACACAATATTGCATCATGGAGCATAAAATGGCTTCAATGGCAGCACTGATATCTTCACGTTGAGAATGTTCACAAATGTTTTTGAATAACTTTAGCTCAAAATTAAAAGAAAAGTTAATTTCTCCTAACCTGTGTAATGCCTTTACATGTGCACATTATTGCAGGAACTTCCAATGAAGGAGCTATTTGTTGCCTATGTAAATATTTGTGGTGATAATCTTTCTAAGACAATTAAGCGGATCTAACTATGTTTACTGCAATAATGCACTATTCAAACTTCTTCAGATCTATTTCTTATCTATCCAGTTCTACTCTAATCTTATGCCCATCAAAAAAGTTTGTCATTTCTATGACAATTCCAAGGTGCTCAACATGCATAACTCTGGAATTTATCCTTGTTTAAATACTGATTTTAAATAATTAAAGATAGATGAGCTGTGGTTAGTTGAGGTTAGTAAACCATTAAACTCCAACTTTAATGTACAATATCCTTTCATATTGCACATATGTTTTAGATAGTTATTTTTGCTTCATGCACCATGTTAAATGCAAATATTAAAAATAACTTCAACTCGTTGGGACAACAAAACTAAAACTCATTTCATTTTTCCTTAATTCTCTAGATTGTTGCACTTGCTCATTTTCCCATTCAAACCTGTTCACTGGTCTTCACAGTATGCAATCTGACATGGAAATGGGAGAATTCAAATTGTTTGAACACATAAACGTTGTAGAAGCTAAATTGATCTCTTCAAGTTGTGCCAATAGGACATGTCAAACCATGTTCTACAAACTAAGTCTCATTCTGATTAATAATCCTTTGAAAAGACAGCTACATATCTTTTATTCACTGAAGTATGCAGAATGGCAAATCATTAGAAAAGACAAATTAGATCCGGACTCTTATACAGTTTATCATTTGTACTGGGCATGAACAAGACACCAGATTTAAATGAAACTTCGATTGTTTATGGATTTTGCAGTTATTTTCTCAGAAAATTTAAATCTTCTGATACCTGGGTTTGGTTCATTGAGCTAATGAACCTTGCCACCAGATAGAGTTCCTCAAAAAATCTACGAGGACAAACAACACTCACTGAAATGAATAATTGTATTAATCCGTCAGTCAATGAAGTCCTGGAAGAGCTCTTGTAGTTAATAGGCTTGATGTAGAACAACATTATCTTGCAATGGTATAGCATCTTTAGTTTGGTAAAACATCTCAAGGTATTACATAGGACAGAAATTGGATAAAAACCAATACTCCACCAAATAGGATAAAGATGGTAAATTCGCCATAGTCTTAACAGACCATAGGGCTGTTCTCTCATTAGGATGAGGGCTAGTGATGGATCAACCTGAGATCACCATGTCTCAGGCAAGTGAAGAGGTTGAAAAGGAGATTCATGGTAATCCCAGCCAGTCCAGGAATTTAATCTATGCTGTTGACATCACGCTGCATCGCAAACCAGCCATCCAACCAAATGAGCTGACTGACCCACCAAAGGAGACATCGGGATAGATGACCAAATGCTTTGTTAAAAAAAAGTTTAGGCATCAGTTTAAAGGAAAAAGCTGGCAAATTCTCAGATTGGAGATTTTACCCAAGGACAAAATCTTTCCAAATTGAACAGTAGATAAAACAAATTGAAGAGTAGAGTTGGCATTCTCCATCAAGTTGCTGGGAATAATTCCATAACACATGATGGATATTTAATGAGTCAGGATCGTCACTTACCCTTGTGCAATTACTGAGGAAAAGTGAATTGTTAATTTGTCCTCAGGCAAAATATTTCTTTTTAAATAGAAATCTGGACAAACTTTATGTTTAAAACTGTCCTCAGCTTACAATCAGCTACAGATTTAAAACATCACTCCAGGTTTTCAAGTACAGCTACAAACAAATGTTTAATGATTGTACCCAATTAAAAAAAAACTCACATTAAGTAAAATAAAAAGCAAATGTAGCAATCTGATAAAGAAAATGCACAAGACACTTCGTAGATGTCCATGGGGAAAACACAGTTAATACTTTAGGTATAGATTGTTAATCAGAACATCCAGCAGGTCAGAAAAAGACCTGCATCAGAAAAAAATAAGTTATTTCAATTATTTGTAATAGGCAAAGTGCAGGCCATATTCAACCTGAATTATAAACTGTTACAGACTTTTTAAATTTTGCATTCTCTGGATTTATCCTGATCTGTATAAAATGGATATTTCACGTACAAACATATAAACTTCTGAATTAGGAACAGAAGTGGCGCCTCAGCCCCTGACCCTGCTCTACCATTCAATAAGATCATGGCTGATCTGATTGCTTCACAGGCTCGCGTAGCCCTGATAACCTTTCACCCCTTGTTTATCAAGAATTTATCTACGATCTGCCTTAAAATTATAAAAAATCTCTGCTCCCACCAACTTTTGAGGAAGCATCTTCCAAAGTCTCATGACCCTCTGTAAGAAATTAATTTTCTTTATCTGTCTTAAATGGGTGACTCCTTATTTTTAATGGAGCACCCCAGTCCTAGAATCTCCCACAAGAGAAAATATCCTCTCCA
>NC_063333.1:57323971-57368214 GCF_021869965.1 Rhincodon typus | reverse complement strand
ATCATCATGGCTTTTATCCAGGAAGTCAACATTCATTAATGTTGATTGGTAAAAGGAGGACAAATCCCTTGAACATATGCCACTCTGATTACAAGATGCTTTTCTTTAAAATTATTTTTTCAGAAAAGAAAGCACTTTACTGAATGGTAAGCAAACTGTAACATCTAAAAAAGCAAACAATTGTTTCTTTTAACAAATGCAAACAGAAACAGAAATTGCTGGAAAAGCTCAGCTTTCTGAGGAACAGTCACTGGACCCAAAATGTTAACTCTGAGTTCTCTCCACAGATGCTGCCAAACCTGCTGAGCTTTTCCAGCAATTTCTGTTTTTGTTTATGATTTATAGCGTCCGCAGTTCGTATGATTGTTTCTTTTCGTTAGATTCTATTAACATATCTTTGCTCGATGAGAGTTCTCTTTATCATGAGATAGAGGTTCCCATGTTTTCTTCTGTTAGAACATTCTGTAATAACAGTTGATGAGAAAGATGCTTTTATACAACAAAAATGGAAATTGCTGCAGAAACTCAGCAGGACTAGCATCATCTGTGAAGAGATAGCAGAGTTAGCATTTTGAAGCAGAACTGACCGTGAGGTTATCAAAAAGTGCACACTTGGACTGGAGATAAATCTAAAGCTGACCCCAGTCATAGGTCACATTCACATCCAATTGATGTGGTAAATGCATCTGCCAAAATGAAATATTCTCTTATGCTTGAATTCTTATCCATCTATTAAATAAGAGAAAACTCAGTTTTAGGTCTACTGGTTTTTTAATTCCTGGATTGAGTTGCATATTTTGGCATGAACTGATCAAAATGTATTGTCTTTTCCCTTCATCTTTCCTACCAATTTTCAAAATTCATTCCTGGGACATGGGCATTGCTGTCTAGAATGACATTTTATTGACATCCCTAATTCAAAAGGTTGTGTTAAATTGGAACCATATGTTGTAATCTGTCTTCTGAGATTTTCAATTATAAGCTGTTATAATGTGTATTTTGTAAAAAATGTTGGTACTAAGTGATCACTTAGCAAACTGACAAAGAAAGTGGTGAAAATTGCAAAAGTAGAAGAGTTTTAATTTTTATCACCTTGCAGTATTTGGAGTTACTCAACAAGATATTTGGGGTGCCGTGTGCTGAGAGCTACTATGCAAAATATCTCTCAAACAGCAGGAAAAAAGATGATGAAAATAATCTCAGAAGTTTTATGTTTCATATTAACTACTGCCAGATTACTATTATTTAGGACAATTCATTAACGATATGAGACAGCAGAAGATTGCAGTGCAGTGTAAAAAAAGAGCTGAAGTTGTTTCTTTAATAGCTGAGTGCAGGCTTTTATTCATACAATTGAATTTTAAAGGAAAATATATCGTTTTTTTAAACAATCCTTTTAAGTGCATGTTTATTGTGTTGTGCACAATTCAAGGGAAGGTGGTTATTGTTTGATTTCTGCAAAGCTAAAAATAAGGTAAAATTGTTTCATTTGTTGCGGTAATATTTTCTGAAATGTGTTGCTCACGAAGAGTCAATGCCTCTTCGAGATCTGAGACAAGCAATAATTCATTCAAATAAGATACATCACAATTCTACTCTGAATGCAAGTATCACTTCATTAAACAAAGCACATCCAGCACTTAAGGCTATAGCTATAGGATTGTTTCTACTTTGTCAAACAAGTAATTGATAGTCCGTGACACATTTCATATCAGGTTTACTACACAGCTCTGTCATATAAAGGGGAAATTTGCAAATATTTGACTTTCTGAGATGAATACACGTATGAGTTAAAGGAGTTGAGGTTAGGAGAGTTAACATATTTAAAATACAGGAATGAACATAGTTTGAAAGGATGTAGTTCTCCATGCAACAACAGATTCCTTTGATGCTACTTGGAAAGTAAGGTAATATTTCTATTTTGTACAATGGGCAGAGGTGAATGACAAGGTTTATGTTCTGGAATTTAATCATTTCTAAAGCTCAATAAGTACTTCCAAATCGACTCTTGGTGATTAAATGTGCAGTTTTTTTTATTCACTGGTGGGATGTGGGCTTCTCTGGCCAGCCAGCATTTATTGCCTGTCCCTAATTGCCTTGAGAAGGTGGTGGTGAGCTGCCTTGTTGAACTGCTGCGGTCCACCTGCTGTAGGTTGACCCAGTGACAATGGGAGAATCGTGATATATTTCCAAGTTCAGATAGTGAGTGGCTTAGTGGGGAACTTACGGCTTGTGGTGTTCCCATACTTTTACTGCCCTCATCCGTATGGATGAAAGTAGTCATGGGTTTGGAAGGTGCTGTCTGAGGACCTTTGGTGAATATATAAGATGCACTGCAGAAAAAAAAGTATGCACTGCTGCTGCTGAGTGGTGGATGTGGTGCCAATCAAGCTGGCTGCTTTGTCCTGAATGGTGTCAAGTTAGTTGAGTGTTATTGGAGCTGCACCAATCCAGGCAAGTGGGGAGTATCCCATCACACTCCTGACTTGTACCTTGTAGATGAAGAACAGGCTTTGGAGTGTCAGGTGGTGAGTCGCTTGCCGCAGTATTCCTCGGCTCTGACTTAGTCTTGTAGCCACTGTGTTTATGTGGTGAATCCAGTTGAGGTTCTGGTCAATGCTAACCCCAGGATGTTGATTTTGGGGGATTCAGTCATAGTAACACCATTGAATGTCAAGGGGCAGTGGTTTGATTGTGTCTTATTGGAGACAGTCGTGTACCACAAATGTTACTTGCCACTTGCCAGCCCTAGCCTGGATATTGTTCATAGTTCATAGTAGTGTCTGGTATACACAAACTACAAAAGAAATGGCTTTGTAATAAAAAAAATCAAATAGAAACTTCAAAAATACATACTTTTGAGTTGTACCTTTTAAAGAGATTGGCGCTATAGTCAGCTTGACTCATTGATAGTATTCACAGTCCTGAGCTCAAGCTCCCATTTAGAATTTAGTGCACAATCCAGCCTAATATTTCAGTGTAATATGGAGGAAATGTTCTTATTAGAGGTGCCATTTTTCATTAAAAGTAAAACTTTGCACGCTTGGATATAGGCACTATTTAAAAAATTCAAAGGCAAGTTTCTGAGTAATTCCTGTACATGTTAGGAATCCCTTATTTTAGATGGAATTTAAAATTACACTGGAAAATCAAGACTTTTTTGTCAGATTTCAAGAACAGCAAATTCATGTTTCCTGCACTACCATGCCTCTTGGTTATAACAACTTTCAGGAATTTAGTTGATAATGCTGGGAAAAATCCATTTCCTACCACTAGAGTGTTTTATTATGATCCACATCAGTTTCTTCTGACCTACCAGCAAATCGGTTCTAATTGTAGCCTATTCAATTAAATACAAGCTCAATAAAATGTCTGTACATGCAGCGTGCCCTTGCAGTTCTGTTGAACAACACTGATTTGCTGGTCTGTGGAACAACCCCAAATCACTTGATGTTCTTAACATTGAAGCTGTTCTTGATATTTTAAGAAAATTATCTGTATAAATTCGATTAAATTGAATGACACTGTGTCATATCAAGAAATATTTCATTCCCAGCTCTAACAGATATTTTCCAACCTGTTTGAGAATGTACGCATTTGCTTTAGCAGCAGTTTTTAAAAAGAAGAAACCAAAGCAGGAGAACTAATTCAAGGTTTATGGTCAGGATTAAATATGCCCGTAGGAATCAGTATTCTGAAATTCTTAAATCAGGATACAAAAATATTGAGCAAAACATAGAGAAAAAGCATTTTAGCTTATTTTATCAACTGGAAGAAAAGTATTCTAGTCAAAGCATGTTGAATGAAAGATAGTTGACCCTTGTTAAAAGGATGCTAACTGCAGATCGTGGAATAAGGTCAACTTAATTATCTAAGAGACATAACATACCCAACAATTCAAGAATTACAATTCAGATGTGATAACTTAAGTGAATTGTGAAGGTCACAAATATGGCCATGTGTAGATAGTGGAATGATTGTGAAGACAGGAAAAGGCGACTGGAACTTGTCACTTTGGGAAAAAAAGGAAACTGCATCGTAGCCTGGCTAACTTATTAAGTACTACAGTTTTTAAGCTGGTTTTATTTTAAGATTGAGGGCAGAAGCTTACCAGGCCCCGAACAACATGGGCAATGGGGACAAACTTGAGAGAAACAGATTGAGATATTGATCAAGGAATTTCTCCATGTCAAGGCCATCAAGTCACATTTCACTCCCAAGTCTGAAATGTCGAGACAAAATTCTCACTGGTCAGCATTGAGAGGTCTGTTAATGGGGATTATTGCTCATTATCGTCCACATTACAATCTAAAATCACCTCAGAAATATGCAGTTTCTGATTCTCCCACTTGTTGTATACAGACTAGACGTTGAGAATTCTCAAAATGAAAATTTGAGCGGGTACCTGGTAACTCCAGGTCCTATCTCAGAGACAACATCTCAGGGCAGCAGCCAAACACACCCCAATTCCACGCATGTTGACATCTGATACATGTCAGCCTCACACCATCATCATGGCACTTCCCGGATCCACATATATTCTGCTCCTGCACTTTAATGCTTCACTTTGGAGCATATCAGCACCTCTTATTGGAATGATGCCGCAAGGACACTTTGTACGCAAAGGGACAAGCACCCAGCTCACAGACTGGACTAGGCTACATCTCAGGGTCACTTGCTGTCTCTCTTAGCACTCACTCACTTTGCACCCACCTGGATGTTCACAGCATCCCTGCCTTTTTGGTGCATTTCCCATTACCCAGACCTTCAGGGCTCACAGTAATTCAATTTTACTTTGCTTTTGAGCTCAGGCACAAGGCCAGGCAGCTTGTTATGGTTCTCATTGCAAGCAAATAGATTGAACATGTTGCCAGATGAGACACATTGCTACATTAATCTAACACCTTCAACATGAGCCAGCAGCCCATGTGGCAATCACACTGCATTTGCATCAACCAAATGACCATGTCTGAAAGTTGGCAAGTCAAGGGGGTCTGCAGTCAATCACAGGGTCCTGGTACAGTCAGTCTAGGGATGCATTTACTGCCAGGTCTAGTAGCTTGGGCAGGTTGATTGTCCACTTGGGGAGATCAGGATGGGGGCTTTGTTTCAGTACAGCCCAGCAGTGGGTCTCAATCAGTTCTGCAAATCCAGTGCAAGCAGTCAAGGGGAATCTGAACTGAGATATATGGTCATTCATCAGTCAGGGCTACCTATCAAAGTTGGTCAGGGGAGTGGGCCATGGTGAGGCCTGGGGGTCTGTGCAATGAACGTCAAGAGATGGGGTACAATTCAGCCAGCCCCGCTGCAGTAAGGAAATATGGGAAACCGAGACCGCAGATCGGAGGAAGCAAAGTGACAACCTGAGATGGTGAGGGGACAAGGATGGTGAAGGAGGGAGATTCAACATTTAAGAGGGGGCTGAAGTAACTGCACAGAGGCCGGTATCCCGTCACCAAGTCACCGTTTATTTACTTGTGCACAGTACGCTGGCTGTGGCCAGTCAGCTCGGAGTCAGTCCTCAGAACTGAGGACATTCTAAATCCCCTGTTAATATTGGTCAGCCAGTGCCTCCTGATTGGCCCAGGTTAACAACCCCAATCAAGTATCTCATAGTCATCGAGGTCGACCTGGTTTCAATCACTACATCCCTCCCACCACACTGTCTCGCCCCCACCCCACCCCTATGTCCGGGGATGTAGGCCTGGTCTTTCTCTTGTGGCTTTTCCTGTGATGTTTTTGCTCAGGTCCGGTTCCTCTGATTCAGACTCTGACACAGGAGGTATGTACCCGACTGCAGCCTGTCTCTTGCATCCAGAGAGTCTCAGGAGAGTTTCCTCCCCTTCTTCTGGCAGTAATGGTATCAAGGCTGTATCCATCTCGGACTCCGAAGTTTCCTCAATACTAGATGAAGAGGAAGAATCTATGGTTTCTGACAGGCTTCCTGCCTGTTCTGAGGGGCCAGGTATGTTTTGCTCCTGTCGTGTTTGCGAGGTAACAGCTTTCAGGTGATCCATGTGTTCATTTCAACCCACATGTAGGGGGACTTTCCAGGGTGTGCACTCTCCTGGGTACTGGCCTACAAGTTTTCTTACTTAAGTCAGCCCTTGTAGGACCCCTTTGCTGTCTCGAGCCTGTGTACCAGCAGCAACTACAATGGCTTGCCGGCCCAGATCCAGAAAAACATTTTAGCCACTTGGCCAAGGCTTGGCTTTGTTGTGGCGTTGTGCTGTGGGCTAGCCCAGGGTCCCTCTGCTCAGGATATGCTCTGCATGAAGTTTTGAGAATGCCTCTGCTTAAGTGGTGCTCACCAATATCAGTTAGACTTCCATGGGGATGCCTCGCCCCTCCCATCCTCCACTTGCTTCATTTTCTAATGACAAAGCCGGCTTGAGATCCAGTCGGGCATCAGCTGATAGGCGCTTCTGCATGGCTACATCATTAATCTCACATACTAAACAGTCTATCAACACCTTGTTCAGGGTTAACTCAGAATCACATGCCTCGGCCAGTTGTCTTAACCTCATCAAACATCCTGATACAGGTTTCTCCGGTTCTCCAACAGCCAAATAAAACCAATAGCAACTCAGAATTAGAGGAAGTTTGGGGTCACAATATTCCTTAACTAACTCTGTCAACTTTTGGAAGTTTTTAGTGTCTAGTGCCTCTGGGAAAGTTAAGCCCCTTATAACCAAAAATGCTGTGGGTCCGCAAGCAGTCAGAAGGATTATCCATTGCCTTTCATCTGTCCCAATGTTATTTGTCCAGAAAAAATATTGCATTCTTTCCACATACTGGACTCAGTCTTCAACGGCAGGATCAAACAAATCAAGCTTCTCAAATAAAGGCATGATGATAGAAATGCTTAGCCCAACTCAACGATGACTATTGTGAGTGAATGTTCTTCAGGCACATACTGTTTTCTCCCGTCACCACTGAAATAGCTGCACAGAGACCGGTATCCCATCACCTAG
This sequence comes from Rhincodon typus, assembly GCF_021869965.1. Taxonomy (NCBI): domain Eukaryota; kingdom Metazoa; phylum Chordata; class Chondrichthyes; order Orectolobiformes; family Rhincodontidae; genus Rhincodon; species Rhincodon typus. Next base: position 57,361,240 of record NC_063333.1, on the reverse strand, counting down.
TCACCGTTTATTTACTTGTGCACAGTACACTGTGACCAATCAGCACGGAGTCAGTCCCCAGAATTGAGGAGATTCTAAATCCCCTGTTAATATTGGTCACCCAATGTCTGCTAATTAGCTTAGGTTAACAACCTCAATCAAGGACCTCATAGTCAATGAGGTCTACCTATTTCCAATCACTAGGCGGGAAAACAGTTTGTGCATGAGAGGTCATGGCATGTTGTGGAACAGAGATTATAGGTTGATACTGCCACTGTGGCCTTTCTGGTGTGAGTGGGTGCAACACAATGGTGGGCAGGAATAAACTGGTAGGTCTGGGTTCAGCTGGAGTAGGATAATTGCAGTCATAATTTTAGGTGGTGTGTCAGAACATGTTGCAGATTCAGGTGTGATGGAGAGTTAAGAGATTACGAGGTAGAAAGGGAAATGGAGGTACAAGGAGGCTATGGACGGCTGGGTGGTGGACATGACCAGACTGAACCTGGGACTCTTAGTGCCAAGTGCATCCTGGGCGGTCTTCCATGATCTCTGGATTCCTAAGTATGCCCTCTGAATGGAAAATAGCTGCCAGCATTCCAAGAGTGAGTGAAGTCAGTGTTTTTCTGTCTGGACCACGATGCAGGATTAACTTGGGAGTGAAAGGAAGTTCTTCAAAGGGCAATTAGGTCAATCAAGAAATTGCAAAGTACAGGTTGAAGCTATTGGTAAACATAGAGTCATAGAGTCATATTGCATGGAAACAGACAATTTGGTCCAACCAGTCCATGCTGAATATAATCCTAAACTAAACTAGTCCCACCTGCCTGCACTTGGCCCATATTCCTCTAAATATTTCTTATTCACCTACTTATCTAAATGTTTTTAAATGTTGTAACTTTACCTGCATCCACCACTTCCTCTGAATGTTTATTCCACACACAAACCACACTGAGTAAAACAGTTGCCTCTCATGTCTTTTTAAAATCTTTTTCTTCCCAGCTTAAAGATATACCCCCTAGTCTTGACATTCCCCACCCTACGGAAAAGACACCTGCCATTCACCTTATCTGTACCTCTCATTATTTTATAAACCTCTATCAGGTTGCCTCTCGACCTCCTATGCTCCAGTGGAAAAGGTCCCAGCCTATCCAGCCTCTCTTTAGAATTCAATCCCTCCATTCCAGGCAACATCCTGGTAAATCTCTTCTGAACCCTCTGAATCCTTCCCATTACAGGGCAAACAGAACTGGACACAGCACTCCAGAAGAGGCCTCACCAATGTTCTGTACATCCTCAACACAATGTCCCAACTCCTGTAATGAAAGTTCTGAGCAATGAAGGCAAACATGCTAAATGCCTTCTTAACCACCTTATCTATTTGTGGTGCAAACTTCAAAGAATTATGTACTTGAACCCCTAGGTCTCTCTATTCTACAACACTGCCCAAGGCCCTACTTTTTATATCTACTGTATGTCATCATGTGTGTGAAATGTCTGCAATGTACAACTGTGTGGGGTGCAAATGCTGCTTAAAAACAATCTTGACCATGTCATTGATCCTTGCAGATAAAAGATCTCTATAAGGCAGAAGTAATCACAGACAACCTTAAGAGAGGCACCTCTGGGCCACAAAGCACAAAACTGTTGCATGACCTGCATCAGGGCCAGGGAATTGATTATATATCAATGTGAGCTGTAAATATCAAGGCATTGATGCCTTTCATGGGGGATGGGAGAGAAGGGTTCAGTGATTATGCAGCACTTACAATCTCTTACTTTCTCTTTATAAAATAATTGTTGATGCTTTCATCAGAATAAGGTTCAATGTCAAAGTGTAATAGAAACAAAAAAGATAGGAGCAGGAGTAGGCCATTTGATGGCCTCCAGCCTGCTCCCTCATTCAATATGGTCATAGCTGATCATTGAGCTCAATATCCTAATCCTGCCCTCCACTATATCCCTTGACTTTTTTCACCTCAAGAGCTATATCTACCTCCTTCTTGAAAACACAAAATGTTTTAGCCTCAACTACTTTCTATGGTAGCAAACTCCACAGGCTCACCAATCTCTAGTTTAAGAAATTTCTCCTCATCTCAGTCCTAAAAGATTTCCCCTTTATCCTTAAACTATGCTCCTGGTTCTGGACTTCCTCAACATCAGGAACATCCTTCCTACATCTAACCTGTCTAGTCCTGTTTGAATTTTATACGTTTCTCTGAGTTTTCCCCTCATCCTTTTAAATTCCAGAGAATCCAATTCTAAATGACCCAAATTCTCCTCATATGTCAGCCTTGCCATCCTAGCAATCAATCTGGTAAATCTACGCTGTACTCCCTCTACAGCAAAAATATCCTTCCTCAGATAACGGGACCAAAACTGCACTCTGCATTCGAGGTGTGGCCTCACTAATGCTCTGTATAATTACAGCAAGACGTCCTTGTTCCTGTATCTAATTCTTCTTGCATTGAATGCCAAAGTACAGTGTGCCTCTTTATTGCCTGCTGTACCTGCACTCTTATCATCAGTGACAGGTGGATGACGATACCAGGTCGCATTGAACATCCGCTTTCTCTATTTACAGCCATTAAAAAATGATGTGGCTTCCTATCTTTGCTATCAAATTGGATAACCTCACATTTACCCACATTAAACTGCATCTGCCACGCATTTGCCCACTTAATTAATGTGCCCAAATTACACTGCAACATCTCTGCATCCTACTCTGCATCCTTCCAACCAACTTTGTGTCGCCTGCAAATTTTGAGACATTACATTTCATTCCCTCAACTAAATCATTAATATGTATTGTGAATAGCTGAGGTCCTGTGGTAATACACTAAGCACTGCCTGCTATTTAGGGTAAAAAAAAAAATTCCTACTTTGTTTCCTGTCAGATAACCAATTTTCTATCCATCTCAATACATTACCTCCAATCCCATGCGCTTTAATTTTACACATTAATCTCTTACATGGGACTTCATCGAAAGCCTTTTGAAAGTCCAAATAAACCACATCCACTGGCTCCCCTGAACCACTTTACGAATTATATCCTTGAAGAATTGCAGTAGATTTGTCAAGCATGATTTCCCTTTCATAAATCCATGCTGACTATGTCTGATTCTACCACTGATTTCTAAGTGTGCTGCTTAGAAAATCCTTGATAATCTTCCCCACTACTGACATCAGACTCAATGGTCTATAATTCCCTGTTTTCTGTCTGCCTCCCTTTTTAAATAGTGGAGTTACATTAGCTACCCTCCAAACTGTAGGAACTGTTCGAGAGTCTAAATAATCTTGTTGAGTGATATTAGAGCCACGTAGAGTCATTCCATAGCCCTCCTTGTTGGACTGATCCAAGTCCAACTTTGTGGAACATATACAAAGCCTTTATTTGTGAGTGAAGTTAATGTTTAATGCTGACATCATTGTTTTGTTGCAAACACGACAAATGATCCAACTGCAGCAGTTGTCTACAATACACTCAAAATGCATAGAAAATGAAAAGGAACAGATGCATCTCAGGACTAACACCTTCTTCCAATGGATGCCCGGCAGCCTGCACATAAGGAGGTCGTGCCCTCAGGTTAAAGAGGAGATACAGGAGAGCCAGAGTCTATTGGCCTTAATACCATTTCCTTCAGGTGAGAAAGCTGCAGTGTCAGCACAGACTGAGGATGTCCCAGGATACTGTCATAGAGCCATGCCAGGTACTTGAACAGGGCCCACAACCTGAAGGGATGGGTGGCCATCAAGGTAACAGTTGCGTCAATATTTTATATAACTGGGTCCTGCCAAGAAGCCACTGGGAGCCTATGCGGGCTCCCTCAGTTACATTGTACAAAAGTATTAAGGGCATAACCAATGCTATTTCTGCTAAATCACACCACTTCATCGAACTCTCCCATGATGAGGGCAGTGCTACATCCTGAGCAATATGGCGCAGCAACATGCATAGCTAGCCTCCTGCAGGTGCAGGTCTGATAGACTGCACAGACATCATGCTGAGAGGTTCATATCATATTGCAGCTGAGTTCATCAATAGGAATGGATATCACTCCATTTAATATGCCAGAGGTTTGATCTCACCAGTTCCATTTCTGGGAAGTTAGTGCATGGTACCCTGGGAAGTACCATAATGCCCATTCCCTTGAAAATTCTTGTGTACCTGCTGCCTTTGAGAAGCCAGAATCCTTATCAGGATTGTTACTGGGGGACAAAGACTACTTTCTGCAACTGCGTTACACTACTCCTTGACTAGGGTCATATCATCGATAAAATAGAGCTCATTCTTCAACAAATTCCAGCAGTTGAAAGGACAACCTAAGATAAGATTCTGCTGCTTGTCACATTATCCTAGCATGGTGTGTGGTGCTCTGCACAAGCCAAACTGGATTTAACTAACTCCTGGTTCCAGAAGATGTGAGCTGGGTGCTGTGATCATTCAGTGATGGTAAAATTATTGGTGCTTGACATGCAAAAAGTTTGTTTTAGTTCTGAGATGTAAACACAGCTCACTTTTGGTATATAAAAGTGAATGTTTTGAAGTAATTGAAGACTTTCTTGAACATAACACTTCAATATTGAACAGTGATAAGATACTGGCCTGCAGTGTGCAGAAGGGAAAGAGGAGCAGTGACTTAGAGGACTGTAAGAGGGAATATGGCTTAACACAGGTAATCTGTGTGACCTGGTGCTTACATCGCAATAGGTGTAGGACCGTGCAGCTATGTTTACGAGGAAATGCCAGCAATGCCACCTCCATGCTATGAGAGGCATCGGTTCGTGACTCTTCTGCCACTATGCTGATAGTGAAGGGGATTTATGGACTGCTAATGCTTGATTGGATGTTGGCTGGTCATCAAAAATGGCACCATTGCCAGGGATGCTATGAAATCCTCGGACATCCCTCTAGTGGCAATTACTTCTGGTTGCAGTGATTGGAAAAGTGACTAATAATGGACAAGAGGAGATCCATACAGGTATGTTAGGTAGTTAAATAGGTGGACCTCATGGAGAGAAACCCTCTGTGACACTTGACAGAAAGCACAACTAGCTAAAATATTCAAAGATTCATCCTATTTCTTCAATGTAAAATGAAGAGGACATGTGACTTGTTCTGATTTCTACTTGACTGCAAACTAGGTGGATTGACTGTTAAATAATAAAGGATACCCAGTCAGTTATTTCAGGAAGAAGGTTCAAAATGCTGAAATTTTGAGACAATGGTAGCAGCATCTACATTTAGAATTATTCCAAGCAGCTAAACTTCAAACTGCCAGGAAAATGTTGAGAATATCATGTTGTAAATATTTATGCTTCAAACTGTCCATTTATTTCCTACATAAAGGAGAATTCAGGTCTCAAGGATAGTTAAATAGCATTTCTAGCTGAAGAAAGGGCCATGTGATTCATGTTGCCATGGAAGTGAACTTTAACAGAGGAAAGTGTCGAACTTCTCTCTGAAAACTCACAGACAAGGTTAATCCACAGGGATCCATGGGAGAGATAGAGGATAAGACCGCAGCTATGGATAAGATGACACTGTGATTAACTGTACAGGAATAGAGGTGCAAGCTTGCGCTGGTATTGAAAAGTTCATGAGTACTTAAAATAAGGCTGAAAGATTCACCTGGCTTGTGCAACAGATCTCCAGGGGAAAGCCCTCACTGTGAAAGATAGGTGTGAGATTAAAAGCTTTCGGATTGTGACAGGAAAAGAACAGAAATAAACTCTTGGGAGTTAAAAATCACCTCGAACTGAATGTCCAATTAAAGGTCAGTATCAAGTATATCTGTGAAGTTGTTCTTGATTGTGCTGAATGAGCAGGTGAAATGTTTGTTGTGTGTTTACACGTTTCGGTTGGCTATAAATATAGAACTTAGTCAATACTGCTTATAACATTTGGCTACAGTAAAATGTACCTCTTGTCTCGTAAGCGTCAGCCCTACGGACAAAACACCAGGAAGTGAAATTAGGCTGGGTGGCTCATTTTCTGGCTTGTGCAGATATGATGGACAAAGAGTCTTTTTTCTATGCTAGAAACTTTTCATGATTCTAAACTTTTGAGTAAAATCTTTTCATGTAAGTTGTTCAACCAGCAACTGAATGTTTGAATTTCTTAAGTTGGGAATTGGTAAGATAAATATCCCAAAGGTGAGTGCAGTACTGTTAATTGCTTAATTATGGTTTGTAAGAATGTGCCAATATTGCTAACTTTCTATTAATACACTCAAATAAACTTGTACAGATTTTTTTGATTTAACTGACATCTCAAGTTAGTTAGAATCCTGCCCAGATTAACTGAAAGCGTGGAACAGGTTTCTCTACTGAACAAAAATGATTATTTATTACAAGTGGGGTTTGATTTCCAGCACGCTACCCCAGTAAGTTGTAACTGCATAAACGATCTCAAATGGGCCTAGAACAAAAGTGTGTTCACAATGGGTTAGCCATGAAACTATTAATCATTAGTCCCTTGATAACAATTGCAAAAATTCTCTGCTCTCTTTAACCGTACTTTTTCTTGAATCCTTGCAGGAGTGATGAGTGATTGACATAGTGTTTATACTTTATGTGGACAGTTTGCTTTATCTTAAACTCACAACAAATCTGCCAATGGTTAGTTTAATTGACCATATGCTAAAGGAGGTGTGTATGCGTGTGTGTGTGTCGGGGGTATCCTGCCAAATAAAACCACACTGATGACAGAGAGTAAGAGTTGGGGTTACAGTTTCTCTCTCTTCCCTTGTAAGCAACAATAAACTGAAACAAGTATATTTTACAAATTATTTTACAAAATGAATTTGCCCATAAGTGTTGGCCAATACATTTCCATCTAAATGTTAATAAATTCTGTTGTGCCAGCTCAGGAAATGTACAAAAATGTTTGGTAAAGTTGTTTATTTTAATTTCAGCTGTCAAATTGATTCTCTTTGTGGGTCTGTTCTGACTCACCTCCCTGCACCTAAACCTATATTAAAATACTACCCACCCTCTGAACAAAATACATCAAATCTAACTTATTGAAATGCTTGTTTTCCTAGATATATAAGTTTGCACTCATTGATCAAAATAAATTGTGTTTATCTGTGAAATGTTTCCTAATTTTAACCAAAGCCAAAAGCAACAATTGGTGCTGAGATTTGAGGAAGTTACTACAAAGTTCTAAATTAAAAACTGGAAATTCCATAAGGGCTGCTTACAAATAAAATGTCTCTTGTGCTCAGTGAACTGACAAAACAATAACCAAGGCAGATAAATCCTGTGTCCAAACATAATCCCTCAAAATGCATTAAAACATTTAGCAACTTTTAAGTGGTTAGTGTCACTCAGACACATGCTATCTAAAGTTTCAAATTACATTCTATTGACCATGCACAAGAATGTTCTATTTCATACTTATAATAATACTTACAGTAGGGGCAACCAAAGACTTCAATTCTCAACCCGATATGACCTTCACCATTCCAGTCCAGTGGTACTAAACGTACATAGCGTGCTATGATTGGATGCTGTAAATCATGTCTCACTACTCCATCTGAGTTTGTGTTTCCTGCAAAGGCCTGTGGGAAACAAAACACAGAATGTTTAGTATTAAGGAGTCAACATAGCGCCTGAAAAGCAAAAGTGCTGATTTAACTGAATTTATGAATGCTAACACTTTTTGTAGTACAAACTTGGTAAAGACAGTTTCTTTATTGTGATGTTTTAGACTGTACAGTAATACCATTCAAGAAAGTAAATCACTTGTTTATTTACACTGCCAAACATTTGTACACCAAGAAAATTGGCTAAAATCATATTAATTTACATGTGTCGAATTGCTTTTTCAGTATCGTCCAAGTACAACAGCAATTCAAAATAGTTATGATTGGTCTTCATCCCTGAATTGGGAAGGAACAGATCCTTGTATTTGTGGCACCTAAAGTCAATCAGCTTTCAAAAAATGTTACATTGCCCCATGTATGTTACATATCACCTGTAGGACCCATGAACCCAAGGAATAATGGGCTGGATTTTCCAAGGAGCGGAAATCTCGAGTTGCAGGGAGGTAGGGGTGGAAGTGAGATATATGATGGGGGTGTATTTGGTCATAAACATAAAACAAAGTTGCTGGAAAAGCTCAACAGGTCTGGTAGCATCTGTGAAGGAGAAAACAGAGTTAACGTTTCGGGTCTGGTGACCCTTCCTCAGAACTTGGTGTATTTGGTCATGTCTGGTCCAGTCTGGCAGGGCGGTCTCACGATGTTGTATAAGTTCTGGGGTTTATAAGCGGTCTGGGCGAGGAGTAATTAGAGGTGTGTAGGGTAAGTATGGGCCCACTTTAATGGGCTAGCTCCTAAGTAACTACGTATTTAACAGTTTGGCTTTTCCTGAGTAAATATTTTACTTAATTCCACCACAACTCTTCAAAGTCTCCAATTTAAAACAAATCTTTCGGAGGGTTCCAGCTGCAAAGGGATTGGTGAGCAAAAAATTAAATTTCCAGGTAATTCCTTCAGAATGCACTAAGCTGGCAATTCCTCAGGATCCCCATAACAACTGCTACCTGTGCCAGTGGAAAATATGTGACAATACTTTGTTATTTCAGCTTATTGTCTAAAATATTATTAAACTATACAGAACATGTGGATGGGAAAATCAATCTAGATAAATATTTTGGCAAAACCAGTAGTCTTTGCCCACTGTTCAAGATTGTTAAACTTATTTGAAATTTTGTAATTCCTTTCCCACCCCCAAGAGTCTTTAATGGGCTACTGAACAATATCATTACAGAACGCTTCATGGAGTACTTAGTTACCATAACATTATTTTTGTGATTGTACCTGAAGTGGGAAGTATACACGGTTCAAGGTTAAACCAATTGAGTTAAATGGCTCAAGGAATTTAGTTGGGTCAAGGTCATGCACCGTGCGCATATGTTCACAGATCATTGAAAGTGGTAGGACAGTTAGGGAGAGCAGTAAGTAAAGCATACAGTATCCTTGGCTTTATTAATAGAAACATGAGGACACAAAAACAAGTAGGTGATGTTGAACTTAGACACTTGTTAGACCTCTGCTGGAGTACTGTTTATAGTTCTGGATGCCATATAATTGGAAGGATGTAAAATGCATTGGAGAGAGTGCTGAAGTGATTGACAAAAATGGTTCCAGGAATGAGGAACTTCAGCAATGAGGACAGATCAAAGAAGCTGGGACTGTTCTCTTTGGAGAGAAGGCAAAGAGGAGATCTTAGGTTTTCAGACTCAAGCGGGCTGAATAGAATAGATAGGGAGAAGCAGCTTTCAGAAACCAACAAGAACAAGAAGGCATAGATTTCAAGTGATATGCAAATAAAGCAAAGGTGAAGTGGGGAAAATTTTTCCACTCCGAGTAGTTGAGGCATAGAATGCATTTCCTGGAAATATGTTGGAGGCAGGTTCTACTGAAGCATTCAAGTGGGCAGTGGATTATTATTTGGATAGAAATAATGTGCAAGGGTATGGGGGGAAAGCAAGAGATTAACACTAGGTAATGATGCTCATTTAAAAACCAGTACAGGCACAATGGGCCAAATAGCTTCCTTCTGGGCTGTGACACTTCTGATTCTGTGAAAGAATTTGAGGGTGGTTGAGATGAGGTGGAATTGGGTGATTTACGGAGGGGGTGGTGCATTCTCCTCATGGCGCTATTGACTGTCATCTCTAATGATATACGAATAGCATTTGATAATTTATTTTCCTTTATTGGACTGCTGTAGCTTTTATTTTGAGGTGTTTGTTTTGATTTGCTAAGGGTAAAGTGAAAGGAAAGTGGAAAGGATTATTTTGATTGAGGTCTAATTCAAGCTCAGGATTGCTTTGTATTTGACTATCCCAGCTGGGGATCAATTGTTACCTACAGAGTGAGGTATATCCAATCGGTGATCAACTTTGTTGTGATAAAATGGTCTACATCAAGATGCAATGGCCATTTTCATACACTGCAGTAGCTATGTTAGCTTGCCTGATTTGGGGTGCCATTGTAGTGAATAAGTTGGACTTTCTAAGACTATTCGGCCATTTGTCTACCTTAGGCCTGGAGTCAAAATGGTTGAGTACGAACACAATTGCTTGGCATGGAGCAAAGATACATTTGGAGCTTGCGTGGAGTATGTTGAGAATCTTATACGGTTTTGAATTTTTGCTTGCAGGTAGTGACGCTGACAAGCCGAGGAAATTCCCTAAAAGGATGTCAGTTTGGTCAGCAGTCAGAAGTATGATAGCTCAAATTCCTTTACTGAAGTTCAGTGAATAGTCTACACTGACACAGTGGCCCTTCTAATGAATAACAGATGGAGGAGCAGAAGGGGTGAGGAGGTGATGGTTTGCAGCTGGGCAATCTAAATATACAAACCAATCAGGGGTCATGACAAATTTAACAACAGGGTCTGATTTATTTTTAAATTCTCTAATTCCCAGACGCAAGCAACCAGACTGCAGAAGGACAGTCATGTCACCAGGGAGAGATTCATTTAGAACGCACTATACGATCAATCAGATGATTGGATGTGCAGGATCAGTCATCGCACGTGGGACATCAGGACAGGGAAAGTCAGTCAGATTGTTGGTGGCAGTCGGTCAGATCACAGGCCATGGAGGGAGCATTTAGATGCTATGCCTAACTTGCAATTGCTTAGCATTATTCTCTCTTTCCTTCCGCCAAACAAAGGATCATCCCTGCCTCCCACTGCTTTTCCATAAGATCCAATAATTTAGCTGTGGTAGGCAAATCATCCAAGCATAGTGCAATGCAATATCTGACATTCTTTCCTGTCTTACAGGACAAAATGGTGTGCAATAGAAGTGAGGAACAAAATACCATTGAGACCAAGCACACCTCTATCCATTGAGCCCAACAGGAGAAAGAGCACTCTGCATCATTGGTCCAGCTGCAGCAGAGTGCAAGAGCATCAAATGTCACTGGTCACTTCAGTCTGACGGTCTGTTTTTGCTTTCTGGCCTTCTCATCGTTGGGCATCCTCAGTTTTCCAGCATGAAATTGATGCTGCTTACGGTGAGAGCATAGACCTCTTGCTTTTCCCACTGTCCCTTTCTGATTTTACATCCAGTATCCAAGGATTATTGTTACAGCACAGTCAAGAGTAAGGCAGAGATAGAAATCATACACCAGCAATGAGAGTTTATCATTACTTGATCTGACACTGCAGCCACCAACTCAGATGCTTGAAAAGTATATACCTTAAAGGCTGAAGAGAGACGGCAGTTGGAGATGAAGACATCGAGGGAGGGTAGGAGGCCTTGGGGTGGTGTCCTGGAGGAGGGGGTGTGTTGGAGGCGGGAGAAGGGGTCAGTAGAGGGAGGGTTAGGTTCACGATTGAAGAAGTAAGCGCAGTGGCGGAGGCAGCGGAAAAACTGTTCAATGTCCAAGCGTGAGTGGTATTCGTTGATGTGTGGGTGGAGGGGGACAAAGGTGAGCCCTTTACTGAGGACTGACCGTTCGTCCTCAGTAAGGGGGAGGTCTGGGGGGATGGTGAAGACTCGGCAGGGCTGAGTGTTGCTGTCTCCTCTGGAGCTGTTGGCTGTGGAGGCGGTGGGCGGAGCGACGTCAGCATTGGCAGTGGGTGGAGTTGTGTCGGCGTCGGTGGTGGGTGGAGCGGGGTAGGCGGCGGCAGCAGCGGTGTCGGCAGGTGCGTCCTCAGTGTCTGTGGTGTTGGCCTCGGAAATGGTGGCAGTGGCATCAGCAACGGTGTCGATGGCGTTCGCTGTCCCAGAAGTGGTGTACCTGGCGGCGGAGGATGTGACATCATCCGTGGTTGCATCGACATTGGCCTCATGGCCAATGGCAGTGGGCACATTGTGGGGAAGGTCCTGGGTAGGGTTGGGGATTTGGGAGGTGGAGGAAGCCCGTTTTGGGTGGCAGGCACCAGTAAGTTTACTGTACTTACGGTTTTTTGTGTCCAATAAAGCTGAGTAGAATTGGGAGTTCAGGTTCTGGATCCTACGAAGAATAAAAAACAGGAGAGGTCCTTTGCAGGTCTGGGAGAGGGAGGCTCTGAGCTGGGGTAGGCTTGATTGTAGCACCAGGAGATGCCGGCGCATTGCTGCGAGTGTGTGTTTCAGGAGTCGCAGGGAGAAACGCTTCTGAAGGATCTCAATGTAGACATTGTCGCGGTTGGAGATGAAGAGGTCGAGGGAGGGTAGGAGGCCTTAGGGTGGTGTCCAGGAGGAGGGGGTGTGTTGGAGGTGATGAAGAGGTCAAGGGAGGGTAGGAAGCCTTGGGGTGGTGTCCAGGAGGAGGAGGTGTGTTGGAGGTGATGAAGAGGTCGAGGGAGGGTAGGAGGTCTTAGGGTGGTGTCCAGGAGGAGGGGGTGTGTTGGAGGTGATGAAGAGGTCGAGGGAGGGTAGGAGGCCTTGGGGTGGTGTCCAGGAGAAGGGGGTGTGTTGGAGGATGAGCACGTTAAAGGCTGGTATAGATGAGAATCTGCATGTAGTGGGTCACTGAACATGCCTGTACTGCAGTCAAGCTAGGGGAAAAGATTGCACATATGCCAATGCTCCTGACTGCAAGTTTGTCTACAAGTTCTGTTATACACACAAACAGTGATAGAGATTTGGAATTCTCTTCTACAAATGGTAGTTAATGCTAGATCAGTTTGTCATTTTAAATCTGAGATAGGTACTTTTTTGTTAAGCCAATGGTCTTAAAGGAGATGGGCCAAATTATGGAGTTAAGATCACAGATTAGCCATGATCAATGGCAGAATTAGACTTGAGAGGGGGAATAGCCTATTTGAGTTCTAAACTCCCAATGGGGGCAGTGCTAGCTAGGCCAACATTTAATAGCCACTGCAAATTGCCCTGGTGAACATGATAGTAAGTGACCTCCTTGAACTGCTGCAGTCCTTCAGGTGTTAGCACTGAACAACTTGGCACAGAACATCATGTAAAGCTTTGATCCATCCTCTCCGCTGTGGATTTGGCAGACCCAGCTCTGATTGTGCTTCTCCAGCTCAGCAAGCCAGGCAGCATCAGAGGAGTGGGAAAGTTGATGTTTCGGGTCAGGACCCTTCTCCAGAAAATCTATAGCTGAGCAAATGCTATTTATTAGCACCGTTGATGAATACTTTGATCATGTTACTAATGGTAAAGGGGAGACCGATGGAGCGGTAGTTAGGTGGGTTGGATTTGTCCTGCCTTTCATATTCAGAACACACCTGGGCAATTTTCCACACTGTTGGGTTGATGCCAGTGTACTAACTATACTGGAAGAGCTTGGCTAGGGGGTGCAGTGAATTCTGAAATACAGGTCTTTAGTGCTATTGTTAGAATGTTGTCAGGAACCATTGCCTTTGCAGCATCCAGTGCCTCCAACTATTTCCTAATATCGTGGAGTAAATCAAATTGGCTGAAGATTGGTATCTGCAATGTTGGGGACTTTTGGATGAGGTCAAGATTGGCCATTCTCTTGGCACTTCTAGCTGAAGGTTGTTGTGAATACATTAGGGTTTTCTTTTGCACTGATGTACAGGGCTGCCCCATCACTGAGGATGGGGACATTTGTGGACCGTCCTCCTCCAATGAGTTATTTAACTGTCTACCACTATACATGGCTGGATATTGAAGGACTTGAGCTTAGATCTGATCCATTGGTTGTGGGATCATTTAGCTCTATCACTTGCTGCTTGGCACGCAAGTAGTCTTGCTTTGTAGTTTCACCAGATTATATCTTCATGCTGAGGTATGTCTGGTGTTGCTTCTGCTATGCCCTCCCGTACTCTTCATTGAACTAGGGTCCATCTCTTGGCTTGGTGATAATGGCAGAGTTGCACAGAGCTTTGCTTGTCATGTCCCTCACATGGCGACCCCCAGTCTATCAGATGAATACAAAAGACAGCGGGATGAGGCCCTTAACTTGGCTTTAATTTTGCACATTAGTTCTCAAGTCCGAGCATATGCACGTGTGTGCACATCAAGTAGTAGAAGGGCAATTGAGGTGTTTAATCAAGCTTCCAGTGTCTGGGCAGGTCAGAGAACATATTAAATAACTCTTCTGACAAAGTATCAAAAGTGCAATGTTTCTCATTGCACAACTTCACCTGAAAATAAAAAAGACTCACCACTCTACAGATAAGATAATGCCAGAAATCCTTCTTACAGAAAGATGTTAATGTGTTGGAAGTAGTTCAGAGAAGGTTTACTAGACTAATACCTAGAATGGGCAAGTTGTTTTATGAGGCAAGGCTAGACAGGCTAGGCCTGTATCCTCTGAAGTTCAGAAGAATCAGAGGTAACTTAATTGAAACATACACGTTCCTGAGGGGACTTGACTGGGTGGAGTTGAAAAGGATATTCTTTCTTAAGTGAGAATCTATAGCTGGGGGTCACAGCTGAAATATAAGAAGTCACCCCTTTTAAACTGGACTGAGGAAATTTTCTTTTCTCTGAGGTTTTAGTCTTTGAAATTCCCTTCCCCCAAACGCAGTATAATATTCAACATTTTATAAGCAGAGGTGGAAACATTCTTGATTACCAAGGGGATGAAAAGTTACCAGGGATATGCAGGAATGTTGAGTTAACATTAAAAACAGATCAGTCATTTTCTTATTGAATGGCAGAGCAGGTTTGAAAGGGCCAAATGTTCATATGTTCATATATTGGTAAACTGAAGAACTCCATTATACATATCAATGGAAACCTCACGGAGGGATACCTTTAGGAAGCTTTGGCAGAGGAGGAGCTGATGGCTAATGCCTTTGGATATTGAGAGTGAGAAAGACCCTTCCCCTTCTACAAGAAAATCAAACAAAAAAATGTAGATGGAAAGGAAAGAAAATGACATTTTAATTTAGCAGCAATGACTTGATGCCAATCTTTTGAACATCAAAGATCAGGTGCCGAATCTTTGTGCCTGTTAGATACTTTTCTGCTTTTAAACTATTGTAACATTAAAATGGGTTAGGTTAATAAAATTAGTTTGAAGATTATAGCATGACTACAGACAAATATATAGCAACAACAACAAACTCAAGGAGAACACAAAGACTAATCTACATATATAATTCAATAATTAATAACACTTAATTGGAAACTTGAGAAAGATCACGCCACACATCTGCAACATCTGCGCTCCTCCATCTGATCACCCTACCTTACGCCACCCAGACCAATGTGAGTCATATTATTGAATGTAGATGTGCAAATAAATATCACTTTCTAATTTGTTAATTTGAGCAAACTCAATTCAATGGTTCAGAGAAAATTTAGCAGTTTCACCCTGGGGGAAACAAATAACATGACTTTATAAACTCTCAGTAAGCCTTGTTTCCACGGTAACTGATTTTATGACCAGCAGGTTTGGCAGCATCTGTACAGAGAAAGAGATAACATTTCTAGTCAAGTCTGACTCTTCAAGAGGAATCATATTCAATTTGAAATATTCACCACTTCTCAGTACACAAATGCTTCCAGACCTGCTGAGTATTTTCAACACTTTCTGTTTTTATTTTAGATTTCCAATGTGCCCAGCATTTTGCTTAAATTTAATGACAACTTGACATTATCGAACTTTAAACATTCACTGCATTCACACACAAGCAAGTTCACTTCATATTTTTCAAATTTTAAATTAAAATTACATTTTTAAAACTTTCAAAAAATTGACAGACTTCAAACACCAAATTATTCAGTTTCTTGAAACATTGCTCAGCAATGCTGTTAGAAGTTACAGCTTGTGTGGCCTTCTTCCAAACTAAGGGATGATGGCACCATGTCTTTAAGAGAGATGTGTTCTGTGCCGTTTCTCTTGCAGGGGGTGGCGGAGGGTGGGGGGGGGGGGGGGGGGGGGGGGGGGAGGGGGTGGTTGCCACAGTGGTGCCGCAATGTCTCCTTCAAACATCTTTTGCGTTCTCCCTGGGAGTTATTTTTAAAATGAAACAAAATAACTGTGGGTGGGGTCAGGGCTCATACTGACCTAGGACGGCTTTTAGTTTTGCTTTCACTTAGCAAGAAGGCTTCCTGCTGACCGCTGAGCTAAAAGCTAATTTCTCCGTTCCTGGAATGAAGCCGTAGTGAGCAAGGCTCCCTCTTAAAAGTCAAAAGGGGCAGATTTTTTCTTTCTTCTGGACTGGAGAGGGATAGCACATGAGTATCATGAGTATTTTGCTGAATTGTGCTAACATTTTTTTGATTCCTTCCAAATATTAAGATATGACAGCGATCTTTTGCTTCTACCTCTTTGTGAAGTATCTCATGACTTTTTTTAATTCATTCATGGGAATGTGGCCAATGCTTATTGCCCATCCCAAGTTACATTTGAGAAGGTAGTGGTGAGCTGTCTTCTTGACCTGCTACAGTCCACACCCAAATGTGTCAAGACCAAGACAAGATCTAGTTTTAGGCTGACAAGTAACAAATATTATTCACACCATACAGGTGCCGTATAATATAATCTCCAACAAGAGAGAATCTAACTAATGTCCCTTGAGATTCAATGGCATTACCATCGCTGAATGCGCCACTATCAGCACCCTGGGAGTAACTGTTGACCAGAAACTGAACTGGATCAATACAATGGCTATTAGAGGAAGTGAGAGGCTAGAAATTCTGCAGTAAGGTCAAGAAATTTTCCCTGAAGTCAGTGAACTAAGAAATTTCTCAGTGCAACCAACGGCAAAAGCCACAGTGAGGTGCGAGTGACCACCTTTGGCATCAAGGCAGCATTTGAGTTCACATGGTATCAATGAGCCCTTGAAAAATTGAAGTCAATAAGAGTCTGGCATTAAAATTTCTAGCCATTGCACCCAACCCACTGAAAAGATACATGGAAGTGAAATATTGTGCACCATGGAAATCTGAAATTAAAACAGAAAGCACTGTAACTCAGCATGTCAGGCAGCTTCAGTGGGGCCAGTGATAGGGCTAATGCTTCAAGTCCAATATGACTCTTCTGTAGAACTCAAAGGAAGATGGTTATTGTTGTTGGAAACCAATCCCAGTCCCAGGACACTGCTTCAGGAGTTCTTCAGAGTAGTGTCCTTGACTCAACCAAGTTCAGATCGTTCATCAATGACCTTCTCTCCATCATATTGTCAAAAATGAGGCTGTTTGCTGATAACTGCAGCAGGTTCAGTTACATTTACAAACTTTAGATACTGGAAATAATCTGTGGCCATATGCAGCAAGACGAGGAAAATATTCAGGCTTGAGTTTATAAGTGTAAGTAACACTGGCTTTGCACAAATGTCAGGCAAGGACCATTTCCAAAAAGAGAGAATCTAATGATCTCACATTGGCATTCAACAGAATTACCACTTCTGAATCAATGACTATCAACTTTCCGGGGATTACTGTTGCTAAGAAATCTATCTGGAGCTTTTAAATAAGTACTATGTTGACAAGATTAGGTTAGAGGCTGGGAACTCTGTGTCAAGAAACTTACCTCTGACTCTCAAATTCTGTTGTCAAGGTACAAATCAGGTCTCTGATAGAATACTGTCCACTTGCCTGAATGAATGCTGCTGCTCAATTAATTCAGCACCATCAGGTCAAAACACCCTCGTTGATTGTGATATTATCTATCACCAGCAAACAACAGCAGTGGTGTGTACCATGTAAAGGTTGCACTCCAGCAATTTCAAATCCTCCTTTGACAGCAACACCCAAAACCACAGGACCACATAAGTATTATCATGCAGGAGGCCATTTGGCCCATTCTTTGCATTCGAAGGAATTAAGTCCATGAGAGTGTCACAATCTCCAAGATCACCTCCTAGCCACACACCATCATGACTTGGAATTTTGCCACCTTTCCTTCATTGTCACCGGCACAAAAATCTGAAACTGCCTTGCAAAGAGCACTGTGGATCTATGTACAAGACATATTCAGCGGTGGATTTGAGAGGGCAGATCGCCATCACTTTCTCAAGGGCAAGAATGGACATCAAATGCTCACTTTGCTAACAGTGATGATATCTCATAGACGAATGAAAACAGAAATTTGCCTAATCTGCTAAAACTTCCCTGCATTTGTATTTTAATTTCAGATTTACACCACCTATAATATTTTGCATTTTATTTTAAATCATTTCATTAACAAATGTCAACAGCATGGCTTTGAGAAAATTGAATTGATCTCGAGATGTGTCCACATTAAAACCAATGCAGATTGAATCACTGGGCTAAATCATAACACGAAAGAAAGGTTTTACTTCAGAAATTTAGATGAGCAAATTTCAACACAAGTTGAAATCTATCATTTGAACTATTTTACGCAATTCTATAGGCAAAATTCAAATAAATTCACATTGTTGTTGAACAGGTAAAAATCCAGAAATTGGGCTGAATCTAGTGAACGTGATTGTGAATTTACTTCACATTTTTTTTCCATCCACATTTCAATGTTTAACACCTTTCATATTAGCATTTCAGTCGTTGATAGCGAATCCCTTTGAATAGATTCTATTCCAAATCTTTTCAGCTTACTTACAGAACACAAACAGTATTCTCTCATTTCACACTGACTTGCAGCAGAAACACACGTATTAGTGGAGAAGATGTGTTTGACTGAGCACCAAACATAAAAAATAGTTTCAGTTATTGAACTAAAGCTGGCTTAGCATTTATTGCGCCATGCAACAGTGCATTGTATTAAAATGTTCAGCGTACACGAAGAGAAAAGCACAAATGCATTGGGCCACATTATGACTATACAATATAGTGGATAAGATATAGCTGGCCCACAACAAAATAAAAAAAAAATGCTTTTTAAATGCTGTTTGTAGGCAGTGAATGAACATTGTGGCTTTTCAGGAGGTTTTCTTAAATCAAGTGTGACGTTTTGATTTTTCATTTAGAATTGAAAATTATTATATTCCCAATATAGAACGAGTTTATTTTTGAGTATTATTAACACTGAAATTGCACAGAACACCTTAGTCAGAGTTTCTGGTGATCTAAAAAGGACATAGGACTGGAAGATTTTACAGGAATATGGTAAAAACAGAAAGGGCTAAATCTTACTTTCTTCACTAAATCCGAATTGCATCAAGTTTTCTGCAGGGATTTCTGCCCATGAGGCCTATTGAGTTACCTTACTATATCTTATCAAGCTCGCCACATTAACTGCCAACCCAACTCCTATGATATTCCTCATGTCCAATTCCGGCCCAACCTTACCACATGCCATTCGCAGAACAACTCACCACTCACCAGATATCTGCAAAAAGATGGGGATCCCTTGCACTGACACCATCTTTTGAAGGCCACAATGCACCTGGACAAGCATCAGCTCATCTGGTATTGCCACTCACCAGCAATCATAAAACCCCATGTTGCTAACAGGACATAGCCAGCATGGCTGACAGTCCTTCATGCATGCAACCTCATTCCCTGCCACCCTAGTTGCTATTTGACCATTGTGCCACACATTTTTACCTATCCGTAATCACATTGCATCTAAACAGCTTCTCTAATCAATATGACTCAGTCCCCAATGCCCAGTGCAGACCCAGAGCTTGCGTTGACCAGCAGGGGAACATGAAATACAGGCAAGCAATTGAACGAATTGAAATATCAACTTTTATTTGCAGAAGACAAATGCAAACAAAAGCTAACAAAGGATGACGTTTGCCCTGATAATGCAAGTCAAATGAATATTTCACAGTCCATGATGTTCTGCTGCAACCAGCAAAATCTCTTCAATTGAAAGTGGTGACAATGAAGTTTGGTCTGGTTTAAGTGCATGACACAGTTGGACTCTGTGATGGACAATGACAGTTTTCTCTTCTCAATATCCTCCTCCTCCTCCAGTTCCTCAGCATCCAGCACAGCACGTCATTGTCTGCTTCAATTGTGAGAGCACACCACACTATGATGATGCAGCACATTTTGTTTGAACTATACTGGAGGGGTACCTGGACTGATATAAGTTGCAACAATGCATCTTCAGCAGCCCTATACTCGATTCCACCACAGCCCTGACCGAGGCATAGGTGGCACTAAACCTGTGCTCTGCCTCATCTGGGGATACAACAATGGTATCATGAACCATGGTTGCAGTGGGTAGCCCTTGTGCCTCAGAAACCAGCCTTGTAATGCCCCTGGATACTCAAATGCACTAGTTAAATGACAGTGCTCCAGGACATGGAAGGCATGGCAGCTGTTAGGATGGAGGTCCCACCCCTCCTGGAAGTGATCAACTGTCACCTGAACATTAATGGAATAGAACCCTTTCCTGTTGGTGAATTCCACAGTGTTGTGATACATTCCATTCTCTGCACAGGTACCTTGTACCTATGACAATTCATCCACAAATCATTGTGGTAGTATTCATTTAAATAGTTTCAAGATTGCTAAAAATGTAGGACATCAAATGAAACCTGGGGAGACATTCTACTCCAACTACCTATGTCATGGCTTTATATTCTCAAACAGACTATCGCTACCCGGCAACCAAATAAAGAGAGGAAATCAGTTATAATATTGGGCAACCATTGATTGTCCATGGGTTAATGGATTGATTCATTGTAAAAGTTTCCACTGAGCAAGTTAGGATCAACTCCACTCACTGACACCTACTGGGTGTTACTAATCAGCTGTCGCCCACAATCAGCATCATGTCAGTATTCTATACTGTGCGGACTTTTAAAGAGTCACCTTCAACAGCCATTAATCCTTTCTGGTCAGTGGCTGCATTTGGAAGGTACAAAGAACCTCATTGAAACCTCTGGAATGTGTTTGGAATTTGCTCACAGAGCCTACTGAATTTTTTTGTTCCCAACTTCTAACACAATACCTTATTCAAGGAAGTTTGCAAAAGCATTTGTGTGCTCTGTACTAAGCTGCAAAGTACACAGTCCTTTCAGTTTTCACTCCCTGAACATGCTGTGCCTGAACAAAGAATATTCTGCTCTGCCAAAATTATACAACATCTCTGGGAATCCATATATTTCTTAATCATTTGATGAGGTTTGTTAATCCTGTTGTCAAGATTCAACCTTACAAAACAAAGTTACTTGCTTTAATCAGAAAAACTGGTATCCTATTTGTCACTTGAGATTCAAAGTATGAATGACAGCTGAGTGCTCAGTAAGGATACAACCTTTTTGATCAATCTTCTAAGGTTAGTTTCTGCTCTGGTCAGGATATTGCAAAGAAGAACGCAAGGAGAAATTACAAGCTCCCTAAGCTTCTGAGTACTGTATTTCAAGCAAGATGCAAGGGTTGAATGGACTCCTTTACTTCTGTTTTCAGAGAATGGACCCTTGCATATGAATGATGTTGCTTCATCTTAGTGAAGGTATAATTGTACTTCAGCAAGTTCAAAAAGTGCTGCATAATCATAGAATCAGATCAAACGTTCGACAATTTATTTTGTATTTTACAAGTGATCATGTACGGTCCATGTTTTGCCCATTACGAACAACTGGAGAAACATGCTGTTTAAGTGATCAGTCAGTCAGTCAGTGAGATGGATGGTTTATGCACCCAGCATAGCATCCACTACTGAAATTCATACATTACTTTGCTTAATTCTGTGATATTCAGAATGTCTTTTAGGACGGACTGAAGCATCCTGTTAATGAAGCACACCAATCACATAGCAATGCATTGTAGCAGTGTGAAAAGGCCTGCTTGGTCAAATTTTTGCAATATTTTGCCTTTCCAGGCTAATTTTAAGCAGGGCAGATACTTTACAGGTCTGAAAGCCTCTGGCCCATTTGCAAGTTTGCACAATACATAACAAAAATTAATCTGATGACAATAGCCATTGTCTCACACGATAGCTTTGGTGTGCTGTGTATCTGCAGGATCCTGGGAGTGTTTTTGTACCGAGGCCACATGCTTCATCACAAATGAATCCAGATGTTGCGAGGATAATACCAACTTAATAGACTGGATGAAAAACAGAGTGAGCAGAAGGCCTGGTTTACATTCCAGTGCAGCACTGAAAGCATGCTCTATAATAGAATGCGCCATCAATTCGATGAGTCACAAACTGATGTGGACACAAAAGACATGTTGATACTACTTCAAAGCACAGCTGGAAAGCTACACCACCCTACTGCTGTTCTGAACAATATCTATTCCTCAATTAACATAACAAACAAGTTTTGTGGTCATTGCTGTTTGCATGTTTGCTTTCTACAAATTCGCTGCATGTTTCCTAAATTACAGCAGTGACCACATTACAAAAGTAGTTCATTGGCTGTAAATGCTTTGGGATGTTCTGAACTCGTGATAAATTCAGGTCTTTCTTTTCTTTATTTAACACTGGAATGCAGAATAAGTGTACCAATCACATTTTCTAACATCTCTTCATCGTACAGATACAAAATAGCTCAAACGTTGCTTCATGGTTTCAGTACGTTGATGAAGAATAGGCAGCAGGCTTACCAGGTTGCGGAACTACACCTAGCATGAAGACCACCTTCAGATGAGGAACTAACAATTCAACAGAAGAAGCCAGGAGTCATCAATTAAAAGAAAATCAAAAATTAATAACTAAATGAATTTGATGCAGAGTTAGCATTTCTCTAATTTCTCATTACACTTCATGCAGAAGCCCAATTAATTATTCTGAGCAAAAAGGATGACTATTATTTCTGGGATAGTAGGAACTGCAGATGCTGGAGAATCCGAGACAACAAGGTGCAGAGCTGGATGAACACAGCAGGCCAAGTAGCATCATAGGAGCAGAAAGGCTGACGTTTCAGGCCTAGACCCTTCATCAGAAAAGGGGGAGGGGAAGGGGATTCCGAAATAAATAGGGAGAGAGTGGGAGGCGGATAGAAGAGGGATAGAGGAGAGGATAGGTGGAGCGGAGGAGGGTAACTTCTTCAGGTTAGGCATCCTTAGAAGAGGCTTCGCAGTGGGGTTAAAATTAAATCAGAGATAGTAGGAACTGCAGATGCTGGAGAATCCGAGACAACAAGGTGCAGGGCTGGATGAACACAGCAGGCCAAGCAGCATCATAGGAGCTATTATTTCTAGTTAGCAAAACTGTGACTTAGAGCTTCAGCATTTGTTTGCTATGTTATATTAGGAACATGTTTCAGTGTAAAAGTTAAGAAAATAATGAGGTTACAATCAAGTCATACTTATGTTATGGTTTCCTACAATAGATGCATTTAAAATTATGAAAAGACCAGGTAGATACAAGTACACTATTTCTCAAAAGTCATCAGCCACAATGGAAAGGGGGGTGGGGTGAAAGAATAACAGAAAGAAACAGAAACTGTTTACGCGGAAGGTAAAGCTGATAAAGACTAGCTGGACTGAATAACTTGGTTCCATGTAGAAACCTCAATGTGTTTCTCGACAAGTCTACATACTATTCCAATAGTAGTGCATAAGGTGTGCTGAGGGATACTCAAGTACCTCCCTGGTTAACTGTATACATTGGAAAACTTGAATGGGAGAGCAATTAGGAATGGAAAAATGCTTGAAACTGTCATTTTTCATAAGAGTTAACATTAATTATCACTGTCTAACTTTCAATTCCTCATTGATGGAGAGTAGAATATTTTGATGTTACAATGAATTACAAATATCGGAGGTGTTTATAAAAATAGTGTGCACAACTCATACACCTGGCAGTCAGGATATCATAGGATACATCTCATTTGAATTCATAGATAAAATTGTATTCTGCACTTTACATGTTAATTTGTTGTAGAACTCAGCAGATCAAAAAAGCCTCATCAAACTTGCATTTCAAAGACAGGGTCTATTGTATGTCATCCAGCAAGTTATGAATGACAGTCTGAAGATGCATATTGCAATTCTACTGTCTTTTTTTGGTTTAATTTGTGCCTCTTGAACTGCACTTTTCCCATATATCAAATGATAACAATCATAGAAAAGATGCTGATAGCAACCCAAAACGTTATGCCATGCCAAAAGTAAACATCTGTGCTTGAAAAATGAATATTTTAAATTGGGAAGAAACCAATAGAAACAGAAAGAAGTGACTACAACGCAGAACATTTTCTACAGTGTGAATTAATCTAACTGCCTTTATCTTAGGCTTTTGTATACCTCCAATAAAAAAGAAGGAAATGTTAGCTATCCTAAGTGAAAATTGGACTGGAATTAAATTACGCCAGTTTCATTAACATCGATGTGTTCTCTCCTCTCAAATGCAATGGCTTAGGTATCTTATCACTGGCCTCCTTACCATTATTCTTTTCAAAACTGTTGCCAAGATCCTGTCCTATATTATGAGCTACTTGGCTGTCACCATCTGTTGTCCATGATCTTCATTAGTCCCAGTCTTGCAACATGTCAAATTGAAAGTCTTGCCGTCATCCATATATTCTCTGCACTTTCTTTCCTTGTCTTACTCCTGCTAGCTTTGCCAAATTCCATCTCCTCTTTACCACTGCTCCTCAGGTTCTAGTTCCTGTGCTCTGCAGTTCTGAGGAAGGGTCACTGGACCTAAAATGTTAACTCTGATTTCTCTTCATAGATACTGCCAGCAATTGCTTTTCCAACAATTTCTGTTTTTGCTCCTCAACAATATCTGAGGATTTGTACCAAAATCAGGAGGGCTGTCCCAGACTAATCAGACAACAACTGGGCATAGTCATATTCAAAATCCAAACTGATAGCTAATGTTGGTAGCTAATGTGCCAGACACCAACATTGCCATTCCTGGCTATATGTTATCCCATCAATACGACTTACTCACCAGATCTGACTGAACAACGATCTACAATCAGGAGGTAGCAATCCTCAAAGTGACTGCATATTCCATGCCATTTCATGGCATCAGGTCAAACACAGGCAAGGAAACCTCCTGATGGTTACTACCTACGGACCTTGCTCTGATGATGTATTAGTACTCCTTCATGTTGAACAATATCTGAAAGAAGCACTGAGGGTTGCAAAGGTGCAGAATATTCACTGGATGGAGTATTTCAATGTCTAACAAATAAAACCTATTTGACAAATAAACATTGATCCATACCACAACATAGTCCTCGTGATTTTTGTTCATCTTTGTTTCCCTCATTTTTTTCTGCCTGGTCAGATTCCTGTCCTCCTGCCACATTAAATTAAAGCCTCTCCCATAGTACAAGATAAAGCACCTATGAGGATATTGATCCTAATCCTGCTGGGATTCAATCTGTCTATATTGCATAGATGCCAATTTCCCTAGATTCAGTCCCAAATTCTTAAGAACCTAAATGCCTCCCACTAGCTAGCATTTGGCACTGAGTGCAATCCTGAGATTACTTCCTTGAAATCCTGCCTTCTAATTTATTTTCTAGCTCCCTCTACTCTGCTTTTAGGGTCTCATTTCTCTTTTATCAATTCCATTGACACTGAAGTGAATCACAATTTATGGGTCTTCTCCCTGATTCTTCAAAATGTCCGACAATGCTTAGTAGCATGCTCAGTACCAGTGAGGCAACATACCATTCTGGTGTCACGCTTACAGATGCAAAAACATCTATCTATTGGTCTCCCACTCTTCAATGTTCATCCATGGGATGAAGGCATCGCTGGCTGAGTCAGCATTTACTGCCCTTCCCAGAGGGCAGTTAAGAGTCAATCACATTGCTGTGGGTCTGGAGTCACATGTAGTCCAGACCAGGTAAGGATGGCAGTTTTCTTTTTAAAGGACATTAGCGAGCCAGATCAGTTTTTCTAACAATCAACATTGTCATCAGTAGACTATTGAGTCCAAATTTTTACTGAATTCAAATTCCACCATCTGCTATGGTGGGATTCGTACCTGGGTCCCCAGAACATTACCTGTGTCTCTGAATTGACTGTCCAGCTGTAATACCACTACGCCATCACCTCTCCTCCATTGCTTTTTTTTCCCCTCTGGCCCTCACCAACTGAGTCACTCTTGGTGTCATTGGCCTGACTCTCTGTATCTCCCTGAGCAACCATCTCTCCCAGTATTCAAAATGTAAAATTTGTTAAAGAGAAAGATGGCCACAGTGACTCCTGCAGTTCTTGCTTGGTACAGTAACTCTATATGGTGATTACCCATTCTCTACCTGCTTGTGCGTTCTTTCCCTGAGTTGTAACCACCTTGCTGTACATGCTATTCACAAAGATCTCAGCCTTGTAGACACTCCGGTGACTCCTCCGGATATGAAATGGGAGTTTCTAGTATCTGCAGCTGCAGACATTTGCTGTACACCTGATCATCCTAAACATTGGAAACATCCCTGACTTCCCACATTGCACAGGAAGTGCATTCTACTTAGGCAAGCTGTCTGTCATGCCTTTCCCTTAAATTATTTTCTTTCCATTTACTTCCTCTGGGTTAAGGAATATTGAATGTATTCCAGGTACTTTTGATTAAGAGTGTTTAATGTATAAGGACGAAGGTAAAGACTTTAAAGACTGCTCAGTAGAAATTTTCACCTGGCGTTACCTACCCAGGCAGACACTCATCTTGTGCAAGCTCCCAGTCCTAACAGGTCTGTAACTTTGTTACTTTGGACTTGACAATTTTGTAATGAACCAGACCAAACCCCCTCAAAATATATTGAGAAGATGGTGTAGACCCTAACTTTTTCTTATTTTAAATGTAAGTGTAAGGTGTGTGTTCCAGATGTAATTTGATTGGTCAAATAACTTGATGTTAAGCAAAACACACTTTATTTTTACAATATAGTTAAAATACAGCCAAAATAAAAAGAATTGGCTTAAATGCAACTATCAAAATGCTTAACAAATTAATTAACATTAACTACTAATTAGCTGTTTTAATATAGTAACATCCCATAAACACAACCTGGGCAAAGGCAAATTCAGTAAAATAGATTACCGCAATTCTAGCAGCAAGTAGAGAATCCCAGCTTTTAGTACACAGAGGGAGGAATAAGGCCTTCCACATCTTGCTTCAAGATCCCAGCAACTGCAGAGAGCTCGAACTAAAAACCCTGATTCTATGGGAGCTTGACCCCACGCGTCCAGGCTGCTTCTATTATTCCAAATTTTTAAAAAAAACCAAAGTCTCACAAGCTGTTTACTCGCTTGGCTTTGAGCAGGCTGCTCATGACCTCTGTCTCAACTTTTCTTCATAAAATAAAAACTAGGACAAAATACACTTCTTAATACCATTGTATCATCACAATTTTAATGTACTCCTAGTTGAAGTCCTACATTCTACCCCATTTAATTCAAGCACACTTAATGTTTTGCAGCTTCTGTGCTTACTGAAAGTTCCACTTCCTCATTTCCTCTGAACATCGAAGAACAGTCATTGGACTCAAAATGTCAACTCTGCCTCTCCACAGATGCTGCTAAATCTGCAGAGTTTCTCCGACTCTTTCTGGTTTTATTCCAGATTTACAACTTCAACAGTATTTTGCTTTTACTTCTGTGTAAACGTTGCTTTACAACACTCCTTTGGATCACCACGGGGCATTTTATTGTGTTAAAGGCACTACATAAACACAGACATTGCTGTCGTTGATAAAAATCAGCAGCATGTAACAAGGAAGGTGATCTATGACCTGCGATCTGTCACAAGTCACTGGCAGTTTTATATCATTTCAACATTATCCTGCCAGGGCCTTGCCTGAAATCTACCTATGATTTTCATGAGGGTGTCCACTTGCACACTATTTGCTCTAAGCTTTCTGCCAACATATAAGACTAAGAATAAATAGTACTCATTAGCTACTAACAAAAACAATGGTTGGTCATGTCTGCCACATCGGCCTCTATGACCCAGACAGTGAATAATACAAAGTGAGGAGATTTATTCCTTCTGGTCGTGAACTTTTCCTGGAAATTTTACAAATGTGAAGATTACTCTTCTTTTTTTATTCTTCTCACTTGCTGTTAATTAAATTTTCTTTCCCTCACTTTACTTCTTTTCTGTAACTGATATGAACCACGCAAAGTCTCACGTGCACCAAAATTCTTTTAAAAAATCAATTTCACTGGTTCTTGGAGGATTTTACTTTTGTGATATTTTTTAGCAGAAATCTGAACTGTAACCGAACAAGTAGAATTTCAATGACTTTTTTTGACACAATTACTCAATTATGTCAAAACTACAGATTCTAGCTTGTTCAATCCATTTGGCTACAGCAGACAATATTACAAATCCCAGTTACTTGCTGACATAATAAATCCACAAGGTCAAACAAAAGAGTTTTTATTAATGCATAAGTCAATGAAGCAAGCAGTAAACATTCTCTATCCTGTAATGTAACATCCAGAATTAATTTGAGGTAAACATAAATTCATGGGTAAAGTATGTTGAAAAGAGTAAGCTACACAACTGGGATCACTATAAATTACGTTATCCTTCAAAGCATGTTTTCCTCATGAGTTCCAGCTCTCCTTTTAGGAGCTAGTCTCAAGCCCAGCTGACAGCACCCTTACTCCATAGGTACAATTCTCACCCAAAACTTATACTATTCCACAACTCCTTCATATTTGTTACTAGATACATCCTCATGGTCTTCTTCTCCAACTGCACCAACATCCTACTGCTGAGACTGCTGCTCACTATATTGGCCAGGCTACATGTTAGTTGCTGTACACGCACAAAGTCAGGTTCCCAGATATGCTGCTGCAAATGACAGTTGCTCATCTTCTTCCATTCCACAGATCTGTCAACTGCTGTTTGCAGGCTCATTTGTAGCCTGACTCCCCAGCTACCCCAGACAAGCAAGTTAGGCTACACGCCAGATCATGTGAGCAAGCTTTTCTCAGTCATCCAGGAGTTCTGTCAATCCATGATCCTCCTCATCCTTCAGATCAGCCTCCATTGCATGGCAGGGCTCACTCAAAAGATATAAATTAAATTTAACAAAATAGATTCCCACATAAAACATTATTTTAATATCTTTAGATTACAATTTAGCCATCCATGTCAAAATGTAGAAGGACCTGGATTTGGACTAAGAAATGGCAAGCAATATTCATACAACACAAACACCAGGCAAAGGCGATGGCCTTTGACTAACAAGAGAGAATCAAACCATCATCCCTTGAGATTCAATGGTGTTACGATCACTGAATTCCCCACTACTAACATCATGGGGGTTAAAATAGGCCAGAAAGAGAACTGGACAAGTCATATAAATACATTGGCGATAAGAGTAGGTCAGAAGCTCAGAATAATGCAGCAAGTAACTCAACTACTGAATCTCCAAAACCTGCTCACTACCTCGAAGGCACAAATCAGAAGTATGATGAAATATTCATCACCTGCTTGGATAAGTGCAGCTCCAACAACACTCAACAAGCTTGATACCATCCAGGATAAAACAGTCCACTTGACTGGCGCCATAATCCAGAAAAATCCATTCCTTCTATTACCGATGCTCAACATATCTACAAGATGCGCTGCAAAAATTCACCAAAGCTCCATAGACAGCAAACGGAAGGACAAAAGTAAGCAGATTCATGGGAATACCATTACCTGCAAGTTCTTCTCTAAGCCTCTCACCATCCTGATTTGAAAATACATCACCAATTCCTTCAAGGACACAGAGTCAATATCTTGGAATTCCCTTCCATATGTTATTGTGGGTCCACAATGGACTGTAGCAGTTCAAAAAGGCAGCTCACCACCCTCAATGGCAACTAGAGATGGGCAAAAATTATGCCCAAAGCCAAAATCCCATGGATGAATAAGAAAATACAAATTGCAATGGTATCCTAACTGCTCTCTGATTTAGCTACATTTTAAGAAATTCTGTGCTAGATAGTGGCATCCCCATCCAATGAACTAGCTTTTTTTTAAACAAAAGGATAAGTATGAAATCTTAAACTTTAAACATGCCATGACAATTAATTGTCTATGGGATGACTAAATTAATGCTTTAAGAATATAAAAGCTAATAACTCTGTGACATTTAGTAATAGTCTCTTATGCGAACCCAATGATTTCAATCCTCCTATGAAATCACTATCTCATCCGAAAATGTTGCTGGTAATTTCAGTTTCTTTCACATCGTCTGTCTATTATAATCGAGAAGAAAATTAACAGGGAGAAGGTTTTCCTAATGTGAGTAATGATAGGGGATTTTCTTAATTAAAAACCGAAAGAACTGCAGATGCTGCAAATCAGGAACAAAAACAGAAGTTACTGGAAAAGCTCAGCAGGTCTGGCAGCATCTGTGAAGAAAACATCAGAGTTAACGTTTCGGGTCCGGTGACCCTTCCGCAGAACTTCCTTCAGTTCTGAGGAAGAGTCACTGGACAAAAAACATTCACTCTGATGTTTTCTTCACAGATGCTGCCAGACCTGCTGAGCTTCTCCAGAAACTTCAATTTTCTTAATTAACCTGAAGCTTTGCAGTCCAACAAAATGAAAGCAAGTCACAGTCAAGATATTCAGCCACAAGCAGGGTTCTGTACAAAACAGAATAATAATTGACAGAAGAGAGAAAATTAATGATAAAAGGCAAGGGAAAGCTAAAGAAGAGAAAAAAAGTAGGAGAAGAGAAAAAAGTAGGATAAGAGAGAACGAATAAATGAGAGATCAGGAAGAATAGAAGGAAGAGGAAAGATAAATACAAATACAACATTTTTACCTCACTGAAGGATGCAACTTTTTGACCGTTTTCACAATAATGAGAAAGAAGAGTTCACTCACACCATGAAATTGGGCAAGGCACAGTTTTATATATGGCACTCAGACAAAGCAAGAAACTCCATCCATTGACGAAAACACTTTATTGATTAAAACAGCTTGCTGTAGCAGTGTCTCAGACTTGGCTTAAATTGAAAAGATGATTTACATTAGGATGGATTTGTACCTTCAATTTTAATTCTGTGGTGTTTTTATTTCCCAGAGTGGGAACACAGCCAATTCTAAGAAGTGACAGGCTGGATATGCATTCTCATTACAATTTATGTTTTTTTTAACAAGAGTTCATGCTGTCCACCACAAAACCTTTCAAGTATAAACTCCAAAGATAAAATAACTGTCCCAATTTTCTTTTTCAAAATTTGAGAAGTCACAATTTGCTGAGGAGGGCCCTATACGTAAAAACATGTGCATGAAAGCCTACTATCCCAACCAGCAGTGATGATATGGAGTGATAAATCCCTAGTAGTCATTGTTGAAACATTGAACAATTCACTGATGGAATAGGCAAAATTATGTTGAAGGGTCATGGTTCTGACTTGTTGATGCAGAATGGGCCAAAGTCCTGCTGAGAGACCAAAATGGCCTCTTCTTGTGTTGCCTGTTGAACCACAAGCCTATCAGGCAATAGCAAGTCCAGAGGCAGGTCTCTCATCGGAAATTGGACCCAGAGAGCCTTAAATTGTGCCTACTGCAAGTTGCTGGTCAATCAGCAGCTCTTGGCTTCGTCATGCTACTAGACAGGCTGAGGCTAATAGAGTTGAGAGGAATGAGGGGTGACTTGATTGAAGTGTATAAAATCCTGAATGACCTTGACAAGGCGGACATGGAAAGGATGTTTATTTTTGTGAGTGAGTCCAGAATTAGGGGACACATTAAGGGTTGCCCTTTTAGCGCACAGATGATGGGGCTTCTTCAACAGAGGGTTCTGTAACTTTTGAGCTCTCTGCCTCAGAAGGTGGTGCAGGTGGAGGGAATAAGTATTTTTAGGGCAGAGTAGAGAAGGTTCTTCTTGGGCAATGGAATCAAAGACCACTGGGAATAGATGAAATTGTGGAATTTGAATTACAGATAGATCAGCCAAGATCTTATTGGAAGGCACAGCATGCTCAGTGAGCTGAATGGCCTACTTCTGGATTATGTTGGGTGGAGTTCTGCACGTGGGATCATGGGGAAAGATAGGTAAGGAATTCAGGTGGAAGGATAGGCTGTGGCTGTCAGCAAGTAATCTTTTTCCAATAGCAGGATCGCCTCACCCCCCAGCATGAAGACAACAAGTTACTTGCACAGCTTCCTCTGCTGTACACACCACAAGGTGACACATCTGTCCACTGTCAAGTGGTTGCAGTATGAGGTCCTTAACCAGTCATTAATAAGCCACATAGGGCCTCAAACGGCAGCGGGGCAGCAAGGTTCAGGTATGCTATCGTCCTTCACAACTAAAATTCTCCTCATCTCCAAGTGCACCACAAAAGAGGGCAATATGTTCTGCACAATAAACATTCCTGCAACTGAACTATACAAATTATCAAGGATTCCATTTCAATTTTGACTACATTTGCATAAGGGCAGCATGGTGGCTCAGTGGTTCATACTACTCACAGCGCCAGGACCCTAGTTCAATTTCAGCCTTGGGTGACTAACTGTGCGGAATTTGCATGTTCTCCCCCTTTGTCTGTGTGGGCTTCTGCTGGGTGTACTGGTTTCCTCCCAGTTGAAAGATGTGCACGTCAGGTGGATTGGCCACAGGGAAAATAGGGCCATTGGAACAGAGTGGGATGGAGTGGGGGGTGGTTGGATGGTATGGTCTTCGGAGGGTCAGTGCAGGCTGGATGGACTTTAAGCCTCTTTCTGCACTGTAGGTATTCTATGATTCTATACCTTAGTTGGGGCAATGAGAATGATGCTAAAATTATACAAATGTAAAAGATGCTTCAGATGCTGGAAATCTGAACCAAAACAGAAAATGCTGGAAATACTCAGCAGGTTCGGCAACATCTGAGGCAAAGAAACAAAACTTCAGTTTAGAGTCAAATATGATCATTCTTTGGAACAGAAGGGAGGGAAACAAGATGAATTTTATTTTCATAGATTTCAAAGAGTGGAAATCAGACATGGTTCCTGTGCCTGACCATTGTCCAGGGACCTCTGCTGAATGTTTGCATGGATGGTTATTTGGCAAGGATAGCACTTGAACCTGCAGTCATCCAAAACTTTGAAAGTTGGTCCTTGCTGAAATTATTTTATGAACGTAAAATTGCATTCAAAGTCAGTTTTGTTTCCCAAAGAATGCCTAAAAAAAACATACAATCTGTGAGTGTGCCAGTCCATTTTTCAGCTTCCCACCACGCATTTGGTCCATTACCTATGTAAATGATACCAGATGCCCATTTCAGGCTCTCTCTGGGACACCAGATATTGCAGACATCAGATCTTTTGTGCTCTCAATTCATCAGCAGCCAGCAATACTGACAAAAGGTAATTTGAAAATGAATTAAAAGCTTTACTCCAGCCAGGAAGAATAGAAGTGTTCCCCTGAACGCACATCATTCCAATTTTGAGTATCCCGAGAGAATGAACTTTTACCCTCTGACAGTGAAGCTTGCAGCTGTATATTAATTATCTTCAAGTGGTCAAGCTGCCTTCATTTGAGGCAGTTCAGATTTAAGTGAAAAACAAATACATGGGCAAAGCAGTACGGGGTTTCAAATCATATTCTCTAATTATTAATTTGTGCCTTCTGGAGAGAAGGGTTGAAGTAAAGAGAAAGAAACAAAGTATTGCATTGCATCTTGTGTATAATTGAATTTTTAACTTTCTCCATCTCAGAGACTTAAAAGATTGTGCACTTAGGAAAGTGTTCCTCAGAAAGTAATAAAAATAATCACATTTGTATGACTTCAGTGGTAAACACTTCTTGGATAATTGACCAAAGAAATTGATTAACTATGTGAATAAAGTGTATATTAATCACTTTTTAAATTAAAATGCAGATTATTTTTAATTTTGCAAAGTTAGCAAGTTTATTCGTGTTGTGCTTTTGATTTATGTGCTGAAAGCAACTTCCCAGGCATTTTCATCTTGCTGATCTTCCTTACACAGAATCAAATCAGTTTCCTTAGATAATGAAAGGTTGGAGCTGATTGAAACTATTCTAATTTCAATTGTCTGCCACATCTATTCCAGGTGTGCTAATCTCAATCATTTTGAGCATTTTACCTTAGACTCAGGGGCTCTTGTGTGCAATGGTAGTGTAGATTTTTACATTATTTTAATATATCTATCATATTCATTTAAAAATTCTTACTTACTAAGACACGTGCCATTCTTGACCACTGTGAAATGAGATCTTTTTAGACCTTGTTCATGAGTATGTATTCAGAACAGTGAAATAGCGGGAACAGCAGCAAGACCAAAGTTGAAATCAGAGATATTTCTGCAGAACTGCAGTCTATGACAATAGGAGTCTTTCTCTCTGGTATAAAATCATTTTACATAGAGTTACAGCACAGAAAAAGCATTTATCCTGACGATGCCCACACGATCCTCCTTCTGCCATTCCTTTTCTTCGAATCCTTTCTGCATGGATTTCTACTCCCTCTCCATCATGTGCTTATCTGTATGCACCTTAGTGCAGTTGGAGGTTGGAATCATATTAGTTAAAGAGACAAACAGCTAGGAACCGAAGGCAATTAAATGCTACACTTCGCATATTGCCAGAACACTCAAAACAAAGTAGCAGTTCAGAAGGTCACCCATGTCTGTCTAGTGGGATCAGAACAGAAGTAATGATATGCAATGAAAGATACAGATGGGCTTACTTAGCTGAAGTTGTCTGCAAAACTTGCAGTAATGGTAGTGCAGAGAGAATAAGTACTAAATGAGCGCAATGTTATTCAGTAATCTTGAAAGGATAGCCCAGTGTAGAGTATTGAGTCATAGAGCACAGGAACAGACCATTCAGACATTCAGACCAACTAGTCCATGCCGAGCATAACCTCAACCTAAACTAGTCCCACCTGTCTGCGCTTGGCCCATATCCCTCAATGGACTTCTTATTCATGTACTTATCCAAATGACTTTTGATCCTTGTACCTATAGCCGCATCCACCACTTTCTCTGGAAGTTTATTCCACACACGAACCACTCTGTAAAAAAATTGCTCCGAAAGTCTTTTCTAAAATCTTTCTCCTCTTATCTTAAAAATATGCCCACTAGTCTTGAAATCCCCCATCCTGGGGAAAAGACACCTGCCATTCACCTTATCTATACCCCTCATAATTTTACTGACCTCTGTAAGGTCATCTCTCAACCTCCTATGCTTCAGTGAAAAAGTCCCAGCCTATCTAGCTCTCCTAACTCAAACCCTCCATTCCTGGTAACATCCTGGTAAATCTCTTCTGAACTCTCTCCAGCTTAATAATTTCCTTCCTACAACAGGGAGACCAGAACTGGAGACAGTACACCAAAACAGACCTCACCAACATCCTGTACAACCTCAACGTAATGTTCTAACTCCTATACTCAAAGATCTGAGGAATGAAAATAAGCATGCTAAATTATGTCATCATTAAGATGGGTTGACCTTAAGAATTGACAGATAATGCAATTTGAATTCAACTTAAATAAATGTGGAATTAAAAGTTTGCCTAATGGTGATTTTCATAAAAATCCAATTGATTCGCTCTCATGTTCTTTTGGGAAGACAATCTGCCATTCTCATCTGGTTACACCTACATGTGACCCGAGGCCACATCAATGTGATTGACTCTTAACTGTCCCTGGGCAATTATGGATAGGTAATAAATAGCTAGTGAGGCTGACATCTTATGAACGAATAAAAGAAAAGGTTTTCCAGCTGCAAGTGTATATGTGTTTACAAAGGTCAATGGCAGTTTGGAGCTGGGAGCTTGTTGAAGCAGACAAAATGGCTTTAAGTGGCACAAGTGTTGCTGTTAACCAATTCCATGCAATTAGAGAAAAGGAGACATCCCAGGGACTAGTGTCATGGAAGTGTCATGGAAGATGGTTGGAGATAAAATAAAGATCTTGAATTGTCATGAATCACTGGGGTAGTGCACAGGAAATTTAGCCCTGCCTTCTTGGAGTTGTCACAAATGCGAATAGAATCAAACTATCCCAAGTCCCAGTTTCATCATGACTGATGAACTCAGGATAGAAGAAAATGCTCACCAGGTTTCTATACTTCAAGCAAGAGGAATTTGAAAATATAAACTGCTACTTTCTCATTCTATAATGTAAACTCTATCCATTTTAAACTTCTTCCTTCGCAAACAGACAGACAGTAAAAGAACACATGAATATTACGGGCAGAGAAAGAACAAAAAAAATCAAATAAACGCAGTTTGATAGCATAATTCTGGACCACAGGATGAGTTGAACTGTTTCTTCCAATTCCTTTCAGTTCTTTCGCTGACAATACGAGATTGTTTGAACACTGATACTTTGTTTCTTTCACTGGTTTAGAATTTATCTTTGCACTGTCTTTGCAGTTGTTTTAGTCTTCCTACAATAGGGATTTTTCCAGAGGAGAAGAAGACAACTGGCTGTTACTCGTGACGTTCTTGTTCCTCCAGACGGGAGAAAGTGAGAGACACGTATAGATTTTTTGATACTTTCGCCTTATGGGCTACATGCTTTCTGCTGTACTGTTCCCACACAAGCCTTGGTCACCTGGTTAGCAGTCAATCAAAACACTGTTGTCATGCACTTAGCACCGAGTTCAGAATCCACTGACTCTATAGTGTCTGCTTTCGCTCTAACTGTCCCAGGGAAAAAAAAACAACATTGTATGCACCTGACAATGTGTTTTAGTTTCTAAAACTACAGCCATTTCATTGTTCAGTCTCCTCGATTTAAAGGTATCTCTTCCTTTTTTAGTCAACAGTCCAAACTAAAGAAACAAACAAGCTGCAGGCAAAACCTCATCAGGGTTTGAACGGCATGTGCTATGGCAGGACTTGTGGTACAGTTGGCCAAGTAGTATAGTGAGGGAGTAATTTAATGTTGGAAGCATCTCACTGCATCTTTTATGCAGATTGAGTTTCTCGATAGGCAGCAACAAGTTGCCAAATTAAGCGGGTTTACAGCTTGTTAATTGCCTTGCTAGCACCACAATTCACCTCACTTCACATTTTACTTTCCACATCAAACAAGTTAGGTATCAAGAATTTTCAGTAAGGAATTCAGAGTGAATATCTGGTGAATTCAAGACAACAAGTTGCAGAGCTGGATGAACACACCAGGCCAACCAGCATCATAGGAGCAGAAAGGCTGACGTTTTGGGCCGAGACCCTTCATCAGAAAAGGGGGAGGGGAAGCGGGTTCTGAAATAAATAGGGAGAGAGGGGGAGGTGGAGAGAAGATGGATAGAGGAGAAGATAGATGGAGAGGAAACAGACAGGTCAAAGAGGCGGGGATGGAGCCAGTAAAGGTGAGTGTCGGTGGGGAGTTAGGGAGGGGATAGGTCAGTTCAGGGAGGACGGACAGGTCAAGGGGGCGGGATGAAGTTAGTAGGTAGGAGATGGGGGTGCGGCTTGACGTGGGAGGAGGGGATAGGTGGGAGGAAGAACAGGTTAGGGAGGCAGGGACGAGCTGGACTGGTTTTGGGATGCAGTAGGGGGAGGGGAGATTTTGAAGCTTGTGAAATCCACATTGATACCATTGGGCTGCAGGGTTCCCAAGTGGAATATGAGTTGCTGTTCCT